>NC_033801.1:90536711-90567236 GCF_001876935.1 Asparagus officinalis | reverse complement strand
TTTAACTCTTCTGTCTCTCATGTATGAACTCGTTCATACTCAAAACACATGGTATTAAACTCATATACCATTAAATGATATTTATCATACTAAATATCCACATATCATAATTTATCACATATTAATTATATTATTCATAAATTATCAGGATTTTACATTCACCCCCCCTTAAGAGGATTTCGTCCTCGAAATTCCGCAGTCGCATCTCAAAGCTCAATAACTGAGAAAACACATTAAGAAGGTGTAATTCATATTAAGAAACCCTTCTGCACCCATTTTATAGTCCATCGAACGAAATAATTAAGGATCAGGTGTCATCGAACGAAATAATCCATACAAGGAAACCCTCATGTATATACCATATGCTTCAAATGATTAAGGATCAGGTGTCAATATCCCCATTCTAGTATTAAAGATAAATATAAATGTGACTAAACAACATAGATAATGACTACTATCAAAGCATATAAGCATAAAAAATTATCAACATCATACCTGTCCAAACAGGTGTGGGTAGTCGCGACAAACATCCTCTTCGCGCTCCCAAGAAATCTCTTCGGCTCCTTGCCGGTTTCACTAAACTTTCACTAATGGAATAACTTTATTTCTAAGCTTTTTACTCTCTCTAGCAAGTATGCATACCGGTACCTCTATGGTAGTCAAGTCAACCTGAATCTTAATCTCTGGTGAGTCAATCACTCTCTACTGCTCATCATCCCGCAGATGCTTCTTAAGCATCAAAACATGAAAGACATCATGTACACTCGACATCGATGCTGGAAGATCTAATCTGTAAGAAACAGCTCCAATGCGCTCGATGATTATTAAAGTACCAACATATCTTGGGGCAAGCTTCCCCCGTTTACCGAATTGCTGAACGCCCTTCATCGGTGATACTTTCAACATATCTGAGTCTCCGACCTGAAACTCTAAAGGTTATATCCACTGATCTGCATAGCTCTTCTGTCGACTTTGCGCCGCAAGAATGCGCTCTCGAATCAATGCCACCTTTTCTATGGTCTGACTAACTAACTCCGGGCCAATCAGTAGACTATCTTCTGGCTCTGCCCAACATATGGGTGATCTGCAAGGTCTTCCGTACAAAGCTTCATACGGTGCCATGCCGATGGTAGCTTGATAACTATTATTATATGCAAATTCAATCAGTGGGATGTGGTCCTCCCAGCTACCCTGAAAATCTATAATACACGCTCTCAGCATGTCCTCTAAGATCCGATTCACCCTCTCGGTCTGACCATCTGTCTAGGGGTAAAAAACACTGCTAAATGACAACTGGCTACCAAAAGTATCCTGAAAACTTCTCAAAAAATAAGATGTGAAGACTGAGCCCCGATCTGATACAATCATCTCTGGAACTCCATGCAATCTAACAATCTCTCGAATAAAGATCCTCGCATACATATCTATCGTATGAGTCATCTTCACAGGTAAGAAATGTGTGGACTTAGTCAATCTATCAACTATAACCCAAATAGAATTATTTCATTTCTTTTACTTAGGCAACCCCACTATGAAATCCATGGAGATATCTACCCACTTCTACTCAGGAATAGGTAAAGGCTGTAGGGTTCCTACAGGTCTCTGATGTTCTACCTTAACTTGTTGGCAAGCATAACACTTAGCCACATAATTGAAATCTCTCTACGCATACCACTCCACCAAAAATGCCTCTTCATATCCTTGTACATTTTCGTCGTGCCTAGGTGCGTTGTATATCTGCTGCGATAAGCCTCGTCAAAAAGTTCCCTCTTTAGCTGTAGATTGTTCGACACAACGATCCTGCCCTTCATCATAAGGCCTCCATCTACTCCAATAGTCCAATCATCCTTGGGTTCTTTGAAAATCTTCCCCTTACGGGTTTGAATCCAAAAATCCTCTAACTGATGGCTGTATAGATAGCGCTCCTAAGAACACACGGCTCCCTTCAATCTCTAGCTTGAAACCAAAAAGGCTGAGGGTATAAAGATCCCGATATAGTGAACACCTCAAAGCTACTAGTCCGCGACGACGCTTCCTGCTCAACGCGTCTGCTACCACGTTCGCCTTTCCCGGATAATATTGTATAGTAAACTCATAATCCTTAATAAACTCTACCCATCGTCGTTGCCTCTGGTTGAGTTCTTTCTGTAAGAAGAGGTACTTCAAACTCTGGTGATCTGTGAATAACTCAAACTGCACTCCGTACAAATAATATCTCCATACCTTCAGTGCAAAGACCACTGTAGCTAGCTCCAAATCGTGCATGGGATAATTCTGCTCATGAGTCCTCAACTGCCTCGAAATATAGGCTACGAATCTTTGGGTTTGCATCAATACACCGCCAAGACCCGATAAGGATGCATCAGTGTAGACAACAAAAGTCTTATTAGTGTACAGATAACGCTCCTAAAAACACACGGCTCCCACCAATCTCTAGCCTGAAAACAAAATGGCTGAGGGTATAAAGATCCTGATATAGTGAACACCTCAAAGCTGCTAGTCCACGTCGATGCTTCCTGCTCAACGCGTCTGCTACCACGTTCCCCTTTCCTGGATGATACTGTATGGCAAACTCATAATCCTTAATAAACTCTACCCATCGTCGTTGCCTCTGGTTGAGTTCTTTCTGTGAGAAGAGGTACTTCAAACTCTGGTGATCTGTGAATAACTCAAACTGTGCTCCGTACAAGTAATATCTTCACGCCTTCAGTGCAAAGACCACTGCTGCTAGCTCCAAATCATGCATGGGATAATTCTGCTCATGAGTCCTCAGCTGCCTCAAAATATAGGCTATGACTCTCTGGGTCTGCATCAATACACCGCCAAGACCCGATAAGGATGCATCAGTATAGACAACAAAAGTCTTATCACTGCTAGGAATAACCAATACTGGTGCTGAAGTCAACTTAGTCTTCATTGTCTCAAATGCCTTCTGGCACTCTATGCTCCATATGAACTATATACCCTTCTTAGTATGGCGTGTAAGTGGTGTGGCAATCCTCGAGAAGCCTTGAATGAATTTTCTGTAATAGCCTCCCAGGCCTAAGAAGCTACGAATCTCGGTAACTGTCTTCGGTGGCTCCCAATCAAGTACGGCTTCTACCTTAGCCGGATCTACTGCAATATCCTCCCAGCTGATAACATGGCCCAAAAATCTAACCTCAGATAACCAGAATTCACATTTGCTAAACTTAGCATACAACTGGTGTTCTCTCAAAGTCTGCAATGCTAACCTCAAATGTTGTTCGTGCTCGGCCTCCGACCTCGAGTAGATAAGAATATCGTCGATGAAAACTATCACAAACTTGTCCAAATACGGACGAAAAATACGATTCATCAATTCCATGAATACTGCGGGTGCATTGGTCAGTCCAAATGGTATGACAAGAAACTCGAAAGACCCATATCGAGTCAAGAAAGCAGTCTTGGGAATATCCATCTCCTAAACTCGCAACTGATGATAACCAGAACGAAGATCTATCTTCGAAAAATACTACGCTCCCTGTAACTTATCGAACAAGTCATCGATCCGCGGTAATAGATACCTGTTACGGAAAGTGACCTTATTCAACTCGCGAAAATCTATACATAATCGCATACTCCCGTCCTTCTTCTTCACAAATAGGACTGGTGCTCCCCACGGAGAATGACTCCGTCGAATGAAGCCCTGATACAATAACTCATCAATTTGGATGTGTATCTCCCTTATCTCAGTAGGCGTCATACGGTAAGGAGCTTGGGAAATCAGTGATGTGCCTGGCTGCAACTCTATGCAAAACTCAAATTCTCTCACTGGAGGTAATCCTGGTATGTCCTAGAAGACATCCTGGTACTCGGAGACTACTCACATCTCACTCAAATCTGCGCCCCGATCCCGTAATATCACCTCCTTTACATACGCCAGAAATGACTCTGCAAACTGGTTGCCTCTGGAGGTTGCTACCGCTAACTCTGATCTATCGTATGCTCGCAAACTGACTGTTTTTGCAAAATAGTCGATACTCACATGGTAGGAAGATAGCCAATCCATACCAAGAATCACATCGAATTCAGACATATGCAACACGAACAAATTAATTGCGAACTCAGAATCGTCCAAGCTGATGATGCATCTCCTACAAACACTTTCTAACAGAGACATCTCTCCCAATGGAGTAGATACAGATAAAGAAAAATCTAACTGTTGAGCTACAAGCTGAAGTCTAATCAAAAAATCGTAGAAGATAAAAGAATGTGAAGAGCCAGAATCAAAGAGAATATGTGCTGGAAAGGAGTTCGCACGGAACGTACCTTCCACCATAGTTTTGCTCGCGCCATGATCGCGAGGAACCACTGCATACACTCTACCGGTCTGCTGCTCTGCATCGCCTAGAGTGAATGGTGTCATCTGCCTCTACTGGATCTCCTGGACTACTCGAACCTATCCCTCTATCCTCGAAACTGCTAGAGGTGCCTCAATCCTCGGCTGCTGGCCATGACCGCATCCCTAAGCGCGGTTCTGCTGATGCTGCTGAGTCCTACCCTGCTGGCCTGCTGCAGGTGCGCTACGGCACTCGACTGCTCGGTGCCCAATCTTGTTACAATTATAATAAACTCCCTGGAATCGGCGCTGCTGCTACGCTCTCTGATCCTGCTGATGGCCCTTCTTATGGGGACCCTGATGATGCAGACCCTTACCCTGCTGCTGGGGTCCTCTTGAGCCTCCAAATGGTCTCTTCCCCTTTTCTTTGTCCTCGGACTGCCCTGACTTACCATTGTCCTTACCCTTGTTGAATATGGCTGTATCAGTCTCCTGAGCCATGGCAGCATCTGCTACCTCCCGTACTGATCGAAACCTCCGAGATACTATATACCGGCGCAACCCTGGACAAAGTCCCATCAGGAACATCTGAGCCTGTTGCTCCTCTGTGTGCCACATGCCGGTGAATCTAAGCAATGACATGAACTTACTCTCAAAGTCCATGACAGACATATCTCCCTGCTCTAACCAAGCTAGCTCTAACTCTTTTTTGGCTTTCGCTACAGCCAAAACATACTGCTCATCAAATAGATATATAAAGGTCTCCCATGAAACCAGCATCCTCTGATCTAGGGTGAAGCGAAGTTGATACCATTCTCCTGCATCGCCCTTAAGGCTGAAAGTCGCTAGCCTTTACTTCTGCACCGAATTAACATTCAGCATATCCAAGATGTTGCTCACATCCTCTTTCCACTTATGTGCAGTAATAGAATCCGTAGAACCGTGGAACTTAGGTGCTTTCAACTTCTGATACCTCTCAACTAAACAAAGCTAAGCCTTCTGATCAACCACTCCGTTATCAACTGGTGGTGTCGGTGGGACCACTGGTGCCCTCTCTGGTATTTCCTCCCGAATAGATGACTCCTGTACGGGTGCCTCTTCATGAACGGAAGTCTCTTGACGAAGTTGGGCTACTAACTGCTCCTCAATAGCTGCCATACGAGCTGCCAATGGCGCTATGAGATCTACTAAGTACTGCGAAGCCTGCTGTGGCTCGGGCTCCCTATCTTCTTGCTTAACTCCCTGAACACGAGTCACTCGGCTTCAACGACCTCTTCCTGACATCTATAATTCCAAAGTAAAGATTATTACGCAATAAATAGGATCTCAAGCATGAAGCATATAACATATATCAATAAGTAAATCGTATCACATATGTCTCATATCATGCTTTATTAGTCAAGCAAATAGTTCATAAAAAATTTTTTGTAGATTTTTCGCGTACATATATATATAATACGCCCTCACTCATACTAGGGATTCCTAGCGGATTGTATACATGATCCCTAGGAAAATCTATCCTAACTCCCCGATATGACACAGGAATGATCCTAAGGATATTAGAACTAGAGCTCTGATACCAACTGTGACGCCCCAGGTTCACACAAGGCTGTAGTCCCAAGTGAAACCCGGATTGTCAAACCTGCCAAGCATCAAACACCATGCTATGATATGTTTCACCATCATAATCACTATCTCTCTAGTGGAAACAATAAATAGATGAAGGTACAGACATGTAAATAATCGAAATCGAACAACACTAAAAATATACACAGAAGAAACATAAGAAGTATTAATAATAAGCCCAACTGGAATGAGGTAGATATATCTCTGAGTTTGAACTGAATCTCAAATACAATGAATCAAATAAACAAAGTCTCACAAGAGTTCTCAACTCTAAAATAAAATACCAATCTAGAGTCTGAAAATAATCAACTGTATGTGGAGTTCTGCAATAACTACAAAATATAGCTAAACGGACAACTAAGATGTCCCATCAACCTGCGACTCTCTGTGCGCCAGACTCGCTTCCTGAAAGAGGGGGAAACAACGAGCGTCAAAGCACTAGCGAGATCATCACTACCTCTCCCCAGGTGAAGGGGTAGGAGAATATAAGAAAATAGAGTCAGTATATATATATATATATATCAAATCATTCATATAGCTCTTTATGAATGAAAAACAAATAGTCAAAGAAACATACTCCAATTTCCAACATAAAGAATAAATATCTCATTTCCAAGTACATCCGAGTAGCCTACTCTAATATATGAGGATGCCAACCAAACCAAAACGAAATATAACTGCCGTCCATAACAGGTGTGCCAAAATCTCAAAGTAAATACCCTACTCACGAGTAGTCTATCATGAAAGTAAAACTTATAACTGATCAAATATCTATGTGTGCATCATATTGTGCTATAGTGATACTCTTGTAATGCTCTTACTCAATCACTCTGCGACAATAGGATTTATTATCTCCCTATTCCGGATACGTGTAATAACGATACTTTTGTAATACTCTTTGTCAATCGTTCTGCGGCAGATAGGTTTCATCTCCCTATTTTCGGATACGTATAGAACAACATTATTCATATGTGTTAATCAATTTAACTCATGTTGAAAGTGTGTCAATCTAACACAATCTAGTATACATGCTCAAATCTCGGTGTGCGTGTCCTCATCTGAAGTTCACCATCATCCCAGGTGTTAAACAATCACTAACGTAATAGTCTATCATCATTAGATCGAGAAATCTTCTCGACAAACCAAAACCAAGCCATATAAACATGCACAGCCAAAACAGACTGGCGGGCGACCATGGCGGTCGACCGCGACGGACTCCAGAGACTACCCAAGTCTCTGTCCTGCACGCGGTCGACCGTGAACCCAAATTCTAGTTTTTCACAGATTTGTGTGTGTGTCGTGTTCATGTTGTGTTTCCTTTATATAAACATGTATAAAACTTCATGAAACTTGCATGCAAACATGCCAGAGTAGATAGGAACATCTGGAAACAAATTCAACATGTATAACCATGATTTTATGCATTAGATTTATATTCAAAACCCTAAAACATGCATAAAAGCTCAAAACAATAAATTAATCTTCTTTCTTTAGATTAACAACGTCTTAAAATCATCTTCAGATCTTAAATACATCTGTAAAATTCGTGCTCAACCTTTTTAGCATGAAAAGACCTAATATTTATACATATAATACAAAAAAATTGTCTTTTATACATAATCTAGTCGTTTAGGCTCTACAAAACATGTTTAAATCTCTTTAAAAACCTTTTAAAAACTAGGAGGGGAATTAGCAGAGATGATACACGTCTGTGGTTGTGGGAAAACGTGTTAGAAGCAACGTCAAAGGAGATCTCCACTCCAAAAGCCAAAAATCAACAAAAACCCAACTTGAAAACCTCCAATCTTCTCTAAGAAATCAAACTAGATTTTGGGGAGTTTGGTGGCTATTAGGGTTCTTAGGAATACTGAATAAAACATGAAAAACTCATATATGTATCAAGGAAAAACGAATATGGGTTTAGAAATCTGAAAACAACACAAAACAGGTTTAAAACAGTCTGCAGGTTTTGCAGTCGACCGTAGCGGTCGACCGGACTACGGCATTTCCGCGACGATCGACTGGACTAGGCATTTCCAGATACCCATGTGTTTGGCCATTTGTGCATGTTTCAACTCTTCTCTCTCTCTTGTATGAACTCGTTCATACTCAAAACACATGGTATTATACTCATATACCATTAAATAATATTTATCATACTAAATATCCACATATCATAATTTATCATATATTAATTATATTATTCATAAATTTTTGGGGTTTTACAGTCAGCCTAGTGAGTGGTCCTGCAATCTTAGCGAAATCCTTTGTAAATTTCATATAGTATCCAGCCATCCCTACGAAACTTTGCACTTCTGTTACAAATGTAGGCGGATCCAACCTCAACACTGCATCATCCTTCTTCAAGTCCATAGACATACCTACTCCTAAAATTACGTGGCCTAGAAAGGACACTTGCTCCAACCAAAACTCACACTTATTCAATTTTTCATAGAGCTTTGCCTTCCGTAGGATTTTCAACACCAACCTTAAATGCTCTGCATGATCTTCCTTGGTCTTGGAGTATACAAGAATATCATCGATGAACACCACTACAAATTGGTCAAGATACTAGGAAAACACCTTGTTCATCAAGCTCATAAATGTAGATGGAGCATTTGTCAAATTTTCCATAAAGCTTCTCCTTCCGTAGGATTTCCAACATCGTCCTTAGATGCTCTGCATGATCTTCCTTGGTCTTGGAGTATACAAGAATATCATCGATGAACACCACTACAAATTGGTCAAGATACTAGGAAAACACCTTGTTCATCAAGCTCATAAATGTAGATGGAGCATTTGTCACTCTGAATGGCATCACCAAAAACTCATAGTGCCCGTACCGTGTGCGGAATACTATCTTGGGTATGTCTTCTTTCCTCACCGTCACCTGATGATAGCCTGACCTGAGGTCCAGCTTAGAAAACACCCTAGCTCCTCTGAGTTGATCAAAAAGATCATCAATCCTGGGAATTAGGTATTTATTTTTTTATGGTACCCCGATTCAACTCCATATAGTCAATACACATCCTTCGGCTACCATCCGACTTTAGCACAAACACCACTGGTGCTCCCCAGGGTAAAGTACTAAGACTGATAAATTTCTTATCAAGATTCTCCTGGACTTGCTACCACAACTCCTCTAAATCTGCTATCGGCATCTGGTAAGGTGGTTTTGAAATAGGTGCAACTCCTAGAATAATATCGATGATGAACTATATATCTCGATCTTGTGGCAGATCTGGCAACTCATCAGGAAAAACCTCAAGGAACTCCATGATAATTTTTAGTATGGGCTTCTTCTCTACCTCTATAAAGGTTAATACTTCACCCATGCCTGCTCGATACTCTGGCTGCTCTATCACTGTGCTCCCACTCATGAATTCAAACTCTGGGTGGCCTGGTACTTGAACACTATGCTTCTGCATCGACAATCGATAATCACATGGAAGTTGTAGAGCCAATCCATCCCCAAAATAACATCGAACTTGTTAGTTTCAATCTCTAACAAGTTTACAAATAGCTCCCTACCACAAACTACCATTGGGCATCTCTTACACTTCCTACTAGACATTAACATCCCGCTACCTGTATGGATATTCTAGCTTGCCTCTAAACTTTCACATGGTATGGTGTGTCGTGCAATGAACTGAGCAGATATAAAACAGTACGATGCTCCAGAATCAAATAGGGAAAATTCAGGGACTGAATAGACCAAAATGGTACCTGTGACTACATAACCAGATACATCTGCCTACTCAGCGGTAAGTGTCATAACCCGACTTTGTCTCTGTTGCTGCTAAGCATGCTGACCATATTACCCTGGGTATCTCTGCTAATACTACGACTGATATGGCTGCTAGAAATGAGAACCTCTCCACTATCTCTGGCCTTGAAATTGTTGACTCCTCTGTTGTCCTCGAAACATCTGCTACTGCGTGGGAAGTGGTAGCCTCAATTGTGGTCTACCCTGCTTAGTCTGGCCTGCTGGTGCTATTGCTCCACCTGAATATCCTCCTGAGACTCCTCTACTAGGAAAAGTGGTGAGTTGATGATCCGTCACACCACATGCTAATCACAACTCGTTAGCTCTCCGACAGTCCTTCATCAAGTGTCATGGCTTGCTATAAAAATGACAAATCATGCTAGTTGGTTGTGGAGCTAGTCTCGAAGTCCTTGTCTGATAGCGCTTAACTGGTGCTCCTCCCGTCTGAGGCTTCTGCTAGTTAGCTCCCGAGGTCTGACCTACAGGACACTTGGTAGCCCCTCTCCTCACTGAGTTCATGATCCCAATCAGCTGTTCTACCTTTCGAGCTGCC
Organism: Asparagus officinalis; assembly: GCF_001876935.1. NCBI lineage: Eukaryota > Viridiplantae > Streptophyta > Magnoliopsida > Asparagales > Asparagaceae > Asparagus > Asparagus officinalis. Next base: position 90,556,991 of record NC_033801.1, on the reverse strand, counting down.
TCTAGGACATACGCATAAATCTCTACCCCCTTCTGACTGTAAATCTAAGTCTGGATCTCAAAATTCAGACCATGCATGAACCTCTGTCCCTTATCCACCTCATTCGATACCATCCCTAGGGCAAACCTACTGAGCTTTACAAATTCTGTTGCATACTCATCAACTGTACTAGCTCTTTGTCTCAGCATAACAAACTACCTCTACATCTCAAGATGAGCTGTCTTCGGGAAAAATACCTCTAGGAAACTCTCTCAGAATGTCTCCCATGAAATCAGCCTAGGTAGCTTCTCCTCCTCTACATCCCACCATGTCCTGGCTATGTTAATGAGCTGCAGTTGTACAATATCAGCACTATCTTCATCTGGTATCTTTACTGCCCTCAATAAGTGGTCCATGGTCTGCAACCATATCTTGGCCTCATATCCGCCTTCAGTCCCAGCAAAGTGTTATGGGTTGACATTTTGAAAATCGGACACATTGCCCGGCCTTGCAACCTGCCGCTTCTCGTCCCTCTAAAGATTATGAGCTACCAGGTTCCTAATCCCTTCTACAAGATCAGGCTGATTGACTTGGTGTCCCTCAGGGACAACTAAAGTAGGGGTCAACGTTTTGGTGCCGTAGTGATCACCTAAATTAAGATTGGTCGAGATTAAGACATGAGAAACAGAGAAATGGGAGTCAAGGATTTATTTCTGGAAAGGAAAGAACTCATTCTATACATGCTCTATTTTTTACTCAATCTTAGTTTTTACTTGTATACAAGACAAGAAAGCAATTCCTAAACCTAGGCTCTAATATCAATAAAAACCTTGTCACGCCTCAGTTCCAAACTTAATAGTTATGAAACGTGACTCGGCCGGCAAAGCAATCATTCGGCCACATTCACGCCTCTAGAACATGTTGTATATCAAAATAAAACCGAACTACACAATAGAGCATGTAACCGAGATAATAAAAAAATGTATAGGTGAAGAAATCTCCAAAAGACGGAGTCCAAATACGAGTCACAACTATTCATGATAGGAAAGAGTAATGAAAATTTTACATTCATAGTCCAAAAAGGTTACATGTGACTCAAGAGAAACCCTTAACTGAAAAACAACCTAAATCAACTGAACTGGAGAACTGATAGGATGAATGGTGATCACTACCGCTGAGTCTACTCCTCGAAATACTCTCGGTCCTGCGAAGAAAAAATAGTTTCTAACTCTGGGCATGTAAATCCCAGTCGAGTCAGAAAACTCCTAACAAACATGTAAAAAGAGGGAATTGTGAGCGTGTAATTTTAGGTGGCATAAAAAATGAATTCTAAATTAATAGTGATGAAAGAAAATGCTAATCACGAGATCAAGACAATGTCCATCACCAACCACACAAATATATTATTATTATTTTAGACGTTATTTGAATTAGAGAAGAATATTTTCATGTATATAAATCAGTTCACCGTAAACCATCCCAGGAACACAGCTTCAAGTCAAGTATTGGCCCTTTGGCCCATGTATATATAACTTAGAATATTAGGAATGCGCATTTGCCCGTTCATATACATGTTATATTCTCCGTCCAATTCCACTTTAAAAACTCTATGTTTATCAATTTAATTGAAGTGACTGTGGAAATATTGTGCACTAACCACAGAGTTACCGTGGAATGACTTTTGTAAAACAATAAACATAAATGTGTCCCAAAACATGTCCAATCAAGATGAGTGCATTGTCTAGTCGATGCTATAATAGTAATAGCTAAGAAAATGCCTCATATCAGGATATCGATATCGAGGGCATAACCATGCTATGAAAGGACGTTTATAAACCATATTTTAACAGGAGTCGTCTTCATGCACAGTCTCTCCTAATTGATGATAACTAGGTGATCAAACATATCATCAAACATCGAAACATACCCTCATTCAGCTAAGACAAGGTATATAAAAGTTTAGACTTAAAGATAACAAGTCCACCAAGTTAACAACCGCAAGGATAAATATATAAATAATTAAACTGAAAAAAAATCACATGTAAAGTTATGAAGCACAAAAACTGATATTACAAGTTAATAGAGAAACATTTAAAATATACAAAAGTAGAGATCAAGTTATTTAAAACTATGGAAAATGTCATTTATAAAATTATCACCAAGATTCTGAGCAATAGGTTAAAGTTGGTTGTGGGGGAGCTGATTTCTACTAACCAACATGCTTTTCTACAAGGTAGACAGATAGGTGAATGCTCATTATTGGCTCATGAGCTATTAAGGGATTTCTCAAAGAAACATGGTAAGAGAGCTTGCTTAAAAATTGATTTACATAAAGCATTTGATAGCATTAACAGGGAATTTGTCTATTTTATCATGCACTGTATGGGATTCCCTGTTATTTGGATTAATTGGATTAGAGAATGTATCTCTACCCCTTCATTTTCAGTGTTGTTAAATGGCTCCTCATCTGGTTTTTTCAAAAGCAATAGAGGTATCAGACAAGGAGATCCCCTATCTCCATATATCTTTGTTCTTGTGATGGAATTTTGGTCTGTAAGTATGGAACTGGCTACCTTAATAGGAAAAATTCAAAATATTAAGAAGAATAAAGATCTCCAAGTTTCTCACCTCTTATTTGCTGACGATATGCTGGTCTTCTGCAGAGCAAATAAAAGATCTTTTCAAGGAATTAACATTTTATTGGACTCTCTGGCAAATAACACTGGACTGAATATTAACAGAAGCAAAAGTAAGGTTTTTTCAGTAGAGGATGCAATAACAAAGATGAATTATGTTCTATAGTGGAGATATCAAGAGGCTCTCTTCCAGTTAAATATTTGGGACTGCCATTATCCATAAATTATCCCAAAGCAAAGAATTTTTCTCCACTGATTGATAAAATCAGATATTCAATTGAGGGATGGATAACTCATTCTTTATCTTTTGCAGGGAGACTTGAACTTATTAAATCTATTTTATTCAGCACTACTGCCTACTGGTACTCAGTTTATAAACTCCCTCAATCTACTATTCAAAGTCTAGAAGCTATATTTGCAAATTTTCTATGGAAAGGGAGCATTCATGCAATAAACTGGAAGGAGGTATGTAGACCAAAGTCTGAGGGTGGTTTTGGTCTAAGGAAGTTAGAGGATCTCTGTAGTGCTGCTGCTCTAAAAATGTTATGGAGAATTCTTAATAACTCTTCTCTATGGTCCAACTGGATGAATGCCAGATACACCAGAGGTAAGAACTTATGGGATGCACCAGTAAATACACTTGATTCTGGAACATGGAAGCATTTAACTAGCCTGAAATCTACTGCTCTGAGTTGTGTTAGGAAAACTATTGGTAATGGTGAGACTACTTCACTATGGTTTGACCCTTGGATCCAAGAGGGAAGAATTATAGACATTCTACATAATGTTGATCCACATCTCTCAGGCACAGAAAACTGGTCTGTTTCCCACATCATTCACAATTCTCAATGGCAGTTTTCTCTACCATGTCTCAACCCTTTGAAGAAAGCTATATCTAATATTCATTCACAATTCTCAATGGCAGTTTTCTCTACCATGTCTCAACCCTTTGAAGAAAGCTATATCTAATATCCAAATCTCTGTACAGGAAGATCAATGGGCTTGGCTACATAATCCTAAAGGTAATTTTACTTTTGCTTCTGCCTGGAATCAAGTTAGAACTTTATACCCAAAATTTGATCTTTTTAATATGGTCTGGTTTCCATGCTCTGTTCCTAAGATGTCCTGCTGCTTGCTCAAAAGTTTACTTAATAGACTTTCTACCAGAGATAGACTTTACAGATTTGGGATCATCTCGACTGAGGTTTGTGTTCTCTGTATTGATGGGAAGGAATCCATTGATCATCTATTTTTCCAATGCCCCTTTTCTGCTTATATATGGAAGCTTTGTAAACTGAAGCTGCATTCCGATGATAGGACAATCCAGGACCTGAGAACTGAAGCAACAGCAACACAAAACAAATTCAAGGTGAAAGATAAAACCTACATTTTGGCCAGATTGGTTTTGAGTACAGCAGTTTGGCATATTTGGCAAGAAAGAAATCGTAGAATTTTTCATGATCAACGGTTGCACAAGATTATGGTTTTTCGAAGACTATATGAAGACATCAATGTTTTAATCAGAAACTGCTACTGGAAGACTGGAAACAAAATTATTCTTTCAAACTGGGGTATAGATGTGAGTAACAAAGAAAATATCTGATGTTAGGGAGCTGTCTGTTTGCAATGCTGGTTGTACATATTTCAATGTATTTTTGAAATTTTTTTATGACAACTATTTTACTTTGATTATAAAGTATTTGCGTGAATGATATGTGATATATTATGTTATATATGTATATACATATATACATATATACATATATATATACATATATATATATATATATATGTATATACATATATGTATAAATATATATATATATGTATATATATATATACATATATGTATATATATATATATGTATATATATATATATATGTATATATGTATATGTATGTATGTATATATGTATATGTATGTATATATACATATACATATATATCACCATCATGAAAATAACACTATATCTAAAACCCGAAATCCAATATAATAAAGTTTTAACCAACCACTCATAAAACCCATCAATATCACCCTGTAATGACTTGCTCATATAAATCTTCACCTATTTATAGCTTTGTCATCAAGTTATTTATAGCTCATGCCATAACCTATTTACAGCTAATGCCATCAAATTATTTACAACTAATTCCATCAAACTATTTACTACGAATGTCGTTAACTAATATCATATGTATTAGTCAGATTGATAACATACATATATTAAAATCATGAAAAATATATGTAACGAGTGGGGGGAAAATCAAAAATAATAATAATTATGAAGTAATAATATTCAGGAAAAGAATGCTTTCCACGATACGAATGCCGGTATAAAAACCTAGGTTGACTCCTCCTTCAACTTTAACAGTCTTCCTTTCTTGCTAAAATTTATTTATTTTTTGGTTTTTTTTACTATGGTGCAAGGCAGAGGCGGTGGGTGAGGGTTTTAAGAGATGAAGGGGTTAGGTGGGTTGGTTAGCGAAGATAAGAGGAGATCAAGGGGTTTTTTAAGTATTATATCACTAAACAACTCTTAAGATCCGTGAGAGGATAAAGGAAAGATGGAGTTAGGATTTCTTAATTCAAAAACAGATAGGCCTCCTATATAAATGATCAGTATAAGAAAATTTGATTATTAAAAAGAAAGATCATTAGAAATAAATGAGTCTATAAGATCAAATAAAATTAACGATGATCAAGTGGAGCGATATCGTGCTAGATTGATGGTAAAAGAATATACTTAAAAAGAAGGTATTGACTTTAATAAAATATTTTCTCCTGTAGTTCGCATATAATAGTTCGAATAGCTCTGGCTAAGAGCGCTATATTTGACTTAAATCTAAAATACCTAGATGTGAAAACAACATTTCTTCATGGAGATTTTGAAGAAGAAATTTACATGCTCCAACTAGAAAGCTTTGAAGAAAAAGAAAAAGAGAACATAGTTTGTAAATTGAACAAATCTCTGTATGGTCTAAAGCAGGAGCTAAGATGTTGGTATAAGATATTTGATTTATTCATCATGAGCCTTGGATGAAATAGACTTAATTTCAAACCATTGTACATATTTCAAGAGGTTTAGTGAAAATAACTTTGTTATCTTATTGTTGTATGGTGACGACATGTAGGTTGCAGGCCCTAACAAAGATCATATTAAAGAATCAAAGGCATAGTAAGCTAGAAAATTTAAAATGAATGACTTAAGATCAGCAAATAAGATTCTAGGGATGCAAATTTACCGAGATAGAATTAATAGGAAGATTTAGCTTTCTTAGAAAATTTATTTGAAGAAATTCTTGCGGCGCTTTAACATGCAGGATTGTAAGTTAATTTCTACTCTACTTCCTATTAATTTTAAGTTATCCTCTAGTATTAGTCTTAGTAGTGAAGAATATAGGATTGAGATGTCTCGAGTATCATATGCATCAGCAGTGGGAAGTCTAATTTTCTCTATGTTTTGTACAAGACTAGACATTGCACAAGCAATAAGAATAGTTAGTCAATACATGTCGAATCCTGATAATCGTGATAATAACAAATCCACGACAGGCTATGTGTTTGCACTTGCTAGCGAAGATTTAAGCCAGAGTTTAAAACTGTAGTTAGTTGTAACTTCTTCAACAATAGAAGCAGAATATGTAGCATCTATATAAGCTAGAAAAGAGATGATATGGTTGAAGATGGTGCTGGGGGAACTCGAGCATGAACAAAGAAGATTTCTCTATTTTGTGACAGTCAAAGTGTTTTACATTTAGCAAAAACTCTAGCTTTTCATTCAAACACAAAACACATTCAGTTTAGTACCACTTCGTTCGTGAGAAAGTAGAAGAAGGAATAGTTGATATACAGGAAATTCACACCAAAAATAATCTAATAGACTTTTTGACAGAAGCAGTCAATACTGATAAATTTATTTGGCATCGATCCTCTCTTGTAGTCTGTCAGAGACGTGAGCAACATGAAGATAACAAGATACAAAGTATTGTGTGAAGATATGATTGATACTTAATTGAATCTTCAAGTGGTAGATTGATGAAAAATTACTATGCCTACAATAAACACCTACACGCTACAGTAATCACCAACCGTACACCCACTAAATAATACTATAGCAATACTATAGCAACAGTGCGCACCTATCACAAACTCACCTATATATAGCTCTTCATGACGTTAAGTTCTGATCTTCCCAGTATCTCCAATCAAGAGTGAAAAAGAGAGAGGGAGAGAGAAAAAGAGAAAAAAATAGAGAAAGTTTCTCCTTGAAAAGAGAGATTGTAACTCATTAGTTTTTCCTCATAGTGGATTCTTCTATCATTGCCTGTGGTTTTTACTACAAATTCATTTAGAAGATTTTTCACATAAATTTTTGTGTTCATTTTATTATTTCTACTCTACTATTTGCTGAGATCTTGCTCTATTAGGCCCCGAATTTGTCCTAACTACCGCGATGTTCATAGCCTTTTTTGAGCATGAACAATTTCAGAGAAGTCTGAATTGCACCTTTTTGGTGCTTTTGTAAAAGAAATTAGAAGCAGATTCTCTTAGGTTGCGTTTGGATTTGAGAATTTGATTTCAATTTTCAGAATTAAATTTTGGAATTTGAAATCTAGAATTTCAAATTTAATTTCTTCGTTTGGAAAACATTCAAATTTGAATTCCAGAATTTAATTTAAAATTCATGTTTAGCAAACTTTATAATTTCAATTTTAAAAATTTCAATTGAGTTATTTGTCAACTAGTAGAATTCTAATTTCTGAACTAAAATTGTAGCTCGGAGATAATTTAGAAATAATGTAATCAATTTACATAAGTTATGCATCAAAATTGGTAGAAATAAATGTTTCAAATAGTATATCAAATATCCAGCTAACTTGACATATAGATAATATACCTTAAAATTTCGAACGCCTGAATGTTAATAGTTCACATAATAATCACCATAAAAATGACCGAAATCATTCATCAATAAAATTTTATAAACCCATCCACCGTTAACTATAACAATAAATAAAGTAAAAACTACAAATATTGCATATAATAATTCAACAAACTAGAGATCTAAAATATGTTTAAGCTACAATTTTAGTTAATATTTCCCCATCATACAGTGTCATGCGTAAGTTGCTCTCGCACTAGTTTCTTTAAAACTTTTACATCTGATTCAAATAAGAGTTTCTTAAGTTGCTCTCGCACTAGTTTCTTTAAAACTTTTACATCTGATTCAAATAAGAGTTTCTTTCTAATGCTTATACACTTTTGTAAAACTTTTACATCTGATTCAAATAAGAGTTTCTTTCTAATGCTTATACACTTTTGCTTTGTATTTCTTTTTGTAGCTCTCTCTCCCCGGTTTAAGAGGTCTTGCTTTACGAAGTCTTAAATCACCTGAGACAATAAGAAGACCAAATGAGATCCATTTTAAAGTGTGATACTATAAAGGAATCTTAAGAAAACAAAAGAAAACTAACCATGGAAATAATCTCAAGATAACCATAAAAGCCAGGCTAACTTTTGTGTCATCAGGATAGAATCTCAAGCTTCTATAACAGCACTCTGGATGGCACATATCCATGAAAATCTTGAATTGTTATATGAAACAAGTGACATATAGCAAGTGACATATTTGTATCTCTTTTAAAACATTGGTGAATATGGAAATTTTGATATACACTAAGAGATAGACGATAATATAGGAAACTGCTGCAAGTGAACTAAATAGATGCACACATAAGAAGATACAAAATAGATGCAGATATTAGCATATACAAAATAGATGCACATAAGAGCTTAAATGCAAATGGAAAAGTTAATGAGTTATTTTTTACATTTAGTATGAGTTTTCAAGACATAGCATTATTCAATCTAACTTTTGATTATCTGGAAGTAACTTCAACAATCAGAAATCATGTGCGGAACCATCAATGAATCTCTTAACTACCCTTAAAAATTAATATGGAGGAATACCCCTCACTTTAGATACCTCGACATAAATCTCCTCACAATCAGCTTTTGGTGGGTTCGTACTCACTAGATACTCCTTTAGCATCTCACCAACAACACTTACTGCATTTGCTAAAGGGTCACTCTTGAGCTTATTATTGGATTTAGAAGTTGAAGATTTTGAAACCTCTCTGCTAGAGCTCTCCCCTTCATTCACACCTTCCATATCTATAGCTGCAATAGAATCATCAATTTGGTCTGCACCCTCGCCAGTTGCTCTATCGGTGCCCAATAACACACATATATCATCCTAGTTCTCAATAACTTTGTTTTGATATGCCTTGGCATCTGAATTTACCTATGCAAGCATGAGAACAAACAAAAACATAGTGAGACAATCTAGTAACACAATCAATCAATAGTTTGCTACATTTAACTAAGGCCTTTCAATTATAGTAGAGGATCCGAACTCCGAAGAAACTATGCTACCAAGTGAGACTATACTTTCAAGGAATAATATTAAAACAGGTTAATCGTAGGTACACCGTTTGTACTATGAGAAGAATAGTCATTTATAACTTTCTTGCTCTAAGTTTAACTTGAAAAATGTAATAAAATCACCCAGAGGGTAAAACAAGCTAAAGCTATCACCCCAATCTAACATAACATTTCAATCAAACCGAGAGATGCATCCTAGATTCAGGTATTATAAATGTTAATACTGCTTATGAAGTATAAATAACTGAAATTGCAAGATGAAAAAGGTATATTTGCAATGAACCCTACGGTAACCATAATACTTGATACAAGAAGTAACCATAATATCTAAACATAGATTCAACATACCTCACAATACTTGGTCCAATCTACCAAGTCCTCAATAGTAATTACCACCATTTTCTTATCATCATCCCATCTGAACTTGGTTTTAACTCATCAACAACAGCTTGATAAGCTTGAGGCTTCCAATCCCCCTCACATTTATTGCCTTGGTTTAGTTGATTGTAAAACACGGTCGTCAGTATCATGTCCATTTTTGGATTCCAAGTAAGATAGCTCCTTTTCCTACCTCCTTGTGTAGGAAGCAAAGTCTCTTTACATTTTCTAATCATTACCTTAAAAGGAAGGAAATCATATCAGCAGGCTTAGTATTAAGAACTTGTAGAAGTAAAATTATATTAGCAACAAATATAATATGGTTCCCTATGCAAAGTAAAAGTCATGTAACAAAAATATGCCTGCAACTGCTAATAAAAGGACAAATAAAGATGATCATATGTGAATACTGAACATATTTTAGGATGAAGTCTAAGATCCTACAGTTAGAGGCACCCTGAACGGTTTACAATCATGTAAGAAAAATCCATTTCTGAAGAAGGTTGTTCTCACATCATCAATTTCAGCAATAGCAAGACCTTCTGTTTACCCCAAAGACCCACTAGACGAAACCTCATGGAGCTATGCTGAACTGTGTGAGAAGCTCAAGGCGATGAAGAAATCTATGGAATCTAGTTATAAATTATATATTACCTTTATTACTTCAAATATTATATTTGCCTTTTTATTTTTAGAGTTAATTTGTATCCATTCATGGTATCCACTTTCAAAGGAAAAGTCACATTAGCAACAAATATAATATGGTTCCCTATGCAAAGGAAAAGTCATGTAATAGAAATATGCCTACAACTGCCAATAACAGGACAAAGAAATTAAAGAAAGATGAACCATTCATATATAAAAAATAGAAACATATTGAGACAAATCACACATGAAATTCAGCTCATCAACCTATAATTATAAAAGAAAATCTCAAGCAGCACGAGCTCTTCGAGCTTGATATTCATTGAACATCTCCAAAGCAATATCATCTTTGAAAAACTCCACCTATTCGTTGCTCGAGCACTTGTAATGTAATCAATTTCAACCTCACTATCGCTATCAAATGTGTCTGTATTTTCAAGCTCCTCGTCCACCTCACGCAATAAATTATTCTCTTCCATATTTTCATCTCTTACAAAATTGTGAAGAATAAAAAAAGCATTTATAATCCTAATTTGAGTCTTTTTGTCAAAGAAGCTTGTTGTTCTAAGAATGGCCCATCGTTTCTTCAACACTCCAAATGCTCTTTCAATAGTATTTCGAGCAGATAAATGTCATAGATTGAAGAGCTCCTTGTAATTTGTTAGAGTATTACCTCACCACAAATTCAAATGGTACCGAGTGCCTCTGTATGGAGTTAAGAAACCCCGACTATTGGTGAACCCCAAATCCACAAGATAATACTTATCTACAATGTCATCAATATAAACAATTTAGCTTAAACATTAAAAAACTAGTTAAAAAAAGGAAAGTCTATAAAAACCAAGCTAATGTCTTGTTGGTACTTTTAAACCATTAGGCCTCTACTAAGCATCACGAAGGATGTGAGGATCAGATGTGGATCCTTCCCAGCCAGCTAAAACATAAGTGAATTGGAGATTGAGATTGCACACAGCAAGGATATTTGTGCTCAAGATCTAGGTCCATCCTCAAGAGAGACAGTCATTTGAATGTGTGTCCCATCAAGTGTTCCCTAACAATCAACCTCATAACATCATATAGATTACATATTTGCACGAACGAATCTATGTATCCAAAAAACAAATTATTATTACCTCAAATCATTTTCATTTGTTATCTCCCGCATAACTAGTTGTGCATTCTGCTTGTTTGACATAATACTTCCCAATATTCATAACCGCTCGGAGCACCGTATGAAATTGTCGGCTTATAGTTTCTCCGGAACAAAAAATGTTGCTCCAACAGTTCGATTCTTCAAGTTATGAGAAATAACATGTAGGAAAAATATCACAGCTTCTCTCACCGTGACATTCCTAGAAGTCACTAATCCCCCTTTAGATCGTAAAATGACACACAACTTCTCAAAACAACACCTATTAAGACGTAGATGCTCCCGACATATTGTATTATTCATTAATTTGTCCATCAAGAAGGCTCTTTTATGAGCACGTACATCTTCACTCCATATTATCTCCTTGATACTAGACCTTCTTTTATGACGGTATGCTCCAACTACTATTATTATGAAAGTCACAACTATAATAACTAGCTTTTTTCCCATCATCTTCACCTACTTCTTCCCTTGCGCTTCTCCTTTGACCATGTAAACTTTGTTGGTCTGACATTTTCTCCTAAACTATTTCATCATCAAAAATTAATGTGTAAAACTATACTTATCTAAGAGATAGAATCAGACCATGTAACATAGAGTAAATGTAAAGGAAAAGAATAACATATTTAGAATTACTAAATGTAATTATCAAACACTAAAGATAATAATATGGATATTCATGCTAGATATCATCTACAAGGCTCCTGGATTACAAAAGGCTCCTGTATTTGAGACAAAAATAGAGGTTTCTAATGTTAGATATCACCTACAAGGCTGTAGAACAATGCATCATGCAATTCCTAAAAGGGTCTTTAGTTTGATACAAATCACTAGGTATACACTCTAAGCTTGCAATCAAGATATTAATTTTCAAATACAAATGACAAAAGTTTGCAAGTATTTGCTCTTTAGAGGTAACTTTTAAAGTCATGAACTAACAACACAGCACTAATATATTACAAAATGTAAATAGCCTAAAAATGGCTTCAGTTGAACAAGCATAAATTAAAAATTAAGAAACAAAATCTTCCTGTAGCCTAAAGTTTTAGCACTCAATGATACTTTTGCTTAGTGCAACCGATTAATATGCAATTTTGAATAAAGGTATAGTGCATAAGATCGCATCAGAAAGGTTTAACATGCATAAGTATTAAGAAGAACAGATGCAGTTTATAAGATATAAAAATATCTTTACCATACATATCAAGATACACATCAAATAGAAAATTGTTCAAACTTGAGATGGGTATTCATCTTTCTATCAGAAAATCATGGAATAAAATGTCAAAATCTATAAAATTTTGACTTCAAGCTATTGCCACAATTTTGCTAGTAAGAGCAGCAAGGAAGGACTTTCCATTTAAATGTTTGAGAGCATGAACACGAAGCCCATATACAAATACATGTCATATAGAACCACAATTTTTAGCAAGTAATCAGACAATTTATTAGTTAAAACTTTCACGGATAAGAGTATGTAAGTCCACTTTATTCAGACATCAGAGGTAGGCTAGCTGGCTACTGCAGTCAAATTCAGGTTCCCATCATCACATCAGTATTAATACTACTACTTGGGGCATTTCAGTTTGCAGTTTTGGCAATCCTTAACACATTTTTGATGGGCAGCGACCAATGTCACCCTCACTAATGACAGCAAAAAACATTCCATGGCGTCACAGATTTGAAAACAAGAAGGGGGAGGGATCAGGCTCGGCCTGATTCCTGAACCCCCCCCCAGCTACTCCAGCGTTTCCACACGCATTTGCAAGCGTTAACATCAATTGATCATGAATAAAATGCCAAAATCTATAAAATTTTGACTTCAAGCTATTCCATCACTACATTGATCATGAATTGAAAATAAATAAATAAATGACACAATAAACATTAATTTCGCTGCAATCATAGATAAATCATCACTTCTTAAACAACTAAATGACGAGATCATTAATCAAACTAATAACAGATTCAAAGAATTCTTATTGAAACACATAATGAAGTTAAATCAACAACTAGGCATTAAAATAATAAATTAAATTAAAAAAAGCAAATCAATAAAAATTCAGGAAAAATAAATCTCAGTTCTCCTAGATCTAGGATCTCACCATTGTATTGTCATCGTCGTCCAAGGTAAGATTAGTGCTTGCGAGCCGTCGTCGTTTGGATCATCATCGTCGGTTGGATCTAGGAGCTAGGGTTTTGTTGGAACTGAGAGAGAGCGAAGAGTTGTCGTTGGTTAGATCTAGGAGTTAGGGTTTTAATGGAACTGAGAGAGAGCGAAGATCTGAGAGCTGAAATGGGGAGAGAGAAAGAGAGAGAGAGAGAGAGTACAGACCGTGGGTCGAGAAAAGAGAAACAGCGGAGGCGGAAGAGGAAGTGGGAGAGAGATCGCGGGTCGAAAAAATGAATAGCGGAATTGTAAATGACAGGGTGCAGTTAGGGATTTAGAATTATGAGACTATTACGGGCTTTCAAGGTTAATGGATTTGGGCTAATATCTGGTATTCAAATTCTTTTGAATCAAAACAATATAATTTGGCCAATTACGGTATTTAAAATCAAATACTGATTACCAAACAAGCCCTAAAGGATTTTAGGCCTTTTAGCCTGATAACGAGCGTCTACAAGATTTTGTCGATGGTTCTTTCAAGTAGGTTGAAGGTGATCAACGACTCGATCTCTAAGAATCAAATGCTTTCATTGCTTGAAGATAAATCTTGGACACGGCCTTGGTGGCAAATGAAATAATTGACGATGTTGGGAAAGCATACGACCATGAAAACTGGCAGTATTAAATGTATGCGATGAAGAGAACATGGTTTGGAAGGAAATGGTGTGACTAAATTTTTTTATTGCGTCTCGACTGCCTCCTTTTCAATCGCTAGTTAGATTGCACGTACAATGCACGTGGTAAAATTTTTAATTTATTCTTTTGTTATTTATTCATTTCATTAAGATTTATTTAATTGCACGTGGTAAAATTTTTAATTTATTCTTTTGTTATTTATTCATTTCATTAAGATTTATTTAATTTAAACCATGTATCAAACATATGGATACATACATTTTTATTCATTTCATTAAGATTTATTTAATTTAAACCATGTATCAAACATATGGATACATACATTGCATGTCATACATATTAAGAAAATAATGTTTTCATAATTATGCATTGAACTTATACACAATACACAAGATGAATGCCAATTAAACATTATCTCACAGGACTAATTAGAATATTGTCCATAGAGAAGGAACCTAATCAACCATATATATGGTGCACGTGATAAAAGTGACCGCACAATCAAGAAAAAGTTTGTTGATCTTAGCTTCAAGTCCCGATGAAAAACATTGGCTGATAACCAATAACACACAAAAAACAACCATTGATATTGTTAGAGAAAAATAGTTGTCAACGCCCAATCAAGCCAGCAAAAAAAAAGGCATTCACCAATGTGGATATACTTCATAGCTATGGATATACTTCATAGCTCGCAAAAGTTGGTACATAAAAAACTGATGGTGTTCAGGCGTGAGATCGTCATTTGCCTTGATAACTTGATTAAGGTTAGATTCCATCAACTTGAAAACAACATAAATATCTTTAAATTCTCTCCGTGATGGAGGAAGCATTATGTGCCTAATTTCTACAATGTCAGGGTGGCGGAGCAGCCCAAGCAATTTGATTTCTCGCAAGATGCGAGTAGCATCCGAAACATGCTCGAAGACATCGTTTATCTTCTTGATTGTCACCTTCTCTCCATTGTGGGTATCCACGGCCGCGTCGACGACCCCATAACTTCCCTTGCCGACCACCTCATGAATCTGGTATCGGCTCGCTTCGCCGTATTCAGTGTAGAAGTCTGCTTCATTTGTGCTCTGCATAAGTTCATAGCTTAAAAAGCTAGCTACCTATCTTAAAGAAAATGCAGATACGGTTAAAAATCCTAACTTGTTGCTAACATTGAATGATACAATGAAAGTTAGCAAGAATCAAACAACTGGGTAATTGAATTCTTGTTGAAA
This sequence comes from Asparagus officinalis, assembly GCF_001876935.1. NCBI lineage: Eukaryota > Viridiplantae > Streptophyta > Magnoliopsida > Asparagales > Asparagaceae > Asparagus > Asparagus officinalis. The sequence goes on along the minus strand of NC_033801.1, from coordinate 90,541,729 downwards.
TGGAAATCAAACTATAAATATCTCCAGAAGGATATGTATACCTGAATACAGTCAGGTAGATCATCACAAAGCATAAAGATTAATATTGAAGAAACGGCTCCACTCACAAGCCCACGTTGTAAAGCACCCTTCAGGAGAGAGAGAGAGATGCCTTGGTTTTGGAGCATTCCACTCCTGCAGGAAACAATTTACTCTTTTTCAAACAATGACCAATAAGAACAAGAATATAACGGAATATGAGACGTATACATAGGAAGACATACTTGAAGATATCGAAACCTTCTCAGTTAAAAAAATTGCTTATGTTAGTAATTCAATCTACAATATTGATTCCACTCTCAGATTCTAATCCAATGAGCTCATGTAATAGTGGCAGAAATATTAAGTCTAAGTATTTGGGGGGGAAACTTTTAGATAGAAAGTAGTGTCCTATGCTATGCACTAAGATCATCAAACCAATGCAGACACATTCAACAGTGAATTTACCATACATTGAGAAGTTTTCTCCTATTATATTGAAAGTTGTAGAGTAAGATTTACGGACATGTTGGGCTATGTGGCATTTGTCAGATGTGCACTCAACACATCCTTGAGGACTCATGGCAAGTGCCATTTTGATTCATGACACGCTCACAAATTAGTGTGCATATTCCGCGATAAACCTCTAGCAATATATTTTTCTGTGTCTTATGGTCCGTTAGCAATTTGTCCTAGATTCTTTTGTCTTTAATTTTTTACTAATATTTGCGACATACACTCAGAATAACAAATTAAAAAAGTCCAAACTCCTCACTAATTCTTTTCCATGTACTCTTTATACAAGTCCCAACTCCTCACTAATTATTTTCCATGTACTCTTTATACCGGTTTAACAGAATAAATTCAGTGGTTAAGCTTGGAGAGACTGGCATTTAAGGAAGCAATGTCATCAGATCATTTCAAGAACTCTTCAATCTATCATAGCAAGTTGAATGAATCTACTACTTCTGCGTCACGCACCAGGTGGGAGTCCATGATTTCAATTTCGACGCCCATCTAGCCTCATAAGGGTGACATATGATGTACTTACCACTGAGAAAAATCTCCAACATTTGTGATAAGCTGCAGAAATAACAAATGCGTGAGGCCATGTACCTGTACCAAATCAGATGTCTCCAAACTCCAAAGAGGGGAACGTCAAAAGGATAAAGCTTCATTTTTTTTGTGTGTAATAAAGTGTCCATGTATGAAATACGCTCCTAAAGTAATCGCATCGTGAGCATGTGAATGTAATCAGTTTACTGCCCTACAAAATTAATTGTGCTCTTTCGTATGCACCTGTTTGGAATGGAGTTTGATATTGTTATACGCATGATGGATCCACCCTACCTACCTATGCAATCTACAAACTCCTTCCTTCGCTCGCACATAAGCTGGATCAGGCGGTAAACATCCCAATATTGCGATCGGAAGGGGGTGTAGCGGTTACCTAAACCTAATCCTAATTACCCCATCCACAGAAGCAACACGTAAATTTTACAAGAATAATAACACTAATAATAATGGCAATCTTAAATGATGTTGAGATCGCCAGGAGGAGGAGCTCACCGAGAAGATGGAAGGGGAGGCGTGGCCGAGAGGAGTGAAGAGAGAAGTCCATAGCGCAGGAAGAAGAAGCACCACCAGTCAACATTCATATTACCAACCTTTTCCTTTTAAAGTTTAATGTTTAATGCTATCAGTCATTGCCAAGAGATTTGGCACAGTGATGACGTAAGGTTGATCATAAAACTAATATTAGACTCTCTATTTGGAGTTCCCACAGGACACAAGGCTAATGATTTTTATGATCCATAAATTTAAAATATGAGAATATGTTATATATTTGCAGTATCAGAATTCAGAAATGCAATTACCAGAAGCTGAAGGTTTATCAATCTGGAGCAATCAAGCTTCAAGATCTCCAAGGAGCAACAATTGCTGAACACCAAAAAAAGGGGGGAACAGAAAAAAAACTATTAGTGGACATGTAGATACAACCAGATGACAAACTAACAAAGATATAACAGGAAATTTATTTCAAATTAAGACTATTGAGATTGAAGCATGCTAGATCCACTTCCTTCAAGTTAGCAGACAAGTTAAGGTTTAACTTAGATAGATGAAAACAGCAAGCTGAAGACGTGACTTTAAATTTCTTAATGTTGGGACATCCAATACAGTTGAGGGTCTACAACTTCTCTTGAACTTTTCATTTTTTTCTCCGATTTCTTACGTGTCATAATAAATCCATAAATGCCATGACAATTTGAAGCCTAAAATGTTAATAGGAAATAGCAGATGCAAGCAGTTCTTTATTGAGCTCATATATGATAAATCCCAGGAAATTACCTTTACTGATAAGTACTTTCTCCACATTTCGCTACGTTGCAATGAAGCAGGAATTAGCTGATTCATCCACAAATAAAGCAACTTTAGGGGAAAAGTTTTTCATGAACATGTGTGCAAGTGGTATAAGATGCAAAACTACAGCACTTAAAAATATGCACAAGGACAAAAAGATTAAACAAACAAGAAGAGGATAACATTAAAACTTAAGAAAAAATATTTCCAGTAAACACCCATATCTACACCCTCTAACACAAGAATGCATGTTAGCATAAGATTATTGTCCAAGATTTTGTGCAGTGAAAGTTCAAGTTGGCTTGTCAGATCTAGCATGTGATTTGGTCTGAATATTTTTTGCTGCTCAATATTATATAGATCGAGATTGGATCAATTCACTAAAAATCAAGTTCGTTTTGTATTAATGAGCACTCTCAGCATAATGTTTGTTCTTGGAAATGATTCAATTTAAACTTACTTTCTAGTTTCTCAGGGAACTTCATGAATAACAATATCTTAGGAATTATTTTCATATATGCATGCATTGATAAAGCATATTCAATATTTTCAGAATGAGTAATAATTTCAAAATTTTCCATGTTATAAAAGAAAACTTGTAGAATAAAGTAAATTACAAACAAAGCATTTATCCAAAATGTTGATGATTTGTTATTCATTTCATAGAAATTAATATGGGTAAGTTGGAAAGCGGATTCAACCCATGTACCTGTTCACAACATGTACACTAAAGCATAGGTTGAAAGCATTTATCCCATATTTGTTCTTCTATAAGAGTATTACTGTAATACACTAAAGCTATCTACACATGGTGAGTAAAATAAATATTAGCATAAGTTGAAAGCAAGTTCAAATAAAAAATACCTATTCACAGCCTTAAGTTTCTAAACGAAAAGGAGATATATGCGTGTTTAAGTAATCAAGCCTACAAGAGTGTTCAGTTTAAGTAGTGACATGAACCACCCTTTCATTGGACCTGTCCCATTTTAAGGCCTCTCACTTATTTGATATATGGAATGATCATCATCATGGTTAAGCACTCGGCGTATATAGATCATAATATCATCCAACAGTTCAGTGCAAAGATGTTTTTTTGGCCTCATCAATGATAAAGAATATCGAAATTTTCACAGTGCAACGCTGTAATTGTATGTACATTGCAAAATTCATAGATATAAATCTTTATGCATATTCCCAAAAACATTACTTCTTCTAGTTTGAGTTTCCACTCCATCAACTCCCAAAATCTACACTTATTACACTTATTTTGAATCCAGAGATATTTGGTGGATTGCACCTCATAGTAAGTAAATTATTACCTTACTTCCTCTTCATCTAAATAACACTTCCTTATTGTGGCCTTATCCAATCTACTTCTTCAACCAATTACCATTTCTGTAATCTTCGTAAATAGAGTTGTTAAAAAGTGGATTGATCAGAATGTATTGTGCATCTCCACTAAGTAAGCTTGATGGATCTGAACCCTCTAAATTAGGGTGATAAAATCCCATTATTTGTTCTATGATGCATGCTTACACTGACATAAGGCTGGCAGACATATGTTCAAATCCTTAAAATAATGGATGTAAATGGATACATCACTAAAAGGTTAAATAAGTTGCAGGGTATTATGAAACACAAAGGATATACTAATCAAGTTAGGAAACAATTAACTTTTAGTGTTTTATCTATTTAACAAATATTGTGATTAGGTATTAATGGTTGCTAATTCAACTGCTTAAAAGTCTGGCAAGTAAAGTTGTATTCCAAGTTCTTCCATCATGATTTTATGGAGGACTTATTATTATATTTTTTCAGTATTTGAAGGAACTCGTCCTTGATGCTAGAGCACATGATGTGGGTGGAATAGTTCTAACATAGAGATATGGGGCTGGTGTGTCTATGCCTTTCTGGTGCTTCCTACTTAACAGCGTATGCTTGCATGACCGCCCAAATCCCGTGCATCTGGACCAGCCAAGGAAACCAAAGCCTAAAATTTTCTGGTCTATAACAGCAGAAAGGCTGCTCTAGCTTCCTAGATGCAAAACATTGTTCTTACAGTATGGATCCTGATCTTCTGATGAGTCGTAGAACAAATTAACAAAGATATAACAGGAAATTTATTTCAAATTAAGACTATTGAGATTGAAGCATGCTAGATCCACTTCCTTCAGGTTAGCAGACAAGTTAAGGTTTAACTTAGATAGATGAAAACAGCAAGCTGAAAACGTGACTTTCCGATAATCCCGATAAAAAAGTCTTACTTATCGGCCGATAAGTGCCGATAACGCCGATAAATCGCCGATAAACCTAGAAAAACGATAACCGATTAAAAATCCAATTTATCCTAGCGGAGAGCTCCCAAATCCGATAACTCGGCCGATAATATCAATTATCGGCCGATATTTAAAACAGTGACTTGGATGCAACAATCATCTCTCAAAGCCTGCTGAAAACGTCATTGCTTAACCCTAATTAATTAGGATTAGACTTATATATCAACTCAGAAACGAAACGGGTTAAAAACCAATACCCAGCTTAGACCCGACTCGTGGTCGACCGGCGCGCCATGTGCGATCGACCGCGAAAACGACAGAAACTTTCCTGAGTCTCTGGACTTTTGACGGTCGGCCGCC
>NC_033801.1:90478398-90535711 GCF_001876935.1 Asparagus officinalis | reverse complement strand
ATCAAATTTTCACCCTACAGAAGATGGCGACCACAGTGGGAGAATCCGTTCATTCAGATGAATTGGTGGTGGCGCAGTCTGACGAAGTTGCTGCAGGGACTACTGTTGAGTCCCTTGTGATCAAATTCGAGGGGTACTTACAATCGTCCTCTTCTGGCGGCAATACATCTCACGATGGCTGTAGAGTCGTGCGGGTGGCCCAGCCCCAAGAGGCTGAGGCAACCAAGCCTGAGGGATCTACCCAAGCCGAGGCAGGGGGTTCTTTTCCCCCAAAACCAGTTGAGGCCGAGCCGAGACTCGAGAATGCAGGTCTAGGGGCTGCTAAGTGGGTCGATGAACGATCCTCGTAGGCCCCTATGCAAAAAGAATCAACCATTCGTGTCGACGCAGACTACGCCTCCGCCGTCGACATGAAGGCTCCTCGTTCAAAAAGATCCAAACAGCGACTACGAAAAGCTCTCGCTCGTCTCGAGGCACAATCCCTTATCCCCCACGACAGCCTAAATTATTATTCAGGCTTGAGAGGAATCAACCTCTTGAGCCAGGTTCCCATTTTTGGCGAGCCGCTCAAATCGGGCGAGCCTAGCAGTTTAGGCGAGCCCCTCTCTTTGAGCCAGGTTCCCGGTACGGGCGAACCGCTCAAATCAGGCGAACCTAACAGCTTAGGCAAGCCCCACTTCTTAACCAACCTCTTGAGCCAGGTTCCCAGTTTTGGCGAACCGCTCAAATCGGGCGAGCCTATGCACTGCCCCCCCCCCCACTCTGTGAGCAAGGTGCTCAATTTTGGCGAACCAAGGGCACCTGGCGAACTCTGCAGTTCAAGAGGGCTTCGTCAAACAAGCGAACTTCACCAAGCTCGCCTGACGGCCCAAGTTCGCCAGAAAGGTGAAGCAACAGCTTGCCAGACAGGCGCAGGCACACTGTACCAATCTCGCCTGACGAGCGAACCTCGCCAGCCTGAACCTCGCCAACATGCTCACGCCCAAATGGGGGTGGCCACCCCGTTTGCCTGCACGGGTCTGATGTTCGTCTCTGACAACGACGACGACGATTGCTCAGCAGTGGCAATGTCGCAGACTTCAAGCTCAGTTCAGAGCGAGCACGCAAATGTGCACATGACCGATATCCCTGATGAGATATCCAGGAGACTTGACGAGCAACAAGCAACCATCAACTCCCTAAAGGAGATGTTGGAGCAGCTCCTGAGCGAGAAGAAGAGGAAGAGAGAGAGGACTTCGCGGGCTTCGCATAAATCCTTGAAGCACAAAGAGCGGGTACCTACTCCTTCTCACTCCTCATCCGAGTCATCTAGAGGAGCGTCATCTTCGGGCCATAACCCAAGAGACAAGAGGTTTGACGATCTCCAAAGTCAACTCAACACCTTGAAGCTCCAGAAGCATGTGAACAAGCTGGGGGTTGTGAGACCGTATCCAATTAAATGGGATGCGGTCTCCTACCCGGCAAAGTTCGAGCTGCTGGAACTCCTGCAGTTCAATGGCAAGGGTTCTCCTACCCAGCACATCTACTACTTCCAGGCGCAAACTAAACACATAGTGGGAAACGATCCCATTATGATTCGACTGTTCATTGGTACCCTCAAGGGGGTCGCTTTTGAATGGTTTCGCAGATTGGAGCCCGGGTCCATCACCTGCTGGAAGGACATGGAAAGGCTCTTCGTGGCTAGATTCTTCGACGATGACACAGAATTATCTATGGCCACCCAGCTAACTGTGAAGCAGAGGAAGACAGAGTCTGTAAGCAACTTTGTCAAGAGATTCAGAAACCGATCGCTGCATTCCCGCGATCGAGTTGCCGAGGCCACGCTCATCGAGATGTGCCGGAACAATCTCTCCATCAGCGTTCTGTCCAATATGGGCGCTGTTGAAGCTCGCTCATGGAAAGACTTACTCCGCCAAGGAGAACAAGTCGAGAGCATGCTCAAGCATATGGGTGACGAAGACCCGCATGAGTTTCGAGGAGATGATGACCAAGATACCTTGGTAGTGGAGACCATTTCCTCATATCCTACGATTTCCCCTGTTGATCCTCTTCAATAGGACGGCGGTCCCACAAAACTATCAAGTTAACTATTACCTCTGATAGTCTCCTCCAAATTTCCCCTGTTAGTCCTCTTCAATAGGACGGTGGGCCCACAAAGCTATCATGTTAACGATTACCTCTGATAGTCCCCTTACACTCCGATAAGTACACGAGTATAAACTGCTTCTTCTGATCCTCCAACTGGTATAAGAGGTTAAACTATTCCATACACTTCCACTTCTTGAGCCAGGTTCCCATTACAGGCGAACCGCTCAAATCAGGCGAGCCTAACAGTTAGGCGAGCTCCACTTCTTTTCGGGCGAACCGCTCAAATCAGGCGAGCCTAACAGTTTAGGCGAGCTCCGCTTCTTGAGCCAGGTTCCCAGTACGGGCGAACCGCTCAAATCAGGCGAGCCTAACAGTTAGTCGAGCCCCACTTCTTGAGCCAGGTTTCCATTTGTGGCGAACCGCTCAAAACAGGCGAGACTAGCAGTTCAGGTGGGCTGCATCAAACTCCCACTTGGTCAAACCTTCAGATAGTTAGGACCAAAGCCACAATCCCCCGCCAATCCTCTTCAATAGGATGGCGGGACTCCCACTGTCATGTTAACACTACACCTCTGACAAAATCAACTTACCAATCCTCTTTAAAAGGATGGTAGGTCCTCAAAGTCGTTCCGATCGCGATAATCCCTGTCATGTTGACATCACACCTCTGACCAGAATCTACTTACCGACACTCTTTAATGGAGCGGTAGGTCCACAAAGTCGCTCCAATCGCGGCAATTCCTATCACGCTAACGATTACCTCTGATAGCCGACACCGTAATTCCCGCAAATGACGTTGTCTGATCAGTCATCATACTCATACGTCCCTGAACGATTTGATTCTCCCAGCACCGTCTTTCCCATAAAAGGCGTTGTTGTTTGATAGTGGCCTACTATGCGATGTGCCGCTATTTCAGGGTTCGTCTTTGCCCCAAGAGAAGACAAATCAGGGTTTGTCTTCATCTTTGCCCTAAGAGAAGATGAGCTTCCCCCCTTGACTCCAACGGGTGCACGAGTATAAACTGTTCCCTTTACTCCAGCTGGTGCACGAGTATAAACTGTTCCCTTTACTCCGACTGGTGCATGAGTCTAAACTGCCCCCTTATACTCCCACTGGTGCAAGAGTATAAACTGCTCCTTTCCTCCAACCGGTGCACGAGGCTAAACTGCTCCTTCACTCCAACTAGTGCATGAGTCTAAACTGCTCCTACCCTCCGACTGGTATACGAGGTTAAACTGCTCCCTACTCTCTTTATCCAAGCGCTTCGAAAGGCTAAGGATAGAGGAGAAATTTTAGCATTGAGCCTAAGAGAAACTCCTCGACAACTTACCATGCTAAGGGCAAGAGCATGGCTAGTCCAACTCAAACGGTAGTTGGTAAAGACGAATCAAGTCCGTTGATAGCTGAGGGTTTGCTCAAAATCCTAGAAGGCGATCATCAGCTACGAGTGAAGAGATCAACTTTACCGGGCTCGTTGGAGGGCTCCTCACTCCATCTGAGCAGGGATCACTTTACAGGTCTTCATATCCAAAGTGTTCCAGACCCCATGCGGCCTGATTCAGGTCTGAAAACTTTGGAGGGGGTTTTGTAGACAATAAAAATTGCATTTAAATCCTTATCAGAGAAGTTCAGAACAGAATTGCTAAAACCTCGCCCGAAATAGCAAAAAGGGGAAAAACACTGATAAAAAGGGGAAACACAGATATCTCCCAAACCATAAGGAATTTGGCGAAACGGAGGAAGCGAACCAAAGCCTCCAGCTTGGTTCGGATGGCTCCATCTCGTCGAGATAGGCGATTTTCATATATCATTCGTCCAATTCCGACTTACGGTTTGAATGTTACGGCCTATTCTTCGATCCATGCTCAGGAGCTCGCCTGCAGCTCGAATTTCGCCTGCACGATCAAGACCCAAGTCTGCTTGCACACCTAAGCTTGCTTGCAGACCCAGTTCACTTGCAAGCTCGCCTGCAGACCCAAGTTTGCCTGCAGTCACAAGCTCGCCTGCACACTCGAGCTCGCCTGCAGACCCAAGTCTGCCTGACGGCCTATTCTTCGATCCATGCTCAGGAGCTCGCCTGCAGCTCGAATTTCGCCTGCACGATCAAGACCCAAGTCTGCCTGCACACCTGAGCTCGCCTGCAGACCCAGTTCGCCTACAAGCTCGCCTGCAGACCTAAGTTTGCCTGTAGTTACAAGCTCGCCTGCACACTCGAGCTCGCCTGCAGACCCAGCTCGCCTGCAGACCGAAGCTGCAGACTCGCCAGCTCACTGTCAACTGCCCACTTGGAGTATGGGAACAGTTACATCAGTGGTCAAATCCCACAAATCAAGGGAGAAAGCATGGCGCTCCTCACCTAGTAATTATAGGGCGGCTGACATGACCCCCTAAGTGGTCACATCCCACAGCTAGGGCGGCTGACAGGACCCCTAAGTGGTCACATCCCACAGCTAGGGCGGCTGACAGGACCCCCTAAGTGGTCACATCCCACAGCTAGGGCAGCTGGCTCCCTCACCTCTATTAGTGGTCAAATTCCACGAATCAAGGGATGGCCCATGCCATCCCTTGCCCATTAAAACCCATCTTCAGCCAGCATAAAAGGGGGATTGGCTGTTGCATATTCTGTTGGCTAATCTCCCAAAGATTGAACCTGGACTTTTGCCAAAGGCTCCCTCATTTGAGAACTGAAGCTCCGGCAGCAACTTCGATCGGATCGTCTAAGGGAAGCAGACTCGGCACGAGCACCGAGCGAGGGGTCCTATCGCCACCGAGGAACCCACGTTAAACAAGGAGGGCATTCCCTCCGCTTCTGTTGTAAACATTTGATTATTAGTTTGTAATAAGCTGTTCTTATCAATACAAACGAAGTTCCCTATTTTCGGGAGATAAAAATTTCCTCATTTGAGAACTGAAGCTCCGGCAGCAACTTCGATCGGATCGTCCAAGGGAAGCAGACTTGGCACGAGCACCGAGCGAGGCATCCTATCGCCACCGAGGAACCCACGTTAAACAAGGAGGGCATTCCCTCCGCTTCTGTTGTAAACATTTGATTATTAGTTTGTAATAAGCCGTTCTTATCAATACAAACGATGTTCCCTGTTTTCGGGAGATCAAAATTTACACCTACAGCTTGCATGTTCAATTGAGAAATTCATCCTCAATCTTCTTCAACCTCTATTGTGTTTATAAAGAAGGTTTCCTAACTCTATTCTCTAGCAATTCATTTTGACTTTCATATTATCATTTATTGCAAGTTTGCTAATTGAGTTAGATTTTGTTTATACTCATATTCTCACACACACCCTATTTGAGCTTGTAGCATTTCATACATCATATGTTAGGTTGTGGGTTTGTGATTTGTGAGATTGAGCTTACATTGAGTTCTCATTCAATTAGAGAACATTTTATTGCAATTGAGCATTATTGTGAGTTACACATTGTATTACACTTGTACACCGAGAGGAGTGGTTGGTGAGAGACGGGGTCGATTCCAAGAGGAGTGGCGTCGGTTGTAAAGCCTATAGAGAGGTTATAAATCCGAGCACTTGAGGAAGAGGACACAGGCTAGGCCAACACTTAGAGGGTGTAGAGTGTAATTACAAGTATGTAGTTGTAAAGTTTTCGGTGAACTAGAAAACCGTATTATGAGGTGTAAATGTTATTCGGGTGAGCGTAGAAAATCTTGTTTTGATAGTGGATTTCTCCCTGGGAGTGGGGAGCGGAGATGTGGGACGGAAGGTCCAAACTCCGTGATCATATCTTGTGTTTGTGTTTGTCCTTTGCGCACTATCAAGTGTTTATTTACTCTTGTTCATATATCCGTGCATATATCAATTTCAATATCTATATTGTTAGGATATATTTGTTAATAAGTTTTAATCGACATTAATATCTAATAAGATTAACAATAACCCTATTCACCCCCTCTAGGGTCTAACATCTGTAAGATTCAAATATTGTATATAGGTCCCCGTACGCAACTCGAGACGAAGAAAATTTGATGAACGTTGATGTCTAAGTCAAATAGGATTATTCGATGCCAAGGGGGAAGTACAGGAATGCACGAAGCGATAAAGGAACAACGTGATTTAGAATGCATGGTTCAAGAAGAAAATGGATTCATGACTATGAATAACTAAAATTTCAACCATGATGCAATCCAAATCCGAAAAAACTCAAAAGGCAAAAGTCCTAGGTCTCTTCTATAGTTTTCCAACGAAACTTGAATCATCTCATTTCATGATCAGATGAAATAATTAAAGTTAAAATACCAAAGGCAGTACAAACTATTTTGCACGTGCAAAACACACAAGTGTGTTTCACACATGTACGAAACACTCAAGTGTGTTTCACACATGCGAACACTCCAAAGTGTAACACTCCAAAGTATTTCGCACATGTGCAAAACACACCAAAGTGTTTCGCATGTGCGAAACACTCCAAAGTGTTTTGCACATGTGCGAAACACACCTAAGTGTTTAGCACGTGCGAAACACACTAAAGTGTTTCGCACATGTGTGAAATAGGCAGGACTATTTCGCACCAGTCAGGACTCTCAGGACGTGTTTTGATAGTTTTTAATTTGTTTTGACGATTCTGAAACCTCCCTAACTACCTTGAGGCTATCCTTAAACGTGGAAGATCTGTTATTAACTAAAGATAAGATCAAATCACGAATTCTTATCCACAAACATGGTATCTTGAAGCGTATAAATACACCCCTAGGGCCCTTATACATTGGTAATGAGGAATTTAGAGCTTGGAGGCGAGTTGCTGACCCTGTGAGAGGAGAACCACGAATTTTTGATCTAAAGGCGAGGTCTTGGCAAGTTCTTCAGCATAAAGAGGAGGAGTTCGGTAGATCTACAGCCCCTGCATCAATTTCCTAAAGATCATACTATTTTTGTGAACTTGAGAAGAGTATCTATCAGACTTCATTAAGATATTTACTTTAGTTTCCTTTGTGAAACAAGATCAACCGGATCTGATTTTTAGCGGTCCACGGACTAACGTGTCCGTGACACAGACAAAGATCCCACGCAAGCAGCATCGATCCTGCGTGTGTTTCTAGGAATTTTTTGTTTATTTCTTTTTTGTAGAGAAGTATTATAAAAAGGCTCACTCTTTTGAATCTTGTAATTTGATAAATGAGTTGTAATGGATTCCCAATTGAAAAAGATTTTCGATGCAAATACACTGGCGACCACAGTGGGAGCCAACAGTCTCGCTACCGAGACTGTCATGTCGTAACTAAAGATCAAAATCCTAATTGATTTGGTGGACGAGTATGAGTTCGACGAAGTCAAGCTTGAGGAATATTTCTCCTCGTCTTCATCAAAATCCTCCTCACCCTGCAAGTGTGAAAAGATATCATCTTTGAAGGTGGCATATTCACCGATGAAGTCTACAAGTGACTTTGCTTGCTACAACTCCTCTCCAGCCAAGGAGTTGTTCAACCAAAGTACGCCAACTCTGACGAAGAGGGCTCATCAGAGGCGACACCAATGCTTCCTACTTCGGTCTCTCTCGTACCTCCGGTAAAGCCTCACCGCAATGTTGACCTGTCAAGATTTAAGGTTACAATGGCGGATCGCCTTGGTGCTTCACATGAAGATCGAGGCAGAGCTCTGATGAACAAAACCCTAGTAGTTCAATAGACTAGGTGTTGCACACGTCCTCCGATCAAGCCATCTACTGCTCCGCTACCTCCAAACAAACCAGGACATCTCATTGTACATGTTCGTGTGTCGTGCATAAGAGAATTCCTATCACCTCTCGTCTGGGGATTCGTGTTGAAGCACAGGAGCCCGTTAAGATTCCACACTCGTAAGGGGGTGGTTCTAAACATGCGACTCTTAATGTAATGTCGCACCACCAAACGATAGGATGCACCGGTCATCATGTCGATGAGTTACACCATCAGGCAGGGGTACGAACAAATCTCAAAAGAGAAAATCCCAAGAAGCGGATTCTTACTGTACTTGTGAGAGGCTTATTAGGGTAGTATTATCAAAATATAGCTACCCAGGACAATTTCACAAAGGGTCTCGGTATTCGAGAAAATTACATTTGAAGCATCAATGCACAGATCAAAACACTTCCATGAGAGAAAATCCACCGTCCAGAATGATGAATTCCCTGAAGTCATGATCAACATGGCTGACAAAGGAAAGTCTGCGATTGCTTCAAATGACTCTAACCCCGACTTTTCTCCGGGAAGAAAAGTCGATCCAAGAATAGCCCAATGAATATTTTGGTTTCAATTGGGAGCCACCGGAATTCACGAAGGACTCTATTTGGATGATGAACTTTGGATACTTGCTCCACAATCGCCTCCAACGATACCATGTCTAGCATGGGGGAAACCAGGGAGGCATTCATGATCACTCCTGATCTCGTAGCTCATATTCTTCAAAAAGCTCTAGCCAAACAACGAGAATAGCTTAGAGCCGAAATGAAAACAGAGATGGAGTTGGCCATGAAGCAAATGAGAGATTTGTAGGCTCTAAGACTTCGACCACTAGAGTCTAGTCAGCTGGATTAGTCTAGTCGTAGCACTACACCTGTCATGCCCGTTCAAAATGGTGCAGACGACCGTGATCCAAAAGTGGATAAAGTCATCAAGGCTGATGCACCCCTTAATAAAACTATGGGTAGTTTAATTTCACCCCTCAATGAAACTGGGGGTTGCCCAATTGCTTCTCCTCAACATTGCACGAGGACAAGAAGATGAGAGAACTCGAGAGTAAGGTCAATGTCTTAATGTCCACTCAAGAAGTAAAAAAGAAGAGCATTATGTGCCTGTATCCAAGGGAGTGGGACGCGATTCCGTACTCATCGAAGTTCAATTTAATTAACTTCACACTATTTGAGGGGAGAGGCTCGCTAACCCAACATTTGGTCTACTTCAAATCCCATTTGGGTATAATCTCAGGGAATAAACCCTTAATGATTTGGTCATTCATAGGCACCCTTCACGGGGCCGCCTTCAATTGGTATCGACGTCTCAAGCCAGGAAGAATCAATTACTAGGCCGACATGGAGAATCTATTCCTTAGCCACTTTTTCGATGACGACACTGAAGTGTCGATCGGAACTCTTCTAGAGGAGAATCAAAAGGATGGGGAGATGGTTGATAATTTCGTCAAACGCTTCCACAACTAGGCGATAACTGCCAGGATCCGGTTACGGAGGAATTCATACTCCAGACCTATAATAACAATCTTTCCCTGGACATGTTAGAGGTCATGGGAGTTGTACCGTCAACCACATGGAAAGAGTTAAAACTACACGGTGAATTGTCCGAACGATTTCTCAAAAGAAAGAAGGCTGAGAGAAGCCAATCGATAGTTAAAGCACCTGCAACTGATCCTAGATCCCAGCAAGAGTATTCTTTCAAAGATGATGAAGTTTCAGCTATCTTTGAGTACCTCCTCGCCAACAAAAAAATAAAGTTGCCACTAGTTACAAATCAGGAGAAAGTAAATAAGACCTCGAATCCAAAGTACTATACGTATCACAGGAGAGTTCATCATCCAACCAAGACTTGTCTTACTCTGAACAACAATATTCAAGCCTTGGTTGATGTCAGCATCATAATGACAAAACAAGCCAAATGAGGACGGAAATGACTCCGATGAGTATACGAGTATAAACTATTTCTCTCAGACTCCAATGAGTATATGAGTATAAACTACTTCTCCCAGACTCTGATGTGTATACGAGTATAAACTTCTTCTCCCAGACTCCGATGAGTATACAAGTATAAACTGCTTCTCCTAGACTCCTATTAGTATATGAGTATAAACTGCTTCTCCTAGACTTCGATGAGTATACGAGTATAAACTGCTTCCCCCAGACTGCAATGAGTACACAAGTATAAACTGCTTTTCCATGTTCCTCCGGTAGGTATACGAGATTAAATTTCTTCCCTTATTCCCAATAACGGGAAGTTCTGGAGAATACTACACATGGTATTCATAAAGATAACCCAATAATGTGGCTAAAAATAATGCTCCTCATTGGACTCAGTTTTGCCATAAAAAAGCTAGGGGTCGATACGAAGTTCAAGGAGAATACAAATTTAGGAACTAAAACCAGATTCCATGGCAGCGTTACCCACCAATGGGAAGTTCTTAGAGAATATTACGCATGGTATTCTTAAGGATAACCCGAGATCAACTGATTATTCAAGATGAAGACCTGTCATCTAAATAATTCATTCTTAACCATAATTAAAAAATGATTAAGAACCTCCCACTATGGCTATTTAATCATTTCCAAGATGATTAAAACCCTCTCACTATGTCTTTTCGAGCACTCTTTCATCGAGATGAGATTCAATGACTTCATTGAGTCAATCTTCCCTCACGAAACTCCTAAATTGTAATTGTGCAGTGATTGATGATTCACGGTCCTCCCCTACAAAACCCCTCACTGATCAAATTAACTGAGGTGGGTCCAACAAAATTCACCATTGTTATAAACCTTCAAACTCCCATTGTTGAAGTCCTGACACGACACTCAAAATTTTAATCTGCTGATCCATGGAGATTATCGAACTCTCTTCATGTCAAGATCTTGTCACTTGACACAGAAACCCCCACTAAGTGATTTGTATAACTCAACATTCCCACTGTTATTTGTACCTCCACTCCCATTGTTTCTTGGTCAAACCTTCGTACAGTTAGGATCAAAGCCAAAATCCCCTTTCGATTCCTTCCATGAATAAGAGGTCAACTTTCAAATCAATCGATCAAACATTCCTATAGTTAAGGTCGTCTCAAACATCCTACTTGGTCAAACCTTCCTACAGTTAGGGCCAAAACTAGAATTCCCTCTCGATAAATAAGAAATCCACCTTTAGGTTGGGTAGTCAAACCTTCCGACAGTTAAAGTTATCCGAATTTTTTTGATTCTCTAAGTGAAGATCTTACATTGAGTTTCTTTTGCAGCAGGATATAGAATATAAAATTCTTCCTCTCCATCACCGGGTTCGTCTTTGCCCTAAGAGGACAAAACAGATTCGTCTTTGCCCCAAGAGAAGACAAAATAGGGTTCTTCTTTGCCCCAAGAGAAGACCAAACTAGGTTTGTCTTTGCCCTAAGAGAAGACAAAATAAGGTTCGTCTTTGCCCCAAGAGAATACACGATTTTCTCAACACTAAAATCCATGTCTCACACGTTGGGGGACTTTATCTCGAAGAAACTCAATGTAAGATCTCCACTTAGAGAATCAAAAAAATTCGGATAACTTTAACTGTCGGAAGGTTTGACTACCCAACCTAAAGGTGGATTTCTTATTTATCGAGAGGAAATTCTAGTTTTGGCCCTAACTGTAGGAAGGTTTGACTAAGTAGGAGGTTTGAGACGACCTTAACTATAGGAATGTTTGATCGATTGATTTGAAAGTTGACCTCTTATTCATGGAAGGAATCGAAAGGGGATTTTGGCTTTGATCCTAACTGTACGAAGGTTTGACCAAGAAACAATGGGAGTGGAGGTACAAATAACAGTGGGAATGTTGAGTTGTACAAATCGTGGGAGATCACGCAGAATCATTCCGAAGAAAGAAGTCAGTTTTGGAGCGCCTCGGTCCACTTCCCGATGGACGATGCAAAGCTCCAGTTCAAGAACGTTTGGGCCCGATAAAGAAGCCCCGAATGACTCAACATGCTGGGAGTCGCCGCCACCCTCAACATGACAAAGAGATCAGGGTAGCTAGGCGCACCAATTTGCGCATTGAAGTCCAGGAGCCCGCAAGTTCTGGATCATTCTCAATCTTCTCGACTCAAATAAAGACCGGAAAGAGTAATTCGTCTGGGTCTTGAGAGATGATCAGGGTGTATGCCGGCTCTTGCAAGCCCAAAGAAGGCAGTTCGCCCTCAGAAGGAAACATTGTCGTCTGATGACGATAGCGTTATACCTGAGAAGTCGTGCCAACACACGATAGGTTACTCCGACCTTCAAGCAGACGAGTTGTACTATCGTGTTGGGGGTACGAGTAAAACCAGGAAAAGGAGTCCTCGAGAACTAGAAACTCAATGCCCCTGTTCCAAACTCATTCGGGCAGTATTATCTGAGTGCAACTGCATCAAGACAGTCACCGAAAAAATTTTGGTTTTCGAAAGGCTCAGTACCGAAACGCCAAAACCAAGGCCTAGGCATTTCCGACGAAAAAGAACGGTAGTTGGAGATGGAGAATTTCCGAGGGTCACCACTAATATGACCAGCAAAGGGACATCGACACAGGATAATCCCAAGTCGATTCCGGAAATACCCCGGCGTATAACACGTCTGCAGTCTGGAGCCATCATACGAGCAACTTATGGTAGGATTCGGACAAGATTACCCTCAGAAGATGAAGAATCGGATGCCGGCTCTGCGGTCGCATCAGATAATACAGTGTCCAGTGAGGGACAACCCCGCGAGTCACTTATGATAAATACGGAACAAGTGGCCAAGATGCTCGAAGAAGCCATGGCAAAACAATAAGAGAGCTTCAGATTCGAAATGCAGATGGCCATACAGAATATGAGAGAAATGCATGACCAACAAATCCAAGCACTGACAAACCAGCAAGGCGAACCTAGTCGTCGTAACCAGGTTAATCAGGAAGATGAGGACACAAATGCGAATGAAGCTCATAATCCCAATAATCCTCCCGTCAATGCAGGGGGTGGTAACGAGAATGCTAGCGAAAACACAGGTGAAAATTTGAAGATTAAAAACCTCGAGAGCAAAATCAATACATTGATTTCCGCTCAAGAGATGAAGAAGACGGGCATTCCTTATCCATACCCAAGAGAATAGGAATCAATTCTGTATCCGGCGAAGTTTAATCTAATTAACTTCACACCGTTTAATGGGATGGGTTCACCCACTCAGCATTTGATTTACTTCAAATCACACCTAGGGGTTATCTCTAGTAATGAGCCTCTGATGGTACGGTCCTTCATTGGCACTTTTCGTGGAGCCGCCTTCGATTGGTATCGCCGCCTCAAGCCAGGAAGCGTGAATAGCTAGGACGACATGGAGACTAAATTCCTCACTAACTTCTTCGATGACGACACCGAGATATCCATCATTGCTTGACGAGAAACAGAAAGATGGAGAATTAGTTATACCTTCGTCAAAAGGTTCCGAAACAAGGCGATGAACTGTCGGGACCCGATCACTGAGGAGTTCATTCTCCAGACTTGCCACAACAACCTCGCATTGGACGTGTTGAAAGCAATGGGGACAGCACCGTCCAAAACATGGAAGGATTTGAAGGTCCGAGGAGAGCAAGCCGAGCGATTCCTGAAAAGGAAGAAGGCCGAGAGGAGCCAACCGATGGCTAATCCTCCAAACTCGAACTTCACCTCCCGTGGTAGGGGCAAGGCACCTGCAGCGGCTGTTGATCAAACGTCGTAGCAGAAGACTTCGGGTTCAAGACTTCAGAAAGAGTATTCCTTCAAGGACGAAGATGTTCCAGCCATCTTCGAATCCCTCCTTGAAAACAACAAGATCAAACTGCCACCCATCACAAATCAGGAGGAAGCTGACAATACTACGGATCCGAAGTACTACGCGTACCACAGGAGGATCCTTCATCCCACCAAGGCGTGTTTTACTTTAAATAACAACATCCAAACCTTGGTTGAAGCCGGCGTTATAACGCTAGGGTAAGGCAATTGAGAGTGCCAAGACTCCGACAAGTATAAGAGTATAAACTGCTTCTTAAGACTCCGACAAGTATAAGAGTATAAACTGCTTCTCAAACCTCCGACCGGTATAAGGGGTTAAACTGCTCCCTGATACTCCAACATGTATATGAGTCTAAACTGTTTCATTTCTTTCACGGGACTGGAGAATTTTTATATGTAATATTCTTAAGGATAACCCGGTCATATAACTAAGTACAATGTCGGACCAGTTCCACAAGGGAAGCTGGGGGTGGATTATTCATGTATCGGGAAGTTCCCGAAAGAATACCACGGGTGATATTCTTAGGGATAACCCAATCACTATAAAAGTGATAAGTAAAACATCCACATTTAAACTCTAAAGGTTGGAATGTTTTCCATTATTGTTATCAAATTCACTAATTCTCATGAGTTATCTTGTTGAGACGAGATTCGATCCTTTTGACAGATTAATCTTTCCTCACAAAAATCCCCCACTGATCAAGTCAATTAACGGTGGGTCCACTAAATTTTCTGTCCGCCAATTCATGGAAATTTCCAAAGCTCGACGTGTTAAGTCCTGATTACTTAACGTCAAAACCCTTCATCGAGTGGCCAATACAAACCAGTATTTCTACTGCTACTTGTATTCCACTCCCTTTGCTTTCAGGTCAAACCTATAAAAATTAGGGCCACAACCAAAATCCCCTCTCGATTCCTTCAATGAACGAGAGGCCCATAAATTGAGCGATCAAACCTTCCTACAGTTAGGATCGTCTTAAACCTCCCATTCGGTCAAACCTTCCTACAGTTAGGACCAAAACCAAAATCCCCTCTCGATTCCTCCAATGAACGAGAGGTCCACTTTCAAATCGAGTGATCAAACCTTCCTATAGTTAGGATCACCTCAAACTCCCGCTTGGTCAAACCTTCCTACAGTTAGGGCCAAAACCACAATTCACTCTCGATAAACGAGAAATTCAACTTTAGTTCGGTAATCAAACCTTCATAAACGAAAGAACTCCCTTCTCTTTCTCTTTGGTCAAGCCTTCCCATGGTTATAGCCAAAGTTGAAATTCCACTTCGATAAACGAAGAACCCATTTTCAGTTTAGATAACCCATCCTATAAAAGGCAAGTTTATCTAAATTTTCCAGATTCTCGGAGTGGACACCCCACTTCTAGTTTCTTCTTCGCTGGAAATAGAATATAAAATTCTTCCTTTCCAGAATCAAGGAATAGAATATAAAATTCTTCCTTCCTTGTATTCGGGTTCGCCTTCACCCTAAAAGAAGACCGGGAAATAGAATATAAAATTCTTCCTTTCCCGCATCGATCTTTTCCGAAATTTGTCAATTTAGGATTCATCCTAGGAAGTTTATCCCGAATCCTAAGCAGGGATAAGTCTGCGCCTAACACGCGCTGCCGGTTTAGTCTTTTTCCGTACAAAAAGACACCAGAGTTTGATTCTGGGGTATTCTATCCTGAAACCTAAGCAAGGATAAGTCTGCGCTTAACCCGCGCTGCCGGTTAGTTCTTAACCGTTAAAAAGAATACCCGTCCGCATATTCAACATTGTGGTAGGTTGTTATTAATAACACCAAAATCCATGCCTTACACGCATGGGGAATGTCATCCTGAATCCTAAGAAAGGATATGTCGACACCTAACACGTGTCGCCGGTTTAGTCTTTTACCGATTGAAAAAGACACCAGAGTTCGATTCTGGGGTATCTCATCCCGAAGCCTAAGTAGGGATAAGTCAACGTCTAATACACGTTGCCGGGTAGCCTATTCCCGTAACAATGGCGAAGCCTATGTATTCAACATCATAGCACAAAGTCTCAGAGAATTCACTCTCTTAGCACAACGTTACATGCGGAACGGATTTAGACAATGCGCATGCTAGCCCGACTCAAACGGTAGTCGGTAAAGGCTAATCAAATCCGTTGAAGGCTGGGGGTTAGCCAAAAATCCTAAAGTCAACGCCTAACACGCGTTGTCGGGTAGCCTATTCCCGTAACAAATGGTAAAGCCTATGTATTCGACATCATAGCACAAAGTCTCAGAGAATTCACTCTCTTAGTACAACGTTACATGCGGAACGGATTTAGACAATCCGCATGCTAGCCCGACTCAAACGGTAGTCGGTAAAGGCTTATCAAACCCGTTGAAGGCTGGGGGTTAGCCAAAAACCCCAAAGTCGACGCCTAACACGCGTCGCCGGGTAGTCTATTCCCGTGAGAAAGACGAAGTCTACGTATTCAATATCGTAGCACTAAGAGCGTTAACTCTCTTAGCACAACGTCACATGCAGAACGGATTAAAACAATCCGCATGTAAGCCGATTCAAACGGTAGTCGGTAAGAGCACGTCAAATCCGTTGAAGGCTGAGGATTTGCCAAAAATCCTAAGTCAACGTCTCATACACGTTGCTGTTTAGTCTTTTCACAGGAGAAAGACGAAGTCTACGTATTCAATATCGTAGCACTAAAAGGGTTAACTCTTTTAGCTTAACGTCACATGCGGAACGGACTTGAACAATCCGCATGCTAGCCCGACTCAAACGGTAGTCGGTAAAGACCGGAACCCTTGCAGACATTCGACAAAGCACCGAATAGCCTGGAGGATTAAAGGAATAGAGAATAGAAGCCATTCCAAGGTCCCGTTACACCGATTGAAGGTTGGGACAATCATATCCAAAGTATTCCAGACTCTTCTATAAAAGAATGAGGCTGAAATACTTTGGAGGGGGTATCTGTAGGCGTATAAAACTGATTATAGGTCCCTTAACACAGCTCGACACGGTGATTCGATAAACCAATGAACTATCGAGCGATATATCCAAGCATGATCGTTAGACCACAACACCGAAGCCAAGTGACACGCGACGAAGCGGATTAACGAGGCGACGAGGTTAACGAACCGCACGCAAACAACGGAATACATCCAATCGCGTGCCCAATCAAGCTAACGGGTCGATGAATCAACGAGTCATCCAACCGCAGAGTCCACCGCATCAAACAAGATCGGGAGAGGACTCGAACTCGAACGCTAAAGCGGATTTACTACCAAATCAGAATCCGGACTGCCAAATCAGAGTCCAGATCAACACTAAAGTTCGGATAAACCGCAAAACCAGAAAACGGGCAAAGAAGCAAGCACCTGGAGGGCTCGGCCAAAACCGAGCCACTCCTAGGTGGCTCGGCCAAAGCCGAGCCACCTAGGAGTGGCTCGGGCCACCTCCAGGTGGCTCGGTGGCCGAGCCACCTAGGTGGCTGACCGAGCTACCTAGGTGGCCGAGCCACCCAGATCTGGGCCCAGATCTGAGCCCAGATCTGGATTGAGATGCCTATAAATAGAGAAGGAGGGCTCATTGTTTAAGGGTTGGACTTTTGAGAGGTTGAAGGCTAAAGAGGGTTGAACTTTTGAGGTGAAACTCTGCCGGATTGAGAACTGAACTTCAGAGTTTTGGAGCTTTGAAGACTCGGACTTTTTAGATCTGGTTCTTGGCGATCATCCACGTCAAATAAGGCAGGAGTTCGAGAGAGATCAGTTCTAAGATCCACACGGTCATTCTCCGGATCAAAACTTGGTTTTTGATCCCGAGAAGAGTATCGATTTCGCTACTTTTTAGATCTGGTTCTTGGCGATCATCCACGTCAAATAAGGCAGGAGTTCGAGAGAGATCAGTTCTAAGATCCACACGGTCATTCTCCGGATCAAAACTTGGTTTTTGATCCCGAGAAGAGTATCGATTTCGCTTGGTCGATTTCGATTACTTAGGGCTATTATTTCCTTAGTGAAATAATACCCCCGGCTGTTATTTCCTTCGTGAAATAGCACTCGTCATACCGTGTAGATCCGACCGGATCAAGATCGCGCGGTGGTCCACGGATTAACCCCGGCGCAGGCAAAGAACCCACACAAGCAAGAGACCGCAAAACAGGATCTTGCGATTTGTTCCAAAAGAAGGAAAGTTATAATTTTCTTTTTTTCTTTGATTTTGTTGTAACCAGATCTTATAAAAAGACCGGATCTTTTGTAACCGATAAACTATTGCTTAAGGAAATAATGACGTCGATGAAAGCAATTTTTCCCGCGAACAAAGGGAGATTTCAACTTCTGATACCTCTCTACCAAACGAAGCCAAGCCTTCTGATTAGCAATTCCGTCATCTACTAGGGGTAGTGGTGCAACTACTGGTGTCCTCTCTGGTATCTCCTCCCGAATGGATGACTCCTAAACGGGTGTCTCCTCATGAACGGAAGTCTCCTGTCGAACCTGGTCTACTAGCTGCTCCTCCATAGCCGCCAAATGAGTTACCAAGGGTGCTATGAGATCCACTAAGTACTGCGGAGCCTGCTGTGGCTCAACCTCCCTATCATCCTGCTCAACTCCCTGAGCATGAGTAACTCGGCATCCACAACCTCTTCTTGACATCTATAATTCTAAAATAAAGCTTATTACGTAGTAAATAGGAGTCCGCACTGTGGTCACCAACGGTGTTTTGCCGGCCGAAGATGTTTTCATTGCTTGAAATCATTACACGTTATCATTATAAGATTTAAAGTAAACATTAGTCTTTTATAAGACTTTCTTATAATAAAATAAAAAGACAACTCTCTAAAAACACACGTGATGCGCGCAGTGATTAGAATATCACCACATGCTTGCGTAGGATTTTTGTGTGTGTCGGGGATGCTTTTAACCGTGGACCACCATGGATCAGATCTGGTAGACAGAAATAAGGTTATTCCAGATACATGTTGGCAAGCTGACAAAAAGAACTATAACTTTTGTCTTTTGAGTTTTTTCAGAATCGAAAACAACATAATGGCCTAAATAGTGCTGTATTGTGCGAGAGCGGTTTTAGGGTGTCTAGCACATGTGGCGAGACAGTTTGTACTTCCTTCGTTATTTTGGTTCTAACTCTCGTCATAAGATCTTAGAATGAGGTTGATTCAAGATGCTTTGAAAAATGACGAAAAGACCTATAATGTTTGTCTTTTGAGTTTCTTTAGAATAGAGTCACATCATCGGCCGAAACATCGTCTGTCTTGTGTGAGACAGTTCGGGTGTCTCACACATGTGCGAGACAGTTTTGTACTTCGCTTCGGTTTTTGCCTCTAACTCTCTTGTCTGATCTTAAAAAATAAGGTGATTCAAGAAGTGTTGGAAATATAAGGCAAAGAGACTACAACTTTCAATGGGTGATACACACTTAGTATGGGGCAAGACACAAGCTCCTGGCTAAGTTTGTTTCTTCATTGTTTTGTCGCTTCATGTGTTACGTTGACTTGTACACGCTTCGCGCGACTCTCTTCATGCACTTGTTAGCTTCTCTATGGTATTGGATATATCCTCCTTAACTCAGATAATGATGTTTATTGTCTTCTCCTTTATCTCGAGTTGTGTACGATGACCTATAGGCAATTTTTGATGCCTACGAAGTGACGTTGCTTCACTCAGATCTCTTTCACAGGAAGTACGATATCCCCTACAGTTAAGTGCTAGCGGCATCGCGATGGAGATCATAGGCAGTTTATGAGCATGACGAGAAGTCAGGCTCCTCTCTTCTATCTAAAGGCAATTGGAGTTCAGCCTCCCGCTTGCCTCTAACATCCTTCCTTCGCCATGTGTTTAGGGATCTAGGGGTGTTTTTGTGGATGCAAATGAAGTCAACCACCATCACTAAGTTTCTAAGGGTAGTAGGTAATCTGAAGGCATTCGAAGCCATAGGGCTGAGATCGAGCCATTTTGAATGTTATTAGCGTTATATTGATTGGCGTGTTAAAGTGCAGCCAAAAAGAAGCCCACTACCGACTCTCACGGGTGGGCAAGTTTCTGGATCATTCTCATCTTTCTCGACTCAAATAAAGACCGACGAAAGAAGTAATTCGTCTGGGCTTGAGAGATGATCTCAGGGTGTATGCCGGCCCTCTTGCAAGCCCAAGAAAGGCAGGTTTCCCCTACAGAAAGGAAACTATTGTCGTTCTGATGACGATAGCGGTTATACCTGGAGAAGTCGTGCAAGGCACACATAGGTTAGCTCGGCGACCTATCAAGCAGACGAAGCTTGTACTAATCGTGTTGGGGGTACGAAAAAGCCAGGAATGGAGTCCTCGAGAAACTAAAACTCAATGCCCTGCTGTTGCCAAAACTCATCCGGCATATTATCTGAGTGGCAACTGATCAAAGACAGTCACCGAAAAATTTGGTTTTCGAAGGAGCTCAGTACCGCGAAACGCAAAACCAAGCCTAGGCATTTCCGACGAAAAAAGAACGGTAGTTGGAGATGGAGAATTTTCCGAGGGTCACCTAAGTATGACCAGCAAAGGGACATCGACACATGGATTAATTCCCAAGTCGATTCCGCCGGAAAATACCCGGACTGGTATAACACGTCTGGGCATTGGATCCATCATACGAGCAACTCTGATGGTAGGATTCGCACAAGATTACCGCTCAGAAGATGAAAATGCGGATGCCCGCTCTGCGGTCGAATCAGATAATACATGTCCAGTGGGAGCGGAGCAACGCCCGCGAGTCACTTATGATAAATACGGAACAAGTGCCAGAGATGCTCGAAGAACGCCATGGCAAAAGCAATAAGAGAGCTTCAGATTCGAAGATGCGCAGTATGGCCGATGAGCAGAAAAGAGAGAAATGCATGACCAAAAAATCCAAGCACTGACAAAACAGCGATGGCGAACCTAGCGTGCGTAACCAGGTTAAGTCAGGAGATGAGCGAACGCAAATGCAGAATGAAGCTGCATAATGCCCCAATAATCCTCGCCGTCAATGCAGGGGGTGGTAAACGACGAATGCTAGGCGAAAACAAGGTGAAAATTTAGAAGATTAAAAAGCCTCGAGAGCAAAAATCAATACATTGATTTCCCTCAAGAGATGAGAAGAAGACGGGCTTCCTATCCATACCCAGAGCAATAGGAATCAATATTCGTGTATCTGGCCGGAAGTTTAAATCTAATTAACTTTCATGCCGGGCGTTTTGATGGGGAGGGCTTTCAAGCCACTCAGCATTTGATTTAGCTTCAATCACACGCTAGGGGTTATCTGCTAGTAATGAGCTCTGTATGGTACGTCCTTCATTGGCAGCTTTCGTGAGCCGCTTCCGATTGGTATCGCCGCCGATCAACCAGAAAGCCCTGTGAATTGCTAGGACGACATGGAGCACTTAAATTGCGCTCATAACTTTCTTCGATGATGACACCGAGAATCCATCATTGTTGACGAGAAACAGAAAGATGGGAATTAGTTAACCTTTCGTCAAAAGTTCCGAAAACAGGCGATGAACCTGTCGGACCGACACTGAGGATTCATTCTCCAGAGCTTTCCAGGCAAAACACACTCGCATTGGACGTGTTGAAAGCAATGGCGCAAGCACGCGGTGCCACAAAGCATGAAGGCATTTGAAGTCGCGAGTGCAGTAACAATGCCGACGATTCCTCAAAAGGAGAAGGCCACGAGAGGCAGGCCAAAAAAACCGATGGCTAATCCTCCAAACTCGAAGCTTCAACCTCCCGTGGGTAGTGCGGCAAGGCCCTGCAGCTGCGCGGTTGATGGCTAAATCAGACGTCACACAGCAACCCCGAGATAGCAGAAAGACTTCGGTTCAAGCAAACTTCAGAAAGAGTAATTCCTTCAGGACAGAAGATGTTCCGCCAATCTTGCGAATGCCCGTCCTTGAAAAACAAGCAAGATCAAAACTGGCCACCGCATCACAAAATCAGGGAGGAAGCTGACAACGACGGATCCGAAAGTTACTAACGCGTACGCCAGGGAGGATGCCTCATCCCAGCCAAGGCGTGATTTTACTTTAAATAACTAACATCGCAAACCTTGGTTGAAAGCCGGCTATAACGCTAGGTAAAGGCAAATTGAGAGTCCAAGACTCCGAACAAGATAACAGAGTATAAACTGCTTCTAGACTCCGACAATAATAAGAGTATAAACTGCTTCTCAAACGCTCGCGACTCGCCGATATAGGGTTAAACTGTCTCCCCTGATACTCCAACATGTAATATCTGAGTCTAAACTGCTTCATTTCTTTCACGGGAAGTTCGCTGCGAGAAATTTTATATGTAATATTCTTAAGGATAATGCCGTCATGTAACTGAATACAATGTACTGAACGCCAAGTTCCAGCAAGGGAAGCTGAGGGGTGGATTATTCATGGTATCGGGAAGTTTCTGAAGAATACCACCGGCGTAATCATTGTTAGGGATAACCGCCAATCACTATAAAAAGTGATAAGCTAAAACATCACACATTTTAAGCTCTATAGTTGGAATGTTTTCCATTATTGTTATTCAAATTCACTAATTTCTCCATGAGTTATCTTGTTGAGACGAGATTCGATGCGCTTTGAACAAGATTAATCCTTTACCTCACAAAAATCCCCCACTGATGCAAATGTCAATTGACGGTGCGGTACCACTAAATTTTCTGTCCGCCTAATTTCATAGGAAATTCCATAAGCTCGGAACGTGTTAAGTCCTGATTACTTAGACGTCAAAAACCCTTTCATCGAGTGCCAATACAAAGCCAGTATTTTCTACTTGCTACTTGTCATTCCACTCCCTTTGCTCTTCAGGTCCAAACGCTATAAAAATTAGGGCCAGCAACAAAATCCCTCTCGATTCCTTGCAATGAAACGAGAGGCCCCCATAATTAACGTAATCTAGCGATCAACTTGGCCCACATTAATCGTCTTAAACCTCGGCATTCGCCGTCAAACCCTTTTCCTCACATGTTAGGGACCAAAACGCAAAATCCCCTCTTCGATTCCTCCAATGAACAAGAGGTCGCACTTTTCAAATCGAGTGATCAAACCTTGCCATATAGTTAGGCATCAATCTCAAACTCTCGCCTTGTCAAACCTTCCTACAGTTAGCGGCCAAAACACCACAATTCACTCTCGAGTAACGAGGAATTCAGCGCTTGTAATTCGGCTAATCCAACCTTCCGAACAGTGAGGATTTATCCGAATCCTGTCCCGAATTCTCGGTAGTGGAGATTCCCACTGTCTAGTTTCTTTTGGGCGGGCTGGAAAAAGAAATAAAATTCATTCCTTTCCAAAGAATCAAGGAATAGAATATATTAAATTCTTCTTCGACTTGGTATTCAGGTTTCGCCTCTCACACCTACTCAGAAGACGCGGGAAATAGAATATAAAATTCTTCCTTTCCCACACCAACGCTTTTCCAAAATTTATCAATCATAAGGATTCATGCCTAGGAAGTTTATCCGAATCCTAAAGCAGGGGATAAGCCTGGCGCCTAACAGCCCGGCGGCTGCCGTTTAGTCTTTCTGCGCGTAGAAAAAGAGCACCAAAGTTTGATTACTGGGGAATCGCTAACCTGAAAACCTAAAGCAGGGAAAGTCTGCGCCTAACCGCGCGCTGCCTGGTTAGTTCTAACCGTGTAAAAAGAAGCACCCCGGCCCACATATTCCAACATTGTGGGCAGGTTGTTATTAATAACACTAAAATCGATGCGCTTAGCACGCTCATGCCCGGGAATGTCAATCGCTGAATCCTATAGAACGGATATGCCGACCCTTAACACGCGTCGTCGGTTTAGTCCTTTCTCCGTGGAAGAAGACACCAGAGTTCGATTCTGGGGTATCCTATCCTGAAACCAGAAAACAGGGATAAGTACGTGCATCTAAGCCGCTCGGCGCGGTTAGTTCTTAACCGTTAAAAGAACACCGACGCGACATATTCAATATTATGCGCATGTGTAATTAATAACACCAAAATGCCATGCCTTACACACATGGGGAATGTCATCCTGAATTCGAAGAAAGTAATGCGCGACGCCTAACACGTGTCGCCGGTTTAGTCTTTGCCTCCGTGCGAAGAAGACTACAGAGTTTGCGATTTCATGGGGTATCCTATCCTGAAACCTAAACAGCGGATAGTCTGCGGCCTAACCGCGGCGTCTGCGGCGTTAGTTCTTAACCGTTAAGAAGAAAACACCCACCCAACACGAACACAGCCTCTGTACTGATCTAGCGGAACGCGGCCGAGTGGGCTGGCCACTGTGATTTGTTATTATTAATTAACACCAAAATCCATGCCTTACACGCATGTGGAAGTGTCATCCTGAATCGCTAAGAAAGGATATGCGACTCGCTAACAGCGCGTCGCCGGTTAGTGCTTCTCCGTGGAAGAAGACACTAAGAGTTCGATTCTGGGTATCCTATCCTGAAACCTAAGTAAAGATAAATCGGCCGTCTAATACACATTGCCGGGTAGCCTATTCCGCATAACAATGGCGAAGCTCTACGTAGTTTCGAAGTCGTAGCAGGCGAGTCTAAGGGAGTTTCGATTCCGTTTAAGCACAACGTGCACATGCGGAATGGATTTAGACAATCCGCATGCTAGCCCCGCAGCTCAAACGGTAGTCGGTACAAGGCTAAATCAAACTCCGGTGAAGGCTGGCGGTTAGTCAAAAAACTAAATCAACGCCTAACACGCATTGCTCTTATCATCAAAGAAATTATTGAGAAATGAGTTTTCCATATCGTCCCAGCAGTTGATGCTTCCTGACTTGAGACATCGATACCAATCGAAGGCGTCTCGGTAAAGGGTGCCTACAAATGACCGAATCATCAAGGGTCGTGTCCAGAGTTCATTCCCAGGTAGGACTTGAAGTAGATTAAATACTGAGTGGGTGACCTCTCCCGTCAAAGGACGTGAAGTTAATTTAATTAAACTTCGCCAACCACAGGATTGAATCTTACTCTCTTGGGTATGGACATGGGATACCGATGTTCTTCCCCTCTTTAGCAGTCATCAAGGCATTGATTTTTCTTTCCAGATCCTTCAGCTTTTTATCCTTGCCTGCATCTTTCTTCGGACGATTTTGGGGAGGAACAACAGGGCTACCCCCAGCGTTGTTATTGTCGATGGGACCACTCCCAACATCCATGTTGTCGGAAGGGGTATCGGCATTGATGTTTTCTTTAACTTCTGAATTGCTATCTACCTGATTGGTAGTGTTGGCGACGACTGGATTCACCATGCTAATTTGATAAATTTTAAAGTTGTTAGGCATGTAAATCATTGACCCGTTGCACGACCATCTCCATAATTTTAAAATCATCTTTCTATTTGGGCAAGGCTTCTTGAAGAAGTTGAGCCAATTATTCGGTAGTGATCATGAATACTTTTCGAGCTCGCCCCATGCTAGACATTATATCGTTGGAGGCGATTGTGGAGTAAGTATCCGAAAGTTCGTCTTCTGAAGATAGTCCTTCATGCATCCTCAGGTAATCCCCATGTCTGACTGCTTCTAGCTAGAGCTGAGACACTCATCGGGCTATTCTTGAATCAAATTTTCTTCCCGGAGGAAAGTTGAGATTAGCGTTATTCGAAGTGAACACATTTTTTCCTTTGTCAGTTATGTTCATGATGACTTATGGTAGTTTACTATCTTGAATGGTCGATCTTTTTTTGCGAGAGCATCTTGATTTGGGTTTTGACGCTTAAATAGAAAGCCTTCAAAATACCAAGACCCTCTGTAGAGCGGTCTTAGGATAGCTACACTATGATAGTACTACCCTAATAAGCCTCTCACAAGGACAGTAAGAGACCGATTCTAGGATACTTCTCTTTTGAGATTTATTCGTACCCCCAGCTCGATAGTACAACTCTTCGGCATTATGGCTAGAGCAACCTATCGGCTATTGGTTTAGATTTCTAGGTGTAACATTATCGTTTGATGGACATGTTTTCTTCAGGAGAGGTAACGTCTTGTTGGTGTTCTCGAGAGTCACACATTTGGAACCATGCCTCCATGAGGGTGGAACCCTAAGGGGCTCTTGGTCTTCCACACGCACCCCCAAGTGGGCGGTTAAGGAAATTAGTTTGTTGGGAGGATGTATACGATCCCCAGTCTGAAGACTTGCTTGGGATTTGCTCACTGGATCCAAGCGTTCTTTGATAGGACTTTTCCTCAATCTTCGTGAGAGGATCCAGGCGATCTTTTAATGAAGTTCTGAATTTGGATAGATCCATGCCATTGTAGAGCTTCACCGTAGGTACGAGAGCAATAGGAGTGGGATCTGAAGCTGATGGAAGCTAGGAAGCAGCCCTGGGGTTGGAATCATGGGAGAGACACGACTGGTGTCTCTCTGTAACTCGAGGTGTTTTGGCTATTTTCGATGCCGTTTTTGGCTCTAATTTGGCCTTTGGTACCCAGACTTGTTTGGATTTTGGTGATTCTTTAATCACCTCTTCTTTTTGTAGCACTTTTGCCTTTTGCACAAGGATCCATGCTTGCGAAAGAAGTGCGCAGCGCTTCTGAATGCGTTCCTCGAGATTAGAACTGGTTCGTTGATACGAACCCATTTGTTAGTTTACAGTTGGGAGGAGGAACCCATTACTTGCTGTGGTGACAGCTTATTTTGGGGCCTTCTGAATTCTAGATCTGTCTGATAACAGATCCTGTCAATCGGCTCCTAGGCTTTTGCAAGTTGACGCGCGATGCGTTGGCGTTGCCTCTGATGAACCCTCTTTAACATAACCGGTGCACCTTTAATAACTAACTCCTTGACTGAGAAGGAGTTGTTTAGATCATCAGATCCGGTTGCGACACGACAGCCTCTGCAGAGAGCCTGTTAGCTCCCACTGTGGTCACCAACGTGTTTGCGCCGAAGATTGTTTTCATTGCTGAATCAATTACACGTTTATCAATTATAGATTTAAAGTAAAATTAGTCTTTTATAAGACTTTCTTACATAATAAAAATAAAAAAAGACAACTCTCTAAAAACACACGCTGATGAGATTAATCACCCACTGCTTGCGTAGGATTTTTGTGTGTGTCGGGGATGCTTTTAACCGTGGACCACCATGGATCAGATCTGGTAGACAGAATAAGGTTATTCCAGATATGTTGGCAAGCTGACAAAAAGAACTATAACTTTTGTCTTTTGAGTTTTTTCAGAATCGAAACACATAATGGCCTAAATAGTGCTGTATTGTGCGAGATGGTTAGGGTGTCTAGCACATGTGCGAGACAGTTTGTACTTCCTTCGTTATTTTGGTTCTAACTCTCTCATAAGATCTTAGAATGAGGTGATTCAAGATGCTTTGAAAATGACGAAAAGACCTATAATGTTTGTCTTTTGAGTTTCTTTAGAATAGAGTCACATCATGGCCGAAACAGTCCTGTCTTGTGTGAGACAGTTCGGGGTGTCTCACACATGTGCGAGACAGTTTGTACTTCCTTCGGTATTTTGCCTCTAACTCTCTTGTCTGATCTTAAAATAAGGTGATTCAAGAAGTGTTGGAAATAAGGCAAAGAGACCTACAACTTTCAATGGGTGATACACACTAGTATGGGCAAGACACAGCTCCTGCTAAGTTTGTTTCTTCATTGTTTTGTCGCTTCAGTGTTACGTTGAACTTGTACGCTTCGCCCGACTCTCTTCATGCACTTGTTAGCTTCTCTAATGGTATTGGATAATCCTCCTTAACTCAGATAATGATTTTTATTGTCTTCTCTTTATCTCGAGTTGTGTACGATGACCTATAGGCAATTTTTGATGCCTACAGTGACGTTGCCTCAACTCAGATCTCTTCACAGGAAGTACGATATCCCCTACAGTTAAGTGCTAGCGCATCGATGAGATCATAGGCAGTTTATGAGCATGACGAGAGTCAGGCTCCTCTCTATCTAAAGCAATTGAAGTTCAGCCTCCGCTTGCCTCTAATCCCTTCCTTCGCCATGTGTTTAGGGATCTAGGGGTGTTGTGGATGCAAATGAAGTCAACCACCATCACTAAGTTTCTAGGGTACGTGCGTAATCTGAAGGTGGCTGGAGATCGAGCCATTTTGAATGTATTAGGTTATTTGATTGGTGTTAAAGTGCACCAAAAAGAAGCCCACTAACCACTCTCAAGCGGTGGCAAGTTCGGACCTATTCTGACCGAATCTTCCTCGAACTCAAATAAAGACCGGAAAGAGTAATTCGTCTGGGTCTTAAGAGATGATCAGGGTGTATGCCGGCTCTTGCAAGATGGGGCATTTGTTCAACATTTCTGTTTTGAGAGTTACTGGCATATCCGCCGAGCCACCTACGGCCAAGGATGAAGAGAGGGCGATTAGGCTAACTGTCTCTATCGAAGAAATTAGCAGGGCATAGACAGCTTCGCCTACTTCGCCTACCGAGCCTCAGGAAGAACCATCGGTAAGGTCGATGAAGCACCTTCATCAAGATTCGACCGCTAGGGAGGCTATGGGGTCTCATGCTTTGGTTAGCGATACACCGGATGGGTCAACAAGACAGCGCCAACCGTTCAAGCTGTGAGAGCAAGGAGGATGCCTCCGAAGGTTAGTGGTCAAGGTCTAGGATGGGTGGTTGAGGTGGTTCGGGCTGAAGTTGTCCACCTGGGTGAGGGTGCTTCGGCTCGAGAAAAGGGGGAAGAGGTACACCTCGAGGCTGGGGTTGAGACAAAAGACCATGCAGAGAAAGAGGTGAGAACTGATCTTGTCTGCTTATTTTGAATAGGGGTAGCCATTCAAATTTCTCCTTGTGTTGTCTTTCGGGTCTATATATAGTTCCTGGTAGTGCCAAGCGTTGGACCCTAGAGGGGGTGATTACGGTCTTAAGGTAATAATTGTGCAATAAAAAATGAGACAAGCAATACACCACAAAATGAACAACCAAAGTAAATGAGATAGAGTTAGAAATCGTTATCCAAGTGATGCGCGATGTGTTAATGAGGTTCGGTCCGCTGACCTACGTCTCCGCTCCCCACTCTCGAAGAGAATCCACTACACAACCCGGTTTGGAAGCCGAAACTTCTTCTACATAACTTTCTCCACAAGATCTCACAACTATACAGTTGATCAACACAAGATCTCACTCCCACACAGTTGATCTCCACAAGTTGAAGCTCACAACAGTAGTAAATGGTGTAAAATCTCTCTTTACAGTGTCCTTATGGCAAGGAGAAAGATTACACTGAAGCTTGGGATGTGAACTTAAAAAACAGAGAAAACGGGTTTGAAAATTTGAGGCTCTTTTGAAAAGAGTAAAACAAGACAACAGGATTTTTTCAATAGACAAGAGCACCTAGGAGAAGAGGGGTAAAGGGGTTTAAATAGGAGGAAACACAGCTGCAAAAGCCCATACCCAAATCCCACACAATCTCGTAAAAAATCATTTTTGAAAACTGTACTAAAACGTCTGTTGGGGTGAATGGCGGTCGACCGTGAAATTCTCACCGTCGACCGCGAGCCACTTTCAAATCTGAGAAAAATTCCAGAGACTTTTACGGTCGACCGTGGCGGGGGGGGGGGGGGGGGGAGCCACTTTCAAATCTGAGAAAAATTCCAGAGACTTTTACGGTCGACCGTGGCGGTCGGCCGTGGGAATTTTTAGATAGACAGTCGACCGTGAAAGTTTCTGCTGCCCACTCAGAGAAAACATAGGCGCGGTCGACCGTGGCAGTCGGCCGCAAACTAACACAAAAGATATGTGTTTTAAAACATATTTTTGACTCTTTAAAAACTCTGTAAAAATACTGAAATGACTTCTAAAAATTGTGTAACTTTGTAAATTATTTTTAATACTAAAAACCAACTGTTTAGAAAAGTAATTTTGTGAATAGGTCCTCATACTTGTAAAAAATGATATTTTGTCCGAACGCTCAAAAATATAAGTATGAAAATGTGTGTGTGATATCCCAATAGCTTCAAATGAAATCTAAACTACTTGCCTACATTCTAGCACTAGAGAGAAAATAAAAACTAGCTAATATCCTCACATAGAATTATATTTCTTTGAGTCTTGTTATAGCTTTGAGTTGATGAAGTTTTCACTTGTATATGTTGTTCTTGATTAACATTTGCTGTATCACTATGCCTCCTCCTCCTTTGGGTATCATCGTTGTAGCTCATATTCCATCCAATCCTCCATATGTGGTATTAAAAAGCTTGATATATATATTAACTACAATATCACTCAACAAGCAATTAGTACCGATAATAGTGGTTGTAAATCATCATCAAAATATAAGGGCTAACAATCTCCCCCTTTTTGATGATGACAACCAACAATTATATTGAAGCAAAATAAATATAGCTTATAGATAGTAGCTCCCCCTATCTATGAGCTCCCCTAACTATGTGAAACAAATGAGGAGATTTCTCTTCCCCTTTGTCACCATCAAAATTGGGTAAATTGAATGGTAAACAAGAAATGCATATGATGTGCAACAAACAAGCAAAACAAAAGCTTTTACATAGTGCATCAACCCAAACCATTTCTTATGCGATAAAAATCATCTTCACTAAGAGGCTTGGTAAAGATGTCCGCTAATTGAGATTTAGTGTCAATATAAATAAGGGAAACATCTTGCCTCTCTACATGATGGCATAAGAAATGATGGCGCACATCAATATGTTTGGTTCTAGAGTGCAAAACAGAATTTTTTGAAATATTTATAGCACTAGTGTTATCACAAAAGATTTTTATATTTTAAAAATGCAAATCATAGTCAACTAAACTTTGTTTCATCCATAAAACTTGAGCACAACATAAGCCGACGACAATGTATTATGTTTCTGTAGTGGACAATGCAACACAATTTTGTTAGACCCTAGAGGGGGGTGATTAGGGTCTTGTGCTAATCTAATCCGATTAAATGCCAATTAAAACTAATTAACAAGTTTATTCTTGCAAGATAGATATACAAAGAGTTATGTGCAAGAATATGCAATATATACAATGAGATATATCCTATATGATGAAATATATGTATATATCCAAGGATATATAAACTAACACAAGATGATATATCCTACTAAAGAGATATATAATATACGCAAGGATATGTAAACTAACACAAGGGTAAGATAAACAATCTACACAAGTGATAGGGCAATATGATGAGCAATACACAAAGGCGATATAAGATATGAAAACAAGGAAGAGAACGCCAATGCAATCACAAACAAAACGATATGATCACGGAGTTCGGTTTAACCACTTGACCTACGTCTCCGCTCCTCACGTCGAGGAGATCTCCACTATCACAACCGGGTTTTCTACGTTCACCCGAACAACGTTTACACCTCACAATACAATCACTATGCAATCACACCTCACACACTAAGTGTTGGTCCTAGCCCGTGTCCTCCTCCTCAAGTGCTCGGTTACAACCTCTCCCTAGGCACGTCAACCGACGCCACTCCTCTTGGATTCGACCCCGTCTCTCACCACACACTTCTCTCGGTGTACAAGTGTATTACAAGTGAATCCTCACAATAAGCACAATATAAATCAAATGATTTGTTCTCTAAACAAGGTGAGAACTCAATTAAGCACAACTCTTGGTCACAAACCCACAACCCCAAATTATACTATGTATGTAAATACAATAAGCTCAATAGGTTGTGTGTGAACAGAGAGTATCAATAAAACAATTTAAACTCAATATAGAAATCTAGCTTATGGAAATTAAGATCAAAACAATAAATAGCTAGAATTGAGTTTAAGGAAAACTTCTCTATAGATCAAGAGTGAGAGAGAGATGAGTTGAATGCCCAAACACCAAAGGATGATCTCCTCTTTGCTCTTGTGAAATTTGCTTCACAAACTAAAACCCTCAATTGCTTAAAAGCTTTTTACACCAAACTTAAACAAACATTAAACAAGTTTAAACCCTTGTTAAACTATTTTAAAACAATCTCTTATATTTTTGAAAGATGACAGCAATGGGGTATTTATACCCTCTAAAGATCTTAGCAAAAACCCCCAAAACAAATGACAAAACAGCCCCCAGAGAAACAGCTCAGAAATAGCCGTTAGTAGCCAACGGCTATATTGTCGGTCGACCGAAAATTCCGTCGGTCGACCGATGAGAGCAAAAACACGAAGAAAACTTTCTGGACTAACGTCGGTCGACCGGAAATTCTGTCGGTCGACCGATTTGAGCTCTCGGTCGACCGGACCGGTCGACCGATGACTCTCTGGAAAAATACTGACGAATGGTCACTAGACCGGTCGACCGTACCGGTCGACCGAAAACTGACATTCTAGAAAAAATCGGTTTTAGAGCTGATTTTAAAACCCTATTTAAAAATATCAAATAAATTCTTGCATATTCTATGCAATATATTCAAAACACTAAATATGATTTCATTAAATATAAGCTTGTTAAAGGTGAAATCATATATAGGCATATAAACATGAAACAAAATAGTATTTTTCAATTCTATTCATTTGTTTCATATATAAACTCGAAAACTATTAAACCAAAAACGTATATGTATATATATAAAACTATATATATATATATAGAAACCAAAACTTGTGTATATGTATATAACTATATATATACAAAGAAATCAATAAATGTGTGTGTATAGATATTGAGCTTAGAGTATATAACACACATAATATAAAATCTAAAACTACAATACCCAAGCAATCTTGATCTTCAATTTAGCTTGACTTGGTACACTTGCGGATAAAGATTGAACTTGATCTTTAACTTGAATTGTATAGGCTTCAACCCGACATTCCGCCAACCTCCTTTGGATATCATCGTTGAAGCTCTATTCCATGCATCCTCCAACTACGTTGTTTGTCTACAATAAATAAGAAAACACAAATACTAGACAAACAACATTAGTGGTAAATTGTTTGTTAAACATCATCAAAACAAGAAGGCCAACAAATTTTATTTCTTGAAAGCCCAAGAGACAAGAGAATTTCTTAAGAATTGGCATGTACCACTCGTACTCTTGCGATCTTTCTTACATCCGGCAAAGTCGGCATCACAAATACCATAAAGATCAAATGAGGTGCTTTTTGGGTAAAATAAACCAAGATCAATTGTTCCATGAACATATTTAATAATTCTTTTAACCATAATTAAATGAGATATTTTAGGAGAAGCTTGAAAACATGCACATGCACACACACTAAACATAATATCGGGTCTACTAGCGGTGAGATAAAGAAGACTACCTATCATGCCTCGGTATAGTTTTTGGTCTACATCCACCACTATCATCTGCATCAAGTTTGACACTTGTACTCATGGGAGTTGGTGCATGCTTAGAATTCTCCAATTTGAATTTCTTCACCAATTCTCTAGCATACTTGCTTTGAGAAATGAATATCCCATCCTTAGTTTTCTTGACTTGGAGCCTAAGAAAGAATGTGAGCTCTCCCATCATGCTCATCTCAAAATGATCTTGCATAACTTTAGAAAAATCCTTGCATAGAGATTCATTAGTAGCACCAAAAATGATATCATCAACATATATTTGAACTAAAATGAAATTATTTTTTCTTTTTCTCACAAAAAGAGTATTATCAATTTTCCCTTTTGAAAAAAAAAATTTTAAGAAGAAAACTAGAGTGGCGAGCATACCAAGCTCTAGGCGCTTGTTTCAAACAATATAAAGCTTTTTGAACCCGGTAAACATGATTAGGAAATGAAGGATCCATAAAACCAGGGGATTGCTCAACATATACTTCCTCTTCTATAAAACCATTTAAAAAGGTACTTTTAACATCCATTTGAAACAATTTCAAATGCTTAAAACTTGCAAATGCCAAAAACATCCTAATAAATTCTAACCTTGCAACCGGTGTAAAAGTTTCATCATAGTCTATGCCCTCCTCTTGATTGTACCCTTGGGTAACCAAACGAGATTTATTTCTTGTTACAATGCCATGTTCATCAAGTTTTTTCTAAAAACCCATTTTGTTCCAATTACACTAGCATTGTTAGGTCTAGGAACTAGTTTCCAAACATTATTTCTTTAAAAATTATTTAGTTCATCATGCATAGCTAAAACCCAAAATTTATCTTTTAAAGCATCATTAATCTTTTTAGGTTCTAATTGAGATAAGAAGGTAACATTACCACACTCACTCAAAGCTTTTGAGCGAGTTAGAACCCCTTGTGAAGGATTCCCTATTATTTGCTCCTTTGGATGATTTGGTGCAAATTTCCATGCTTTGGAGAGTTCTTCTTGCTCTTGCACTTGAATGTTGTTGCTTTCTCCATCCTTTTGAGAATATATTAAGGGTGTTTCAGTTAGTTGTAAGAATTTCAATCCTCCCTCAACATCATTATCATCTTTCCTAGGCAAACCAACTTGTAAACCAATATTAGTCTCATCAAAAGTAACGTTTATAGATTCTTCAATAGCAAGAGTTCGTTTGTTGAAGACCCTATAAGCCTTACTTCGAGGTGCATATCCTAGGAAAACGCCAACATTAATTTTAGAATCAAATTTATCATGGTGATCTTTTGTATTTAAAATAAAGCATTTACAACCAAAGATGCGAAAATATCCAATAAAAGGAGTTTTGCCATAAAATAGTTCATAAGGAGCTTTCTTAAGCTTTGGTCTAATCAAAACACGATTCAAAACATGGCACGCCGTATTGACGGCTTCCGCCCAAAAATACTTAGGCAAGTCAAAAGAGTTTAACATAGTTCGTGCCATCTCTTGTATGGTGCGATTTTTCTGTTCAATAACACCATTTTGTTGTGGTGTTCTTAGAGTGGAAAACATATGAGATATACCACGATGTGCATAAAAATCATTAAAAAAATATTTTAAAACTCACCACCATGATCACTTCTAATTTTAACAACTTTCAACTCTTTTTCATTTTCAAATCTTTTGACATGATTCGAAAATTCTTTAAAACATTCATCTTTACTACCAAGAAAGATTGTTCATGTAAAACGAGAGAAATCATCAATGATAACAAAAACATAGTGTTTGCCTCCTAGAGAGGTAACACGTATAGGATCAAATAAATCAAGATGAAGTAATTGCAAGGGTTTAGAAATTAATACCTCATTTATGGATTTGAAGGTAGACTTAGTTTGTTTACTTTTAGCACAATTTTCACAAATGGTATCTTCGATGAAATGCAAGTTTGGTAACCCTTTTACAAGATTCCTCTTGGATAATTTGGATATCAACTCCATGTTGCCGTGTCCAAACCTCTTATGCCAAATCCAAGGGTTTTCATCAACCACCGTAAGGCATTTAACATCTTGATCTACTAGCTCATTCATCTCAAAAATGTATATATTAGATTTTCTATTAGTAACAAAAATAGTTTTTTCATTTGAGCTAACAATGCACTTATCCGATTTAAACGAAATATCAAAACCTTTGTCACTGAATTGGCTAATGCTAAAAAGATTATGATTCAACCCATTAACCAAATAAATATTTTCTATTACGGGAGAAGGTGTCTTACCAATACATCAAATACCTATGATTTTACCGTTCTCACCGCCACCGAAGGAGACGCTACCTCCTTCAATCCTTAATAGGGTTGCAAATAGTTCTTTGTTGCCCGTCATATGGTTTGAGCAACCACTATCAAGGTACAACATCTCTCTACGTCGTGTTCGTGATGTTCCCTACAAGAGATGAAAGTGTAGTAACTTTAGGTACCCAAATCTTGGGTCCTTGGTGGTTAGTAAACTTGGTACCTTTGGGTACCCATGTTATTCCATAAAAATCATGATTATCTTTAATCCTACAATGAGTAGAGATATGACCATGTTTCATGCAATATGTGCACACAAAATTTCTCTTGTGTGTGGGAGCATAAGATCTATGAAATCTATTTCTCTCATGGTGATGATGATTAGCATAAGCATAAGTAGGTCTAATTCTACCACATTCAATTTCAAGTCTTTCAATCTTAGATCTTAATTGTTTGTTTTCAAAATCAAGATCCCCTAGCAATTCATCTTTTAAAGTAAGAGATGTTTGCAGTTGTTCAAGTTTGGAATCACAAGAAGCATGCAATTTTTTAAGGGAAGAATATTCTTTTGACATCCTTTTAAACTCAATGTTTAATTCTTCTAAAACGGTTGCTAGATCACATTGCATATAAAAGGATTCACTTTCGGTATAGGAAACTACCTCCTTTTCATAAGCCATGAAACAAATGTTAGGATCATGAAGAGCAATCTTTGCTCCTTCTTCATTGCTATCCGAATCGCTTGGTTCGGATTCCTCCCATCCGGCATACATGGCTTTCTTCTTCTTGTACTTCAAGTATTTCTCCTTGAGCTTGGGGCAATCTTTGGCGATATGACCCGATTCATTGCATTCAAAACATTTTCCTACACGTGAAGAAAAATTGTTGTTAGATCGAGGATTAAACTTCTTATTCATTTTAATGAGTCTCGATATTCTTCTAGAGAGGTGAGCCACTTCTCTAGAAAAATCAACTTCACTATCCGATGATGATGAGGAGTTATCACTAGCTCCCTTGAGAGCTATAGTCTTCATTTTCGGTGATGGTTCCTCAACTTCCCGTGGGGGGGCTTCCTCTTTCTCCTTTCCCTTAAACTTCTTCTCATGAACCTTAAGCTTGCCGATGAGGCCATCGAGAGATAGAGTAGTAGATCGTGAGCTTTCTCTATGGCCGTAGCTTTGGGCTCCCACGTCGGAGTCAATGAACGAAGGATCTTGTAGTTCATCTCTTGGATAGTCAATTGCTTATCAAGACCATGCAATTTATTAATTATGTTAGTGAAGCGAGAAAACATAGCATCAATGGATTCATTAGGAAGTATTTTAAACAACTCATAGTCATGCATAAGCCCACTAATCTTAGATTCCTTAACTTGGGGGGTTCCTTCATGTATAATACATAATTTTACCCAAATTTCATATGTGGTTGCACACGTAGAAATCCTATTATACTCATTGAGGGAACGACCACAAATTAAAGCATTCATGGCCTTTGTATTGAGATTAGCTTGGTGCATTTCT
The DNA here is from genome assembly GCF_001876935.1 of Asparagus officinalis. Taxonomy (NCBI): domain Eukaryota; kingdom Viridiplantae; phylum Streptophyta; class Magnoliopsida; order Asparagales; family Asparagaceae; genus Asparagus; species Asparagus officinalis. The sequence continues at coordinate 90,499,144 of NC_033801.1, read as the reverse complement.
CCATCGGTCATGTTACTAATCTTGGACTTTTCTACATATTTCTTCTCTATGAGTTCTAAAATGTCAAGATCAATGCAACGAAGGTAAATCCTCATTCTAGCCTTCCAATAAGCAAAATTGCTACCGGTGAAGAGTGGGGGTCTAGTGGTGGATTATCCCTCAAGCATGTGCACATTCAATGAAGCCTCCATAAGATCTTTTCTCTAAGGTGGTTAGACCAAAAACTAATATAGAGACCAAGCTCTGGTACCGATTATTGGACTCTAGAGGGGGGTGATTAGGGTCTTAAGGCAATAATTGTGCAATAAAAAATGAGACAAGCAATACACCACAAAATGAACAACCAAAGTAAATGAGATAGAGTTAGAAATCATTATCCAAGTGATGGGCGATGTGTTAACGAGGTTCGGCCCGCTGACCTACGTCCCCGCTCCCCACTCTCGAGGAGAATCCACTACACAACCCGGTTTGGAAGCCGAAACTTCTTCTGCACAATAATCTCCACAAGATCTCACAACTACATAGTTGATCAACACTAGATCTTACTCCCACACAGTTGATCTCCACAAGATCAAGCTCACAACAGTAGTAAATGGTGTAAAATCTCTCTTTACAGTGTCCTTATGGCAAGGAGAAAGATTACACTGAAGCTTGGGATGTGAACTTGAAAAACAGAGAAAACAGGTTTGAAAGTTTGAGGCTCTTTTGAAAACAGTAAAACAAGACAATAGGATTTTTTCAATAGACAAGAGCACTTAAGAGAAGAGGGGTAGACGGGTATAAATATGAGGAAACACAGCTGTAAAAGCCCATATCCAAATCCCACACAATCCCGTAAAAAATCATGTCAGAAAACTGTACTAAAACGTCCGTTGGGGTGAATGGCGGTCGACCATGAAATTCTCGTGGTCGACCGTGAGCCATATTCGAATATGAGAAAAATTCCAAAGACTTTTACGGTCGACCGTGGCGGTCGACCGTGAAAATTTTTAGATTGACGGTCGACCGTCATGATCGACCGTGAAAGTTTCTACTGCCCACTCAAAGAAAAACATAGGCGCGGTCGACCACCACGGTTGACCTTAAACTGACACAAAAGATATCTGTTTTAAAACCTGATTTTGACTCTTTAAAAAATCAGTAAAAATACTAAAATGACTTCTAAAAATTGTGTAACTTTGTAAATTATTTTTAATACTAAAAACAAATTGTTTAGAAAAGTAATTTTATGAATAGGTCCTCATACTTGTAAAAAATAATATTTTATCAAAACGCTCAAAAATATAAGTATGAAAACGTGTGTGTGATATCCCAATAGCTTCAAATAAAATCTAAACTACTTGCCTACATTCTAGCACTAGAGAGAAAATAAAATCTAGCTAATATCCTCACATAAAATTACATTTCTTTGAGTCTTGATATAGCTTTGATTTGATGAAGCTTTCACTTGTATATGTTGTTCTTGATTAACATTTGCTTCATCACTATGCCTCCTCCTCCTTTGGATATCATCGTTTTAGCTCATATTCCATCCAATCCTCCATAAGTAGTACTAACAAGCTTGATATATATACTAACTTAATATCACTCAACAAGCAATTAGTACCGATAATGGTGGTTGTAAATCATCATCAAAACATAAGGGCTAACACCTAGGGCTTTTCTCCATGAATTTCTGCCCTAAAACTCACAACTTCCCCATGTTTTTGCTCTACGACAACCTAGCATTAATCTTTGGCATTCGTCCATGACTGCTCAAACCTCCACCACTGGCCAAAATGAGGTGAGGATTGATCTCCTTTAGCCTATTCGCTTGAAGATCTGTGTGCAGGAGCCCAAAGCTTATTACGATCTCCATGATATCCCCAATGCCTTCACTCTTTCATCGCCCATTGAGAGCGAACCAGTGTACCATCACGGCAAAGACACATTGCCATTGTGCGTAGTGTTAGACCCTAATACCACTAGGAAGGAACCCTAGAGGGGGGGGGGGGAATAGGATTTATGCTAATCTAATCCGATTTGAATGCCAATTAAGACTTATTCAAGAATTATTCTTGTAAGATAGATATACAATATGATATGAGCAAGAATATGCAATATGAACAAAGGGATATATCCTAGCAATGAGATATATGGTGAAATATATACAAGGATATATAAAAAATACAAGAGTAAACAATCTATAAACAAGATAAATAAGATAGTGGGCAATATAAATAATGAGCAATTGACAAAGGAGATATAATGATAAACACAAAAGAAAGTGCGCCAATGCAATCACAAACAAACGATATATTCACGAGGTTCGGTCCCCACGACCTACATCCCCGCTCCTCACCTCGAGGAGATCTCCACTATCACAACCGGGTTTTTTATGCTTACCCGAAAAATATTTACACCTCACAATACGGTTTTCTAGCTAACTGAAAACTTTACAATCCATACTCACAATGTAACTACACTAACTACCACCTCAAGTGTTGGTCTCTAGCCTGTGTCTCCCTCAAATGTTAGGAATTATAACCTTTCTCTAGGCATTACCACCTACCCCACTCCTCTTGGAACGACCCCGTCTCTCATCACACACTTCTCTTGGTGTACTAGTGTATTACAAAGTGTACCTCACAATAATAGCACAAATACAAAGTGTTTGTTCTTTACAATGGATGAGAATGAATTGTAAGCTCACTCTCTAAGTCACACAAACCCACAACTCAATTACACAATGTATGCAAATACAATAAGCTCAATGGTTGTGTGTGTACAAAGAGATAAAATAAATCAAAACTAAACTCAATATAATTCTAGCTTAATAACAATGATAATCAAATATATAAAAGAGCTAGAAATATAGTTTAGAAAACTTCTCAATGGATCAAGAGATAGAGGGAGAATAGTTGGATGCTCAAACTCCAATAGATGATCTCCTCAAGCTCTTGTAGAATTGATTTCACAAACTCAAACCCTCAATTGCTTAAAAGCTTCTAAACAAACATTAAACAAACTTAAACCCTTGTTTTAAAACTCTTTTAAACTTGTTTAAAACATCTCATTAGTTTTTTTGAAAGATGAGAGCAAGGGGTATTTATACCCATTAAAAACTTCAGCAAAACACCAAGAAAAAGACTAAAAACCCATAAACAACCAAAACAGGAAACTAGCCGTTACTGTGTAACGACTCTCTGATGAGTCGACTTATGTGAGTCGAGTCAGCAGACGAAAAATCACAACTCTGCTGTACTTAATGATTCGACTTATGAGTCGACTCATGAGTCGACTAATGAGTTGACTAAACGTGCACAGATCTAAAATGCACAGAAAAACTCAACTTTAAACCATGTTTAAAAATATCAAATAAATTCCAAAAAATATAAAACTTTGGGAAATTATTGTAGACATGATAATAATCATGCTACAATAACTTGTTTTAAAAAGGACCTCCCAAATGAGAAATATCATCATTTTGCAAAATAGTCCAAAACATAAAAATGTGAACACATGAATTTTGACATTTTGGCTAAACCATGTTTTGAAACTTTACAAAATGATTTTGTGGACTTAATGAATGATTGTTAAGTCCATAAACCATGAAAACAATATTTTATATATATATATATATATATATATATATATATATCTATGTATATATATAAAAACAAAACTTGTGTTGTATATATATATATATATATATATATATATAACTATGTATATATATAAAAACAAAACTTGTGTTGTATATATATATATATATATAACTATATATATACAAAGAAAACCAATATAATGTGTGTGTGTATATATGATTAAGCTTAAAGTACTAACACACATAATATAAACCTAAACTAATGTTACTCAAGCTTGATCTTGATCTTCATTGTAGCTCAACTTGGTAAACTTGGATGAGGCTTGAACTTGGATCTTCAACTTTGAATAGCAAGGCTTTAACCACTATTCCGCCAACCTCCATCTGATATGATTATTATGGCGCAATCCATCCATCCTCCAACTTATTGTTTGTCTACAATAAATAATAAAACACAAACACTAGACAAATAATATTAGATGTAAATTGTTTATTAAATCATCATCAAAACAAGAAGGCCAACACGTAGCCCATCTAGAAAATGGGCTTCGATTGTTGCTTCATCCTTTCATTCAAGAGGTTGTGGTGCTTTGGAGCTCTCCTCTTTGTAGTTCACGGCCAATGCCAACACTATATTGGTAGGGTTTCTAGTGGTTTGCCTTTAGGTGGGTGTCGAGCCGAGCATGCATGTGTTTAGAAACCTTGTGGGTGTCAAGACAACTAAGAAATAGGCCCATTATTTCTTCTATTACATTGGCGACTGCGAGCTGGAGTCGGACGCTCTCGGCTCTAATAGGGATTGGAAGGGGCAATTTGTATGTGTTTTTGGCACTAACGCCATCCTGCCTCGCCTCACCTAGCCCAAGATTAAGAAGGATGTACTAAGGCCACAAATTCTTTCAGCTGAAGAGAGGTGGTAGCTTGAGAAGGTCTGCACCCATGTCAAGTCCCGGGAGGTGAGTATTTTCTTTGAGACATCGTCACTTTGGGCGGCCGATGTGTCTAGGGTATCCCCTATCGAGGCTGACAGGGTACGAGCTACTCTTCTGGCTCTCCTACTTAAGAAGAATCAGTTAGGGGATCCCACTCTAGTGGAGCTGACATCATCCATGAGGCCCCAAAATGGCTAAGGGGGGATTTAGTCCCTGATGAGCTGAGTAGCTTGAGGCTAAGGGCTACGAAGATCACATCGATGTTGGCCCAACCAGAGTCCACCACTAAGAAGGAGAAGCTGGATAAAATGAGGAGGCTAGATAGGAGACAAGGGTCTAGTGAAGCAATTGGGCAGATTGAAGTTGACTCGATCCCAAGCAAGCTTCAGGTCTCGTCCCTACCCTGTCAGCCAGAAGTCATCATTGTTAATAAAGCTTCCCCTCTTAGGTGAATGGAAGGTAGTCAGGCAGTCGAGCTTATCGGTGCTATCGCTCAGGCTGAGGAACTGACCAACCGGGCCTCCTTACAAGGGTTAACTCATAGGCCGAGTAAGGAGCCTGCCGGGGCGCCCACCTAACCCACCATGTTTCCTTAGGCTGAGGTTGCTCCGATACTGGAGAGTGGCTTCCATTAGCCTTTCCTCCACTACATCTCTGAACTCGATGCCAAGGTATGGGATGAGTTCAGAAATAAACCGATATGAGAGATGGTGGATGGTTACTCTCACCGAAGGTGCTTAGTGAGGTGATAATCACATTTTATTATAATTTTATACCCTTATTATCTATTTTATATGAATAAATATGATATTAATAATTGTTTTTATCTTTAATTGCAGGTTAGTGAAGAATAAAGCCCAAGATCTCTTATCTCAACAAAAACCCATGAATTAAATGAAGAACACAAGCAAGAGTCAAAAAACCCAAGCCCAGAATCAAGCCGAGTAGCCTGTAGAAGCCGGAGAAAATAAAAAAATTAAATATGAAAAAATATATATTCAAGATAGTTGGCCGTAAAATAACGACTATATCTCCCAATCCGGAAGGCGGAATTTAACATATAATATATGAAAATCGTCTATCTCGATGAGACGAAGACAACCGTAAAGTCAAAATTTTTATTGGAGCATCGATGCGGGCATCGATGCCTATATCGATGCGAAGTCATCCAGATTTCATTAACGGTTGAAATTACATTCTTGGGGCTCAAGTTTGATCCAAGGGCTCTCATTCACTGATGTTTACTATAAATAGAGGTTAAGAGTGAGGGGTTAGAGGTATGAAAATTTTTGTAACTCCTTTTGGAGAGGAGGGCTACTCTTAATTGAGAAGGCCTTCCAAATTTGTAACTTTTTGTTACAATTAATAAAATAATTTTTTTCACCACTTTAAATTTTTCTCTTCTTCTCTTTGTTGGATGATGAAGATGAAGATGAAGATGGAGATTAATTTGAAGGTTTGTTTTTCTTATTTCTCTTTTATTGCTTATTAGTTTAGACTTATTTTCATGCTTGTAATTATATTTTATTTTCTTGTTTAAATAGCCAAGAGGCTAGAACCCTCTTACCTTAGATTTATTTCATGCTTATAGATTAGATTTATTTCATGCTTATAGAGTAGATTTATTTTTTTGCATTTAATTCTTATAATTTATTTTGTAGTTTAGATTTTATAATTTATTTTGTTGTTAGATTTTAATTTCTTGCACTATTCACCTTGAGGCTAGAACCCTCTTGGGTTTAGTTTTTCTTTTTGTTCATTTTTATTTTCTTTGATTCGCCTTTAGGCTAGAACCCTCTAGGGAATCACCTTTTTCTAAGAAGGGGATTCAATTCTAGATTACCCATATCTTTAATTAAATCCGCTATCTTTACATCTTAATTTTCATTTGTTCTTGATTTTTCCTTCTTGCCTTGTTGATCACATTTATATTATCACTTCCACTCTCAAATATATTCATTTACACAATCATTTTCATCTCTCCACAATCACATTCACTTATCACTCCTATTTGTCACGCACACAATATAAGAACCGATTTTATATTTTCTCCTACAAAACACCTTCCTCGTGGATCGATATCTTTATACTATAACTTGACACGGTTGTGCACTTACAACATTTTTGGTACATGTTTATGCCGCATCAAGTTTTTGGCGCCGTTGCCGGGGAAGGTGCTTAAGTAGGTTTTAATTATTTTGGTTCTTTAACTTGTGTGTTTATTGTGAAGGAAACGCTTGGAGCTTGAAGATCGCGGATTGGAGAACTAGGATTTGAAGATTTGCTTGTAGGTAATTCTTCTTTCTAGAATTTTTAATTCCACCCTTTAGCTACTTCTTCACAATTAGAGATAATTAGGGCTTAAAAAAAGAGATTTTATTTTTGTTGACCATAATAAAATTCACCCTCCACTTTGACATTTACTAACAAGATAATAAATTCAAATAATTTCCCCCTTCTTATTTGTTTGATTGTTAACCCTAATTAAAAAAAGATTTTTTCTTTTCCATCCTTTTTAGTTGCTTTTAATTCATAGGGTTGCATTTCATATTGTTAGTAGGAATTCACCAAGTGATTTGAGCATCTTGATTTGGCACACACTTAAAAATATTTTTAAGGGCAAAACCCTATATTCAAGATAAGGTGAGGGATTTCATCACTCTTCCCTTAGCCAAAAAATCACTAATTCCTCACTACACCACCCAAGCCTAATAAAACTCATTTCACGTTGGCCCTACGGATTCGAGCTCAATAAGGAATAAAGAATCCTTAAGTGAACCGGTTTAAGTTTTCTTGGATTAGTTGGTGTCTAAGGCAAGGTTTAGGGATTGAGTAAAGCGCTCCGCAAGGAACGAGGTACTTAATTATCTCTGATCACCCTCTAGTACTATCCTTACGTGGCTAACTATCCGGGTAAAACTTTAATCTTTTCACTTTAGGAGTTTTTGGTTAGGAGCTCGTCTAGTTGAGTTAGGCTTAACCCTAGAGTTAGAGTGATTGAAAAGTGATTGATTTTGATTTGTTTAGTTACGATTTTTCCTCTTTTTCCATTCTCTCCTCATTACAAAAACTAACTTTTATAATAAAAAAAGTATAAAAAGAAATAGTTTTGGTGTATGCAACCGTGGATTAGGGATAATACACATCGATTATTTCGCTTTGAACCAATCATAGAAATGGCGTATCCTAATCCACCTGTTCTTCAAGATATGTGCTATCCCATAAGAAATGCAATCCCCTCTTGTATTAGGCTCCTCGAAACAAATGGAATAAATTTTGAGCTTAGACCGTATTACATAAACATGCTTCCCAAATTCCTTGGAAATAAAACAGAAGATGCATATATTTTTATCTCGGAATTTGAGGAAGTGTGTATTATGATTAAAATCAGGGAATTAACAGAAGATGCGATCAAACTCAGATTTATTCCATTTGCCCTCAAAGACAAAGCAAAAAAATGGTTGTATAGCTTACCCGTAAATTCCATCACTACTTGGGAGGAATTTATCACCGTTTTTCTTAAGAAATTTTTTCCTATCCATAAAATGGTAAAGCTAAGAAACAACATCATGAATTTTAAAATTGTCCCAGAAGAACCTTTTTGGAAGTATTTTGACCGATTTAAAGATCTTCTCATCCAATGTCCTCATCACGGTTTAGAAAAGTGGCGATTTGTGCAAACTAATTTATGAGGGATTAGATTATTCTGCAAAAACTTTCTTAGAATCAATGTGCCACGGGGATTTTATGAGGAAAAATACCGACGAAGCTTGGGAATTTCTAGAGAGTCTATCCGAGAAAACAATGCAATGGGAACACTGTGATGATAGGGTTTCATCGGTTCCCCAATCTAAGTCTAGTGGTCTTTCCTTAGAGTCAAACATTACTTCTGAAGCGAAGATGGTAATAATTCTACGAAGGTTAGAAGCCTTAGAAATTAAGGAACGAGCTCTAGCTCAAATCAATCATGTTTCTGCCCCAGGATGTCATAATTGTCAGTCTCCTACCCACGTTTCAGAGGAATGTCCTCTCCTAGGAAACAACCATGTATTAGAACAGATGAACGCTGTATTCCAGCGCCCTAGAAATGACCTATTTTCTCCAACCTACAATCCAGGTTGGAGAAATCATCCCAACTTTGCATGGAATCAAGAAAATTCTCCCGGAACTCAAAACTTCACTCCCGCTTCGAACCAACATTTTCCTAGGGGAAACACAGTTTCTTTCAATTCTCATCCACAATTTCAACAACCCAACCTGTCGTATCAAAATCAGTCTCCTCTTCATCAAGCTGTAATTCAGACTCATCATAATCCAAATCAGGATAACTGTCTCAATGTCTTGGAAAGAGGTTTGGAAACCATAATTAAGGCCTCCACTCAAACCACGAATATGTTGACTCAAACGTCTAGCACTCTGAATTCCTTCATGCAATCAACTAGACAAATGCTCAACTCCAACACTCAAGCTAAGCTAGATTAGAATCCTAACTTGGTCAACTAGCTAGTGCCGTCAATGAAAGAGAGAAAGAAAAATTTTCGAGTCAACCTGTGGTCAACCCTAAAGACACAGGATGCAGTTCATCCTATGAAGCTCAAGTGAATGCAATCCATTTACTTCGGTCAGGTAGACAGGTCGATAATCAAATGAGAACTCCTCCAAGTCAAACTTTTCATCCAATACAAATTCCTTCTCCTTCTCTTTCTGATGAATCTATTCAACAATCACCCCCCTTAGATGACCAAGAACCTGAACCCGAACCTGAGCCTGCTTTTGATAGATTTAGACCAGTTGCTCCCTTTCCAGATAGACTCAAGCCTAGGAAACACTCTCCTCAGGAGGAGAAGATCCTAGAAACATTCAAGCAGGTTAAGGTCAATATTCCTCTCTTAGATGTAATTGAACAAATTCCATCTTATGCTAAATTTTTAAAAGAATTATGCACTAAGAAGAGGAGAATAAATGTTCCAAAGAAAGTATTTTTAGCCGCCAATATCAGTGAAATGCTATCAAATCTCATACCTTTGAAACGTAAAGATCCAGGTTTCCCCCATTATTTCATGTATCATTGGTAATACTCACATTGATAAGGCATTTTTAGACTTAGGGGCTAGTGTCAATTTGCTTCCATATTCAATCTACCAGCAATTGGGTCTAGGTGTACTGAACCCAACCAGATGTACCTTACAGTTGGCTGATAGATCTGTTAAGGTCCCTATGGGTGAGTTAGAGGATGTTCTGATTAAAGTTGGAGATTTTATTTTTCCAGTAGATTTAATAGTCTTGGAAACACAGCCTGTTTCCAATCCCAAAGGACAGATACATGTCATCTTAAGACGACCTTTCTTAGTCACTTCTAATGCTCTCATCAACTGCAGAGCTGGTCAAATAAAGTTGTCCTTTGGGAATTTGACTGCTGATCTTAACATTTTTAATCCAGAAGACCAGCCAAATAATTAGCCTCTAGAAATAAATTATATTCAGGAAAGATCAGAAGAAGAAGAAGAAGAAGAAGAAGAGTTTGATTTAAGTTTTGAGGAAATTTTTAATGAAGAGTTTGAGTTTTTAGAAGAAGCAGATCAGGTCCTTGAGAATAATGAAACTGTGTTAAACATTTGCTGCTTGGAATTAAATTTTGAAGAACTCTTTCTTGATGAACTTAGATTCTTGGAGAATAATCAACAACTAAATTTTTAGAACTCTACAGAAGAATTGATTGTTAGAAAACAAAACTTCACAGTACAAGAGTCTAAGTTTATTAAGAAATGCAAAATGCATGACACCAATAATACCTACCTTACTTTGTTGCAAGAATTATTGAACACCCCAAAATGCTTGAAATTTCACATTATTGATTATATCATTGTGAATTTATTTAAAATCCAGGGAAATTTTTTTAACAATAAGGTAGGATTCAATGAAGAATACGAGCTCTTCGTGTTGAACACTTCATTCTACATTATTTGGTTTGTTTATTTCAGAATAATAAAAAGAATTTATTCTTCTCTTATTTGAGAGTTTCTTGTTCAGTTGTAAAAAAACAAAGAAAAAAGAAAAACAGAAGAGAATAATAAATTTTTGTTTCTATAATCCTCAGATCAAAGGTAATTGTAGATTTTTATCAGCTGATCAAATGTAAGTACTTCACTTCTTATCTACTTTACTTTGTGCATTATGGAGTTTGCATTGAGGACAATGCAACATTTAGGTGTGGGGGTGTGAATTGGTTATTTTTTCTCTTTATTTTATATTTTTAGTTGCATTTTTGTCATTTTTTCCTTTTCCTTAAAAAAATTATAAAAATATCGTCACTTGCCAAATTGATAGAGTTATATAATAATTGATTTATTTGATAAATTTTAAATTTTCTAATCTCTAGTTTATTATTTACTCAAGTTTACCTTTTATGATAACTCTAAATAAATTTCTTTACTCAAGTTTACCTTTTATGATAACTCTAAATAAATTTCTTAAGAAATAATTTTCAAAGTAGTATACTTCAGTTAAGCCTTAACTTAGATTTTTATTTAAAATAATGGAATTTATGCATGCTTATCTTAGAGTTAAAAATAATTTTTCAAAGTGTCTTGACTTACATATTTTTTAGAATATATATACATATACATATAAAAAAAATTACGAAAGAAGAGTGCGAAAATTTTGCACCAAAAGAAAAAAAAACTCTTAAATTCAAGGTGATTCTATCTTATAAAGCATAAGTTGACCGAGTAATTAAGCCCAAGGAGTATTTCCATACTTAATGACCTAAGCCCAATTAGGTTGGGATCCATTGGCCCAAAACTCGTTAAATTGTCGCTTAGAAAGCCTGTTAAAGTAGAAAAATCACCAAGGAAGAAAGAGTTAAATTATTCACTGACTTATTTAACTTGGCAATTTGACCGAATTTTGTGGGTATATTCACTGCAAACCCTCACGAGACTACAACTCATCCACTAGGGTAACCTAGGGGTTTAAAGGCTTGTTGTATGCGCTAAATACAACCGCGATTCCTGCGAAAGTGAGTTAGGTCTTCTTTTATTTTTCTTTCTTTGCTACAGGACTAGCAAAAGTTTAGGTGTGGAGTATTTGATAATCATATTTTATTACAATTTTATACCCTAATTATTTATTTTATATGAATAAATATTACATTAATAATTGTTTTTATCTTTAATTGCAGGTTAGTGAAGAATAAAGCCCAAGATCTCTTATCTCAACAAAAACCCATGAATTAAATGAAGAACACAAGCAAGAGTCAAAAAGCCCAAGCCCAGAATCAAGCCGAGTAGCCTGTAGAAACCGGAGAAAATAAAAAAATTAAATATGAAAAAATATGTATTCAAGATAGTTGGCCGCAAAGAAACGACGATATCTCTCAATCCGAAAGGCGGAATTTAACATATAATATATGAAAATCTCCTATCTCGACGAAACGAAGCCAACCGTAAAGTCAAAATTTTTATTGGAGCATCGATGCCAGCATCAATGCGGGCATCGATGCCTGTATCGATGCGAAGTCATCCAGATTTCATCAACGGCCGAAATTACATTCTTGGGGCTCAAGTTAGATCCAAGGGCTCTCATTCACTGATGTTTACTATAAATAGGGGTTGAGAGTGAGGGGTTAGAGGTGTGAAAATTTTTGTAACTCCATTTGGAAAGGAGGGCTACTCTTAATTGAGAAGGCCTTCTTTATAACTTTTTGTTACAATTACTAAAATAATTTTTTCACCACTTTAAATTTTTCTCTTCTTCTCTTTGTTGGATGATGAAGATGAAGATGAAGATAGAGATTAATTTGAAGGTTTTTTTTCTTATTTCTTTTTTATTGCTTATTAGTTTAGATTTATTTTCATGCTTGTAATTAGATTTTATTTTCTTGTTTAAATAGCCAAGAGGCTAGAACCCTCTTACCTTAGATTTATTTCATGCTTATAGATTAGATTTATTTCATGGAGTAGATTTATTTTTTTGTATTTAATTCTTGTAATTTATTTTGTAGTTTAGATTTTATAATTTATTTTGTAGTTAGATTTTAATTTCTTGCACTATTCACCTTGAGGCTAGAACCCTCTTGGGTTTAGTTTTTTTTTTTTGTTTTTTTTTGTTTTTTTTTGTTTTCTTTGATTCGCCTTTAGGCTAGAACCCTCTAGGGAATCACCTTTTTCTAAGAAGTGGATTCAATTCTAGATTACCCATATCTTTAATTGAATCGCTATCTTCACATTCTTGTTTTTTATTTGTTCTTGATTTTTCCTTCTTGCCTTGTTGATCACATTTATATTATCACTTCCACTCTCAAATATATTCATTTACACAATCATTTTCATCTCTCCACAATCACATTCACTTATCACTCCTATTTGTCACTCACACAACATAAGAACCGATTTTATATTTTCTCCTACAAAACACCTACCTTGTGGATCAATATCTTTATACTATAACTTGACACGGTTGTGCACTTGCAACATTTTTGGTACATGTTTATGCTGCATCAAGAGGGTTATAGGTTTGTTGCCCTAAGGCCTCTGGATAAAGTCACCTCGAGTCTAAAGTGGAGCATGGTTCGAACAATGAAGCAGTTCGCCCTCCTTAGGGATGTGGCAATGTTGGAAGAGGTGTTGAACGTGGGTGTGCACTGGCTCTAAAAAGCTACTTGCTACGGGGGGCTTTGATGAAGCACGAGCTATTTTCTCAACTTCCTTTCACATAAAAGCACCCTACTAATTTTGAAAAGGCCTTACGCAAGGAGAAGAAGGCTATGGCTACGGCAGAGGAGAAGGTGTTGGCATTAGAGGCTAACTTGAAGCACAGGGAGGGCAAATAGCACCAAGAGCTGGAGATCAAGGGCGAAGGGATCAGAGGACTCAATGGGCACCGCACCAAGCAGTCGGCCAAGATTGAGAGGCTAAAAAGGGACTTAGCCAAGCTTTAAAGAGACATCAGTCATCTCTAGCAAGGGATCACTGAGTGAGATGACCGAATCAAGTACCTGGGTGAGGAGCTTGACGTCGAGAAGTGCTACAGGCTTGAGGTACAGGAATGCGCCCGATCAGATTATTGGGCGGTCCAAATTTAGTGCAGGACCTCAAGGAGGAGCATTCATCCAATGAGGTGTCAAAGGTGACCATTGAGGCATTGGAGGCTCACCTTGTCTATCTGGATTCTGAGGAGCACAAAGTGTGGGTGGTGGAGGAATTCTGCCACAATCCCCTTGGCAAAGTCAAAGTGGGCTTTTACTACCTCACCTCCTTACTTCCCCACAGATATCCACCTGCTCCAGATAGCTTCTATCCCCCTCAAGTCTCCTGCTGCCTTGATCTCTTGAAGGAGATAGAGATGAGCGGAGGGGGAATAATGCTTGAAGTGGATGACAGGGAAGATGAGGGAAAGTCAGGAAATGATTAGGAGGCTACGTCTTCCTCCACAATGCCTCCTGCTACTTAACTAGCTTTTACTCCCGAGTTGAGTGTCACTCTGCCAAGTCCTACTGCTGACCCAAGCCGAGACACTAGAGGGCTCATATCTCTCACCATTGTTGTTTTTTCTTCTTTTTGTTTTTTGTAAATATGGATGTAGGTGATGCTATAAATATTTCAAAGTTTGAAATAAAAAATTTAGGCTTATTAGTCTTTCCAATTATCATGTATTGACTTTATGTTTTTGCTCGAATGTCTTCATGCCTTTTTTGTTGCAAAATGTGGTTTGAGTTGACTCTGAATATTGAGGCAACTAGGACAAGTTCCTTGGACTTAATGAGGGTGCCAAGGTCTTTTGGGTGTTGGAGTCAACCAAGAGATCTAAGTGCCTTAGTCTTATGGTGCCAAGGGCTTTTGCTGAGTACCTTGGACTTAATGAGGGCGCCGAGGTCTTTTGAGGTCGGAGTTGAAAGAGAGATTGACGTGCCTTAGCTTAGGGTGCCAAGGGTTTTGGTTGAGTGCCTTGGACTTAATAAGGGCACCAAGGTCTTTTTGTTGATGATGACCGAGAGATATGAGTGCATTGGTCTTATGGTGCCAAAGACTTTGGTGGAGTGCCTTGGACTTAATGAGGGCACTAAGATCTTTTTTCGATGATGACCGATAGGTAAGAGTGCATTGGTCTTATGGTGCTAAGGGCTTTGATTGAGTGTCTTGGACTTAATGAGGGCGCCACGGTATTTTTATCGATGACAACCAAGAGGTAAGAGTGCCTTGGTCTTGTGGTGCCAAGGTCTTTGGTTGAGTGCCTAGGACTTAATGAGGGTGTCACAGTATATTTGTGCCTATAAAGACAAGGTACTTTGGGAATACAACATAGGGGTTAGCGCTCGAAAATGGTTTTATATTCATAAATGAAATACACATTTACAATTACTAACAATACTTCATGAGGTTCTCCATGTTCTAAGGGTGCTGCAAGATTCTCCCATCCAGGCGTCTCAGCCAGCATGTACATGGGCACAATTCTTCGAGGACGGTGTAGTGTCCTTTCCAGTTAGGAGCTAATTTGCTGTGCTTGGTGCACTTGTTGAACGATGCCTTTCAGAGGATGAGATCACCGATATTGAACCTAAAGGGGCAGACTTTGCTATTATAGTGTCGGGCGATACATTGCTGATTGACGATTTGGGATCGGAGGGCTTTTTCTAAGACTTCGTCAATAAGGTCGAGTCCAATTCAAAGATGCTCTACATTTGAGTCTTCATGAAAATGTTGTAGTCGAATTGTTGTCATGTTGACTTCAACTAGGGTGACTACTTTGGCTCTACAGGTCAACTTGAAGGGGGTTTCTCTTATTGAATTCTTATGAGTGGTGCGATAAGACCATAGGATCCAAGGCAACTCTTTGACCCAGTTTCCCTCTGCCTTGTCTACTTTCTTCTTCAGGGCTTAGAGGATACATTTGCTGGCGGCTTCAGCAATCACATTGCACTTGGGATGAGCGATTGAGGAAAATTTGAGTCAAATGTTCCACTCTTCACAAAAGCATTGAAAGCCCCCACTGTCAAACTGAGTACCATAGTCTATCACGAATGAGAGGGGTACACCAAACCACCAAATAATAAACTTTCAAACAAAATTGGTGAAGTTACTTTCACTAATCTTAGTTAAGGGCTCAGCCTTGATTGACTTAGTGAAGTAGTCGATGGTGACGATCAAAAATTTTCGTTGCCCAGAAGCTATGGGAGAGGGCCCAGCAAATCCAATCCCCACTAGGCGAAAGGAATTGGACTCAAAATGGAGGTGAGCTTAGTGGTTGTTGCTCATGGAATGAGCGAGAAGAATTGACACTTCTTGCACCAAGAGACAAGTTTCTTAGAGTCGGCCAGTATATTAGGCCAATAGTACTCTTGGCAAATGATCTTATGAGCGAGAGTTCTAGCTCCAGGGTGATTCCCGCAAGTCCATTTATGAATTTCTCAAAGAACATAGTTGGCCTTAGTAGGTTTGAAGACATCGAAGATAGTGCCGCACACCACTCCTAGATTATGATAACCGATAGAGCTAGCTATCAAGCATAAGATAATGGCAAGCATTCCTTTGTAGGCTCTTAGCTTTAGCCGCATTCTCTCGTAAGGTCCCCCGTGTTAGATACGAGATGATGAGATCGATCCAACACGGCTCAACTGATGTCTCAGCTTGTATAACAACCTATAATGCCTTGATGAGGCTCGGGTGTTGAACGGTGTTAGTGAACACTGGTCCTGAGCTATTCTCGAGCTGGTTGATTTGAGTCATGGTAGCGCATCCGCCTAAGTGTTGAGTTGAGGGTGCAGAGGACCTAGACGATTCGAAAATCAACAAAATTAGCTAGTAGATTTTAGTTGCCTTAAAATATTGCACCATCTTAGGATCTTTGGTCACATATTCTTCATTCACTTGAAAAACAACAAGTTGGGAGTTGGTCATGATGTGGATCTGCTCATTTTTACTGCTAAGGCAGCTCGAAGACCCGCCAGAAGTGCTTCATACTCTGTCTCATTATTGGAGGCTGAGCCAAAAGAGATGGAGTGCTCATGTGACGACCTATTAGGGCTGTGGAAGACTACTCCTCTCCATTACCGGTGTCTCCAGAGGATCCATCCACCTTTAACAACCACCAAAAGGCAAACTTTGGTGAATCATATGTGTCGGTGCGTCTTGGCTGAGGGGCAGGGGTCTTGACCGCTTGAGAAGCTGATGGCTCTTGCTAGGCTGGTGGTGAAAGTGTGGCTGGCTTGTTGTCTGTTATGGTTGACCTAATGAGGTAGTCGGACAAGGATTGTGCTTTAATTGTTGTCCTTGTATCGAAGTGTACATCATGCTCTCTCACTTCGACCGACTAGGTGGCCATTCTTCTTGAAGTGGTAGGGATGTGGAGAGCTTTCTTCAAAGGTAAGCTAGTCCGCACTATTATGGAATGTGCTTAGAAGTAAGGGCAGAGCCTTCTGGCCTTGGTGATGAGGACGAAGGCAACATTCTCTATGAGAGGGTAGTTGAGTTCACCCGCTCTAAGTATCCGGCTGACATAATATACAGGCTTCTAGGTGTTATCCTCCTTAGGTAACTGAAGCATGCTCATCATGTCAAAGTAGTTTTGTACATGCTCTACAGGGTCTCCCTCGCCCTTGTACTTCTCTACTTAGGGCATCTTTAACTTCTCACAGGTGGCATTCATGATGTCTTTGGTGAGAGGAGTGTCCCCCCAATGGCTTTAGCTATTGCTCGGTAAGCCCGATCGTAACCAGAGGCCATATAGGTAGCTGAGGGACCTAGAGCGGTGTGATGACACTAGGGATAACACTGGGCTACCATGGTGGTGTGTTCCGTCCCGTCATGAGTGGGTCTAGGACTTTCCCGAATCACCTTAGGGTATGGAGGGTAGTAGTTGTGAGGATCGACTATGTGAGTCAACTAGCACGGAGGAGGAGACTCATGCTTGACATGGATTCTCTGTTATCCGGCATAGGAATCATGCAGAGGTAGATGAGACTTTAGCTGGGCTCTTGTTAGAGGGTGAGTTACCAAAGGCTGGCCCCCTAATGGTTAAGGGGCAATAGAGTGAGCAGGCTGGGGAGGCGCGATCCATTAGAGGAGTTCAGTGGTGAAAGTAGTGAACTGCTGCTAGAAGGCTTGAGTGATCAACTGGGTGGATTCCTCAAGCTAATCTTACGTAACATAATTTGGTTGTGGCTCTCTGAGGATGAGCTAATCAAGCATATGCCCAGAGTCAGATATGATTGCTCGGAGAAGAAAGAAGGCCCAATGGTGGGCACCAAACTGTTGATGTATGAAATCACAAAGTCAAATAAAAAGGAGTTGATCAAGTTGACGGAGGTCCTCTAACTCTTCAAATATCTGACTCTGTGTTAAGCTGTTATTCCCTGCACAAGTAACAAATCGTAAGAGTGTAGGGTGTGATTCCTCGGTTGTTCCTTTGACGATCAAGCCAGTATGCTGCCTATGTGGAGAAGTAAAAGTAACTATAGTAGTTCTTTAGTTTAGAGAGTCTTGAAAAAAGCTTACCCTATAATTAAAAATACTATACCCTTTTATAGTAGTGGAAGGAGGGGTAGGATGGCAACTTCGACTAAGCATGGACTGGCAGCCAAGTCAGCTTCAACTTTATAGGTGTCGGCCGATCAGTGGAGGAGATGTCACTTTGGTGTTTAATGTGAAGTGATTGGGGGTGTGCGGTGCCGTCGTGGTCTGATGTGTCATAAATTATATTGAGGTCAAAGGAATGATAACGCCCGTAATATATTTAATGACATTTATTATGAGGTGATTGATCGTTAGTGCATAGGAGGAGCTCAAGGTTCGAGGTGTTTCGTCATCTTTCTACACAATAGATGGTCAAGAAGTACCACCTTTCGGGTCGCCCTCGCAAGGTGTCGGTCGTTTGGTCAGTCGGGTGGGGTGGTAAAGTATGCGACTTAGACAGGAGATAACACATAACACCTTTTGGGTTGTAGTCATGTGACGCCTTTCGAGTTATCCACGCAAGATATCGGCGTGTCAAGTCGACCGAGTTGGGCCTCTGATTATCTTGAGATACAAACTTGATTATGCATAATGTGAGAAACTTGTCTGCCATTGATTTGAGATTAGTTTCCATCACCAAATTGGCTATTACATAAACAGTTTAGAATTTGTTAGAAATTGCCTTTTGTTGATGAAGTAAGACTCAACATCAAGGTAGCAGGTGATCCCAAGTTCGGCGGTGGAGCTTGTGTTCGATACGTGCGATGTGGGTCTTCACATCTCCTTAGGCAGCAAATCCCATATTTAAAATGAGTAAGATGCAAAATGGGCATGTTAAAGGAATGAAGTTAGGTTCTTCGGTGATTCCAACGACAGTCAAGTCAGTATTTGAGTTTGAGTGGAAAAGAAACCAATAAACTAAATATATTCTTAGTTCAAGTGTATAGAAATTACATACATATGGCCCTGAAAGGAGCCTAAGATTTAGCCTCCCTATCAGTAGGCGATGAGCCCTCCCAATTGAGAGGGGTAAAAGCATGGGGTAAAAGTGTAAGTATGGCCGAGTCTAGGTAGATAGCTGGATATGCAGATAGCTTTACAGGTGTCAACTACATATGTGGTGAGTCATCTTTGATTGGATGTGATGGTGATTGAAGAGGTATGCGGGGGTGATGAGTGATGAAGACTGGTGGCACTCACAATAATAATAATAGATAGGTGTTGGTGAGGAGTCTAAGGACAAACTGCATCTTGACTCAGCTCTACGAAAGGGATGACAAGTACAACCTTTCTAGTTGGCCTTGCTCTGTCAAACTAGCTTTGAGTTGATGAGGATGGTCATCTCATCTGATGAGGTCGGTTGAGAGCTGGTCTCGACTTAGCCTGACTCGAAAAGGATTGAGTGCCCAGCAGACCCGAGTCGGCCATCACTAGGGTGAGCTAGAATGATTGATTAATGCTAATATGGGACACCTGTTAGATCCAGGAGAAATATTAACACTTAGGTTATTTATGATCATAACATTGGCCTATTTTTCTTGGACTCCGGGTAGCCAAGTCTGAGTGAAATAGGGCTGTAGCTGGCTGGGTCCCGAGGCACATTTATGAGGAGTGCTGAAGGGTCTTTTCCAATGTGATGTTGGTGATGTCAGAGGATAATTTTGGGTTGTTGTTGCCTCGATTCTTGTGTGAAGAATGTGGGCTAATCATAGCATAGGGCGCTTCAGTCCTAGAGCGGTTGTCTTGTATTCTGGGAGCAATATCGGTTATTATGATCTTGCCACCTATCGGTCCTTCTACCTATAAGTATAGTTGCTCCGTTTGTGAAGGATTTCTACTGTTTACTAAATTCTCGGGCTCTTAAGATGCCATAGAACTCTGATCTTCACATCTTCTTCTCCGGCGATATCTAGAACTAATCTTATGGTATCTTCAATAGTTAGGAATGAAGTTTGACTCAACCAGTTGTAGAAGTATCATTCCAAGGTGATGCCATCGTAGTTGGGGAGTGCTGTATGAAAAATTTGACATTCCAAGGGTGTTTCTCTAACAACGTTGATGAAGTCACATGAGATCTTCAGTCATGACACTAGTCGACCTCCATTGTATTTGAAGCATCTAGAGTATGGGCTGTGCTTGCCATTGCACCCCTTCCTCCATCGTGTCTTTGAGGTGATGGGGGTTTCACCGTCATAGATGAAGCCAATTTTTTATTGCTACTTTGGTAGGGTTTGTGGCCATTTTCCATTTGCTAAGAGTCAAATTGACTCTAGAAATACTCAGCCACCTCATCTTTGTAAAGGTGAACATGCATGAGGCCCACATCTACCTCTAAGTCTTGAGGGGAAACAAGATAGTCACCAACGCTCCTAGGTCCAATAAGGACTAGAAGGAGAAATTCATCTGGGTGGAGGGGGATGACTCCTATCTAGCTTGCTCTATATGGCAAGAGATCAAGAAGGGAGCTTTGAAGCAAGGCCATCAACAAGCACCCAAAGGCATGCATTAGAATTGATCAAGGCTTACATTGGTTCTCGTTGAATGGAGTATCTTTTCGACAACTCAGTCTTCTGAGTAGTTAGCATATCTTCAGTGCCTCCTACTACAGAGAACGAGGCTCGGGCAGTTGCATTGATGTTGGGCTCTGATGAGACTAACGCAATGCTGATGGCTTTGCCTAATCAAGCTCAGGGAGAGCCCTCAATGAGACGAAAGAAGCACATTCGCCCTGATCTAGATCCTAATGAAGCTAAGGAGGTCCAGGCTCATGAGGCCAAGCT
>NC_033801.1:90435734-90478388 GCF_001876935.1 Asparagus officinalis | reverse complement strand
CCATTGGATTGGTAGGTTGAGGGCTACTACTACCCACGTCGAGAGGGCCATGAAAAAGAAGCGGCTGAGAAAGGTGGGCAGTCGAGGCCCTAAGAAGACAGCCAAAGCTATGATGGAGGCAGGAGCATCCCCTGCCATTTAGGAGGATGAACCAGGCCTACCACCAGTGAAGATCGAACTTCCTCAAGCAGTGAAGGAGGCGACGGCTACTGCTATTCTAGCTCAAGAAGCCAAAGTTGTCGTCATTGATGATAGGTCCCCCACCAAAGAAGAGAGGACAAAAATCCATATGGCTGAGGCCGAGGAGGCTTAGGCCCCGACAATGGGTGAGGTGGCTCTTAACGAGCCTCACGAGTTGGTCCATCAGCAGGAGAAGGAGCCGACTGCTGAGGGGGCGTCTCCTACCCAAGAGTTTGGGTGGAAGTTTCCTTACCGTATCAATGAGGTCGAGGTAGAGAAATAGGATCACCTATAGATTTTGTTGATGGGATCTTCTCAAGCCACTCCCCGCTATGATAGAGAGCCATCTGAGGAGTTCAGATATGAACCCAGGTAGCATCTTGAAAAGAGGGGATCGGTCCTAGAGTCCCGACACACCCAATCTTGAACGATCAAGTAGTTAATCTCCCATGTGATGACAAGATCCATAGCGAGATGCCAGATATTGGCCTTCATCAATGCCTCAAGATCTACATGGTTCGTGGAGCTTTGGTGGAGCGGGAGTTGTTCGGCCATTACAAACGAGTCCGGACTTCTTTCCTTAAGCTTTAGGGAGAGCTGGAGGCCCAGAAGGCTAATCTGGAGAATGTCCTCTTACTATTAGCTACCAAGGAGGAAGAGTTGGCCATCTGGAGGTGGAGCGATGACAAATAGTATCATGAGGTAGAGATGTAGGGCAAGATGGTCGACGGCCTGAAGACTTCTAATAGTAAGAAGTCTGCCGAGATCAGCAAACTCAAGGAAGACCTCGGTCATCTCGAGTACGTGCTCCTCGAATAGAATGATGGGATCAATTATCTATCCAAGG
The DNA here is from genome assembly GCF_001876935.1 of Asparagus officinalis. NCBI lineage: Eukaryota > Viridiplantae > Streptophyta > Magnoliopsida > Asparagales > Asparagaceae > Asparagus > Asparagus officinalis. The sequence continues at coordinate 90,477,361 of NC_033801.1, read as the reverse complement.
AGGTTGTGGCTGAGTAGCGGGAGAAGACTGATGCCTAAGAAGTAGCTCGATCAGATCATCTTCCCACCCAGAGCCCGCTGACCAAGCTGAAAGAAGAGTAGCTAGGTCTCAAGAAGCTCAGGAAGGAGATCATTCAGGCTACACTGGAGGCCGAACAGCAGCATGAATCATCCATTGCCAAGATTCAGGCTTTGTAGGGACATCTCTCTTATCTAGAGTCTGAGGCCCATTGATTCGAGGTCATTGAGGGTTATCACTACAGCACTCTTAGAAAGATGGAGGTGACGTTGGCTTGAAAGTGGGGCTATAACTTCCTCGAGGCATAACTCCTGACTGAGATTAGGAATGATCACATAGTTTCATATTCCTACTCATGTGGCCAATTGTCTTGAGTCACTCTAGGATATTTAGAAGTAGGGAGGGGGACTTGCGCTTGATGGTGAAGATGATGATGATGACGACGAAGAGTAAGCCAAAGAGGTAGGCGAGGGCTCAGCTCATGATAGTTGAGTGAGTGAGCCTAGGGCAAAGAAAGCTAAAGGGACCGAGACTGAGGTTCAGTCGACTCCCTTGCCATCTACTACAGCCACTCCTCTGAGTTTTACTCCTACTCCTGGTTCTGGAGCTAATCCGTTTGCACTTCTTAGTTCCTCTCGTCTCTTGAGACTGACCCCTTAGGGGATCCATTGTATCTTCCTCTTTTTTTTCTTTGTTTGCACTTTTATACTATAAATTGTTTCATAGATAAAATAAAAATATATTTTTATCAATTTGAACTGTGTACCTTTGAGATTACGTTCTTGTGTGTTAAGAATTTGCAATCTACTTTAAGTACAGGTTTGTTGTAGGACCAAGACAATTCGGCTCTATGTGTGACGAGTGTGATGGCTCAACCTCGTGCCTTAGGTTTACTCATGATGACACCAAGATCTTGGGATATGTTCCTTAAACCTATGAAAGTAATGCCAAGGTCTTTTATCGGAGTCAACTGAGTTGATGGAGTACCTTGGTTTTGCCCTGACTAGGTACCAAAGTCTTTTTGTCGATGATGTGCCTTTGTTTTACTCATGAAAATTATATCAATGGCTTTCAAGTAAATGATGACCGAGTTGATGAAAGCTACGTACATATATATAGTAGGAAAAATATTTTAAAGATAGTATCTTTAATTTGTTACCTTTCTTCGAAGTTGTATTATGACCAACTCACCTTCATAGCCTTACGACAAAATCTCTTGGCTAACATGGAGCTTAAGTGGAGATGGCTGCTTCTTCTGATGCTCGAACATAGGGGATAGTTCATTAAAGGGAGATGAAGAGGTCTCACAGTAGGTGCCAATATTCATGAAGCAAGACTCAACAGTGAGATTAGGGAGTAATCCTGAGTTTATCGATGGGGCTTGGGTTCGATACATGCAATTGTTGGCCTTCTTGTTTTGATGATGTTTAACAAACAATTTATAACTAATGTTGTTTGTCTAGTATTTGTGTTTTCGTATTTATTCTAGGCAAACAACGAGTTGGAGGATGGATGGAATAGCGCCTTAACGATCATATCAAATGGAGGTTGGCGGATTTGTGGAGTGAAGCTACATACAATTAAAGTTAAAGATCAAGTTCAAGCTTTATCCGTAACGTGTACCAAGTTGAGCTACAATGAAGATCAAGATCAAGCTTGGGTAATTTAGTATAGGTTTATATTATGTGTGTTTAATACGTTAAGCTCAATATCTATACACACACATTTTATTGGTTTCTTCGTATATATATATAGTTATATATATATATATATATACATAAGTTTTGGTTTCTATGCATATATATAGTTATATATATACATACATGTGTTTTGAGTTTTTATGATTATATATATGAAATTATATATTTCATATTTTCTATTGTGTTTTTGAAAACATTGCATAGAATATGTAATTTTGTGAAAATATTGTATTCTTAGTTTGTAGACTTCAATATCAGTTTATACATGTTTTACTAAGTCCATAAAAACATTTCACAAAGTTTCAAAAGTTGGTTTATGTCAAAACATCAAAATTCAATCATATTTTCATGTTTTGGACTATTTTGTAAAATAATGATATTTTTCATTTGGGAGGTCCTTTCTGATAACCAGTCACTGTAGCATGTTTATTATCATGTCTACAATCATTCCCCAAAGTTTTACATTTTTTGGAATTTATTTGATATTTTTAAACAGCTTTTTAAATTCAGCAAATCAGGTCTTTCATGTGTCAGATTTCGGTCGACCGCACCGGTCGACCGATCATTTATTTTTTCGTCAGCATGCAGCAGAGAGTTGGTCGGTCGACTGAAAGCTCCATCGGTCGACCGTACCGGTCGACCGACGATTGTCCAGAGCTGGTCTTTGTGTTTTTGCTCTCCATCGGTCGACCGACAGAATTTCCGCTCGACCGACAATAGATCCGTTGTTTTTTTCAACGGCTATTTTCTGAGCTGTTTGCTGGGGCTATTTTGTCTTTTGTTAAGGGTTTTGACTGAGAGTTAGAGTGAGTATAAATACCCTATTGCTGCTCTCTTTCAAGAGCAATCCAAGAAGTTTTTAAACAAAGTGTTTAAACAAGGGTTTAGGGTTTTACTGTTTGTTTGAGTTTGGGTTTCTGTTTACAAAGGAGGAATTTTTCACTGCAGATTAAGGGATTCATTCTCAATCCCCTTCATCCTCTTCTTTGTGTTCTTAGAGAAGTTTTCTAACTCTTTTTTCTAGCAATTTCATTATTGATTTTCATATTCTTATTATTGCTAGTTTGCTATTTGAGTTAGATTTTATTTTACTCATTGTTACACACACCCACATTGAGCTTTTAGTATTTACATACATAATATAGTTGGGTGGTGAGAGATTGTAACTTTGAGTTGTGCTTTCATTGTGTTCTCATCCATAGTTGAGAACAATCATTTGTTATATTGTGCTTATTGTGAGATTCACTTTGTAATACACTTGTACACCAAGTGAGGAGTGTGTGGTGAGAGTCAGGGATCATCCCAAGAGGAGTGGCGTCGGTTGACGTGCCTAGGGAGAGGTTGTAACCGAGCACTTGAGGGAGACACGGCTAGGTCCAACACTTAGTGGGGGTAGAGTGGGATTACAATAGTGTGTTGATTGTAAAGTTTTCGGTTAGCTAGAAAACCGAGTGTGAGGTGTAAACGTTGTTCGGGTGAACGTAAAAAACCCGGTTGATAGTGGATTTCTCCCCGGGAGTGGGGAGCGGAGACGTAGGACGGAAGGTCCGAACTCCGTGATCATATTGCTTGTTTGAGTTTGTCTTTGGCGTATTTGTTTTTGCATCCTCCAACACTTAGTGGGTGTAGAGTGTGATTGCAAGAGTGTGAGTTGTAGAGTTTTCGGTTAGCTAGAAAACCGAGTGTGTAGAAGAAGTTCCGGCTTCCAAACCGGATTGTGTTAGTGGATTTCTCCCCGGGAGTGGGGAGCGGAGACGTAGGACGGAAGGTCCGAACTCCGTGATCATATTGCTTGTTTGAGTGTGCTTTGGCGTTCATTCATATTTATGTTCATATCTTATATCGCCATTGTCATTAGCTCATTATCTATATCATCCACTATCTTGTTTAGATTGTTTACCCCTTGTGTTAGTTTACATATCCTATACATATATCATATTGTATATCTCTTTGATAGGATATATCATCTTGTGTTAGCTCATATATCCTTGCATATATCTCATAGTATATCTCATTGCTAGGATATTTACCTTTGTTCATTTTGCTTATTCTTGCACATAACTCTTGTATATCTATCTTGCAAGAATACAACTTGTTAATTAATTTTAATTGGCATTTAATCGGATTAGATTAGCATAAGACCCTAATCACCCCCCCTCTAGGGTCTAACAATTGGTATCAGAGCTTGGTGCTCTTTGATTTAAGGTCTAATCGCCTTGAGTTAAAGATCCAAGTTAGCTTTTTGTGCTAATCTAATTCTGAGCTTTATTTGTATCTTGCTTGCCTTTTATATTATGGATATGCATGGTTTAGGTTATGCCATCAATATTGCTCCTAGATTAGATAATTTTCCCTATGCCCAATGGTGTGTTAGATTTAAACTTTTCTTTCAATCTAACCACTTTGATTTATGAGAAATTATAGATGATGCTTATATTGTGCCCACTTTGGAGAAATCCAAATGGAATAAGAATGATCATCGTATGTTTACAATGAACAATATTTTTTTAGAATATTTGCTAAATGCTTTTAATTCATCTATGTCTAACAAGTTTGTTAAATTTATAGAAGCACATCAACGAGACTTGGAGGCGATCCGACAAGCTTTGGAGGATCCCGCTTCAAGTTCTAAAGGAGCTTCATGCACACGGCCACTAGGCGATATCCCTAGTGAGGTTTGCGAGTTCGAACCCGATAATGAGTTATCTAGTGATGAACTTGCTTGTGCTAGTGAAAACTATTGCATGCCTATAACAAATTGCAAAATGATTTTAATAATTTAAAAAGCAAGCATGATGTTTTAAAATCCAATCATGAGAAGCTAGTGTCCAAATTTGATGTCATTGAAAATGAAAATACTATGCTTAAAGAAAGCAATGACTTATTAAATTTGGAAAATGGAAATTTAATTTCATCTATTGCTAGCCTATCTCATGCTAAGATTGATGCCATGTTAGAAGTAGAGAACATAAAGAATGATACAGCTTCTTTTATAAATAACTATTTATGTTCTACTTCTAAAAATGCATATGTGCCTAAAAATGAAGATTTGAATCTTATGAAAAATAGTATTTCATCTTTAGATTCAACTTTGAAAATATGCATTAATAATCATAAGAGGCTTATGGACATGTGTGCCAAGACTAAGTCAAAATCATCCACTCATTATGCACACATGTATAGCAAAACTTATAAGTGTTCTATTTGCGGCCGTCAAGGTCATTTAGCTAAGTTTTGTTATGATGCACACAAACATAAGAATTCTAATGTTCCTTGTGCATCTCATATAGCTTCTTCATCTTGTACACTTACACATTCACATGCTCATTCTCACAAAGTTCATCATAAGCATGCTAGTGTGTTCAAGTGTCATAATTATTGCTATGACCGGACTCGTGCACTAAATGCGCCCAAATGGGTTCATAACCCTAGGGCTTTGAGCTTGAATGATAGGGGTCATGTCCCTAAATCTTTTGGTACCAAGAGTTCTTGGGTACCAAAACAAATTTAAATTTTAAACCAAGAATTTTAGTATTCTTATTTTTTCCTTTTTCTTGGTTATTTGAAAATTATGCTTTGAAACTTTTTATGAAAACAAATTTTCTTTGGTCAAATCCTTTTGTTTTCATAATTCTTAGCTTTGATTTTGATGAGAGGTTTGTATTTATATAACCATCCGGATTTATTGGGTGTTTATTCCCAAATCATGTTTACCGAATGCTAGAATGATTATATGGGTTAGAACAAGCTTAAGAGCTTGATATATTGTTGCCTCTCTTGAAATTCTTTTATCAAAGATTTTGTTTTGAATTATTGCTTTGAATTCATTATATTTCACTTATATGATGATATTTATGTGTTTGTGCTTATGGATCATCTATTCGTGCCTTATAATGTATTCCATATGTGGTTTGATCAAATCCCACAAAGAAAATTATCTAAATTGATCAAACATCGTTTTTTGGATTTAAACTTTAATTTATGATTTCTTTTGGTTGATTCGTTTTCATTTGAAAACTTTTTGCATGATTCTCATGTTCCTCTTCTTTTGATTTCATAAATCTATTCTTTTATATGGTTATTATATTTTTTTGTGTTAATGAGACACTATTTTCATATTGACATATTTATATGTGATCTCATTATCTTCATGTATGTGAGTAAATTTTTAGCATATTCATGTATGCTTGCTCACTTATGTTTTGCCATGATCTTCATTGCATATATTCTATATGGCTTTTTGATAGGGGGAGCAATCCCTATATCATTGCATATATTCTATATGGCTTTTTGATAGGGGGAGCAATCCCTATATATATTCTTTTTATACTCACCTATGCTTATTGATAGGGGGAGCTTTCGCTCTCTTATTCTTTTGTCCCATTTTTGATGTTGTCAAAGGGGGAGAAATATTATGAAATATTGCAAGATATAATCCCCTATTTATAATGACTAAGATGCAAAATAGGCATGTTAAAGGACCTGAGTTAAGTTCTCCGGTGATTCCTCCGACGGTCAAGTAAGTATTTGAGCTTGAGTAGAGAAGAAACCAATAAATTGAATATGTTCAAAGTTTAAGTGTGCATAAATTGCATACCTGTAGGCCTGAAAGAGGATTGAGGATTAGCCTCTCTATTTGTAGGTGATGAATTGATATTTATACCCAGCTGAAAGGGGTAGAAGGTTAGCTATGGCCGAGTGCAGGTAGACGGTTGGATACACAGATAGCTTTAAAAGTGTTGACTGCATATGTAGTGAGTCATCATTGATTGGATGTGATGGTGATTGAAGAGCAAATGGGGGTGATGAGTCACATTGACTTGTATCACTTGCAACGATGAGAATAGATAGGTGTTAGTGAGGAGTCTGAGGATAAACCACCTCTTGACTCGGTTTTGTGAAAGGGGTGATAAGTGCCACCTTTCTAGTAGGCCTCACAAGTTATCGACCCAACTTCAAGTGGATGAGGATGGTCGACTCGTCTAATAAGGTCCGGCGAGAGCTGGCCTCGACTCGGCCTGATTCGGGGAGGGTCGAGTGCCCAAGTGACCTGCGTCGCTCCTGGCTAGGTGGGTTGGCATAATTGATTCATGCTGATATGAGACATGTGTTGGGCTCCAGGAGGAAGATTAATACTCAGTTTAATTATAGTCATAACAACTGTTTGAATTCACAAATTTGTTGTGTTCTCTCAACTATGATAAGCAACAAAAGTTATATAGAAGTGTAGATAGATTATTATTTAAAGAAATAAGAATCTAAAGGTTGAGTCGACACATAACAGTTATCAGCCCGTGAGTCGACTCATGACAGTCATGAGTCGACTCATCAGGTTGAGTCGACCCATGACTGTCATGAGTCGACTCATAAAGTCTATCCCTGTTATTCATTCAGTGTCTGCCGAGTCGACTCGTCAGTTCACGAGTCGACCCATGAGACATGATCGACCTATAAATGAGCCACGAGTGACTGATCACAGGGGAATTTTTCCAGTTTTGTTTGTGTTCTGTCTTAATCATCTGCGTATCCTATAATGATGCAGTATATACAATGTATAATAATATATATATATAATATATATATATATATATATATATATATATATATATATATATATATATATATACCTATATACACCTCACTATGTTCCGAGGATATTTTCTACTATTCTTGAACTTGGGGTGTTACCTTGCTTATCGGATATTTAAATGCAGTGATCTTGATTTTTTCCATGTACCTGTAAGATGACAATTGTGGCATAGGCTTAGATCATCATAGCAGAGCATGTACAGGAATAAGACGTGTATATCCTTCTATGCACAGTTCTCGTGTTGGACTATAATCCATTACAAGTCCTCGTGTTGGACTATAATCCATTAGAGTCCTCGTGTTGGACTATAATCCATTTCAAACACAAGTCCTCGTGTTGGACTATAATCCATTAGAGTCCTCGTGTTGGACTATAATCCATTTCAAACATGTCTTAGATTTTTGCTAAACCTTGAGCACGTTATTCAACCAAGTTTGGTACACGACATATCATATGAGTCTGGGACATGATTGCTACCTAGGCTGGACATGACATTTATTGTAGCCTTGACATGGTAAATTGTATTGGTAGAGATGGGTTCTGTTTTCTTTTCCTTTATTGTTTTCTTATGCTAAACCTCGGGTTTAGTATTTAGGGATTTACAATTTGAAATACAAGGTATATACATGAGGGTTTCCTTGTTTGGATTATTTCGCTCGACGTACCTATGCTCGGATTGTAATTTCCTAAGTACTAAAACCCACTATCGTTAGCATAAGTGATTTTATATTATTATGTATTAACTGTATTTTCATGTACAACGAGCCCTATCCCTTGGGGTTGGTTGTGATGTTGCTCGCTAGCGCTTTGACGCTCGTTGTCCCTCCCCCTTTCAGGTAACGAGCCAGGAGCCCGGAGAGTCACAGGTTGACGGCGATGCACTTTAGCTTCAGAAATCTATTTTAGTTATATTTTCTTTGAGCTCCACTGTAGACTTCTGTTTATACATTTGGGAGTTTTATTCTAGAAGTTGTAAAGGCTGTGTGCCTTATTTTCTCTTGTCAGACATTTTGTATTTGAGACTTGATGAGAACTCCAGTTTATTTATTTCAGACATTTATTTGTATTCCAACATATTAGATGGTGAAATATTAATTTGATCTCTATTATTTCATCAGTTGATTCTTGTATAACCTTTTACTTGCTTTGTACTACACCTGTTGTTGATTCCACTAGAGAGATAGAAATTATGATGGTGAAACATGTTTTTGCACGGTGTGGTGTATAGCAGGTTTGACATTTCTGGTTTTACCTCGGACTGCAGCCTTATGTGAACCCAGGGGCGTCACAATAAAAGGATATAAATAGACTTGGATTTCCTTTTCATGTTTAAATAAATAAGAGAAATGCTAAATGTGAATTCATTACTTAAAATATCCCTAGTCATGATTATGCAACAATAAAATAACAACTTGAGATATTTGTGTTACTATATTCTACTTATACATAATGATTAAAATTTATCATTTTGATACGTTATTGAATGATCATAAATTGAATAACTTGAACTATTGGATTGGGAAGGAAATTTATTTAATATCCTTATAGTTGATAATAACCTAAGATTGTCAAATATGACATACCCGCTAAATCAGATGCAACTAGTGATAGAGATTATTAGTCATGATTCTACTCAAAGATAATTATGTTAAAAATTAAAGGACTATTATAAGATGAGCATATGTATATTTCTTCATAAGATGATTATATATATAGATGTATATGATCCTTTAAATATTAAAATAAGTATTAGATATTCATATTTTATAGCATTCATATATGATGCATTTATGTGTGGATATATTTATGTGTTGTATCATAAATTAGAATATTTTTGAATAGTTCAAAGAATATAGACCGAAGTTAAAAGGGGACTTGATAAAAGTATCAAAGTCATTCGATTTGATTGAGATGACAAGTTCCTATTCTTAGGAGTCTAACAGATTTATAAACGGAATGGAATTATTATTACCTAATACCTCTCAATTCACCGCACTTAACAATTTGTTTGAAATAAATATATAAAGCTTTATTCAATATAGTTAGATTTATTCTTGAGCATTTACTTCTTCCTTTTTTCTTATGGGTTATGAATTGGAGATTGGCAATTATTTGTTATGTAGAAGTCCTATCAAATCTTTGTCTTTCACTTCATATTAGATCAGATATGAAGAAAATTAAGTGTGGTACGCTTCGAGATTTGGGGTTGTCATATCTTTTTAGAGAGCAAAAAATGAGCAAATTAGAATCTAAAATAAAAAACAGCCTACTGGTAGACTACCCTAAAGAAAATACTAGGTTTTATATTGATAATCCTAATATATTTTTTAGACAATAATTATTATTAAATGTGTTTTTTATAAGATAAAATTGTTGATCAAGGATCTATATAACTCTAGAAGAAAAGTTGCCTTCTTTAGTGGGAGAATTATTTAATTCTATGGGAGCTTCAAGCAATAAAGTAAATGAAGATTTACTTACTAAATTTATTATCAAATATATTACCTTCTATTAGGAGATCAAATAGGATTTTCATCCATCTGCATATTACATTAACCTTTGTTAAAACATATTTGATGAAAAGTAACAAAGAAAATAAAAATCCTAAAACTTATACAAAGGTCATATTGGACATGATTTTTTATAAGTGAGTTAATATCTTATTTAATGAAAATGAATATTAATTATGAGGAAATCTTTTCCCCAATTGTAATGCTAAAGTTCATAAGGATTCATTTAGTCATTTTAGCATATTATGAATTTAAGATATTCATAAATGGATTTTAAAATAACTTTCTTAAATAGATATGTTAACGAAGATATTTATATATATAGATAAGAGAATTAAAGTATGTAAAATTCATGAAGGTACGATTGATTAATTGAATCAATCAAGTTATGAACTTAAACAAGCTTCAAGTAGTTGAAATATTAATTTTGATGAAATGGTTAAGGAAACTAATTTTCTTCAAAACCTTAAAAAAGGAAGCTTGTGTGTATAAAATAATTCCATTATATTCCTAGTTTTACATGTTGATGGCATGCTATTTATTTAGAATGATATTCTAGTATCATGAATTAAAGTATGACTTTCTAACATTCTATATCTTGGATCTTAAACTCTATATAGATAGAGAAAGAGATAATATGATCATCACAATCTACTTATATGAAGAAGATCCATACAAGATTCAACTTACAAGATTTCAAGAAAAAACCGGTCCTATAATGCATGGAATCTCTCTCTCTCTCTCTCTCTCTCTCTCTCTCTCTAACGAAATGTGTTGTAATGGAGGTTGAGTATTTTAGAAATAGTTGATCTTATAAGTAGATATTAGTACAATCCTAATGAGTAATATTGGACTAAATGTAAGTCATATTCACCTATTTGCACACGACTAAAAAATTACTATTTAGTTAATGATGCAAGGATATATAGATTTTGATTTCCAATCCAATCCTTATTATAGAACGTCTATTTTAGGTTATATTTATATTATTAAAGAATATATAGTCACGTGAAACCACTAAAGAAGGAATATGGATAAATGAGTTTTCTCCATAAGCCTAATATTGTTACTTATGATGTATTTCTTTTCCACTATTATCTAATAATGGTGAAGCTGCTACGAAATGCTTAGAAAGAAATATTATCTCTTTAAAAGTTAACAAGAAGAAACATGTGGTGCTTTAAAAGATGACTAAGCAGATAACATTTAATATCTTTAGACAACATCTTTGTCATAATATATTTTTGATGTTTGGAAAGTGGGAGATTGATGGAATGGTAATAATACGCACTTGAACATCCAATAATTTTTATGTAATATTTTTGAATACTTTTAAAGATTTTATTATTGCACATATAATTTGAGTGTCTTATAATATCCTTAGAAATTATTTTTTTAGACCATGCACTATGATGGTCACTTGCTTGTAGATGTGATCTAACTTAAAGATTTTTTAAATTTGTGCTTAACATATAGCTAGTAAAAGATAACTTTTATATAACATGGTATTACGCATGACACCAACATGCAAGATGTGGTGATGGATCTCAACCACCGGGAATGGAGATTCCTCGGTTGTGTGTCATAAACACACATTTTGATGTGTGTAGCACTAAATGGTATTTATATTCTCCAGGACAAGTTATCTTGGAGATGGAGAATTTAAATTCTTACATGGCCCTTTCGACATGATGATATTATCATTTCATATTTCATAATTTAGTCTCCTTTGATGTGATGGTTAACATTGTTTAGCAAGCGTTACAAAACCTAAAACATTCGGTTACTAGATTTCATATAGGAAAATGAGGGATATCTAGATAGGCTCCAGTATGCTCATTATGATGAGTTAATTTATTGTACATTGCCATGAAGTTATAAAATTACTGCCAGCAGGTGGTTTTGAAAAATATTTTTTAAAATTTATTTTCTTATAAAAATAAAATATTATGATGTTTCAAGTGATTTTTATTTATGTTTATGGTAATTGTAATTTAGGCATGAGCAAGTAGATGAATTGTCCCGCTCAAAAGAGTTATCTAAAAGTATTATTTATAAACAATTAATGTCATATTATAGAAGAGCTTTTATGAATAGTTGGTCGGATAGAGATTTGATTGTTAAATTAAAATTGTTAATTTAATTAGTAATTGGTTCTCGATATGGGACCTAATTGGTATCACTAATGTCATTAAAAGAGGTTTACATGCAATAAATATTCTATTATATCCTTTATTGTTATGGATGGGGTTTTTTGAACAATTCTATTCTATCTTTAATTGTTATAGATAAAGTTTTGAATAATTATGAATTGTTTGAAATTAAAATTTATGAGGCTAGTCTAATCTTGTATTTAGGGTTCATATGTAGCCTTATGAAGACATAGAAAATCTTATGAAGAATAAAAAATAGAATAGAAAAAATAGATAATTGAGAATCTATCTCTTAGTATTTCTCCTCTTTGATGACGGATGAATTTCAATTGGAGACTTTTTCTCTTGAGGAAGCTTTAAAATTTTTAAATAGATCTTAGGAGATGGTTTTTTTCAGGTAGATCATGGAAGATGGATCATGAAAGATCGGAGGCGTTCTTGGTATTATTCCAATTTTGATTAATTTTAATAAATAGTTAGAATATACATATTCCGCCTAGTTCTATCTTGTATTTCCAACACCAAACTCGTGCTGAAAGTCATCCCAAGAGTAAAAAATCGAGGACCGCCTTTAACTAAAATATGTTATTTATCAACGTATCATTAAAAATGTGATACTACTTCTAACTAATAATATATGGCATTGGTATGTCACATTTATAACTTTTCAGTTTTAAGAATAAGTTGTTTGTATAAATAAACACAATATTGGGCCTACGTGCTTATGTGTATTTTTCACAGTTATAAAAAGAGTCACTCTCGCCCCTTCAATTCAGTTTGAGTTGGCCAAACATCAACTGTATCAGGTACATAAGTTGCGTCAAGTCTCCACCTTGACTTTTGGGCACCGACCATATTTAAAGAAACTTATCTACTAAATAATGCTCGATTCTTCGAATAGACAAAGGCCGTTAAAGCTGAAGCACGAATCCAGAATAGCTTGTAGCCGGGTACATTTCCTCACATTTCATGCGAACTCATTCAGATTCCTTTTTGATTTCCTTCCAGATCTCTATTTAATTTGTTTAGAAGGGTAGGGCCCTTTTTTCATTTGGATCAGTTTTTTTATAGTTTTAATTAGTAGCGCAGAAACTTCGTCCTTAATTATAAATTTCCGATATATCTTTACTTGTTGATTTACTCCAAAAATAGATAATGTTATTTGTTTTCTTATTTTCACTTTTCAGTCAAAATAAATCATGATTCATTAGTTAATAGATAGTTATGATTCTAAAAGTTTTGTTTTCAAGTTTGAGACCTAACGCAGAGAATCTGACATTTTTCAGTAAGGTGCAATTAATCTACAGGGCTCATTTTGTTCATAAAAATAGAAAGAACACAAAGGGAATAAATGAATGATTTGAAATATTAATGAAGAGTAAATTGAGAAAATAAAATTTGAACTTGATCGCTAGATCTCTTAACCTTGGCTAATTAGTATACAAAGGATCATTTTCAAATGACGGTACGTAGAGGCTCATGGCAACGATGCTGATTTCAAGAAGGGCTACACCTGCCCGATTCAAGTGAAAATATTGATTTTCTGGAGTGGGCTGCTTATATATCCTTATATTATACTGATCCTAAGCTCTTATCCTTTTGATTTATCTCTTCAAAGTATGGTTAATGATTCTTAAACTGTTTTTTTTTTTTTGGTAAATGAAAAAGATTTATTCATCACCAAATTGAAGAATGTATTTACAGCAAAGATCTCATCTTAAAAGAGAGATTCCAATAGAACAAGCTCAATAGAAATTACTGAGCTCAAGACCTCAAACATTCCTCTGTGAACTGACCAGAGGAGATTACCTCTGAAATGTGCACAGGGAGAAATACGACAGGAGGTATTGCACAAAATACGTATATTGCTAATACTCCAGACCTTTACTTGTCAAAAGGCTACGTCTTCAAGGTGATTCAACAGATGGATCAGCACGAAAAGCACAAGAAAGAGCTCTGCAATCAAAATATACAAATATGCACAGAGAAGTGCACATCTAGCTTCACCCCAGGAAAAAGTACTGCAGGTCTACTCTTCAACCCAATAAGAGGCTAAGGGGCTATTGAGCACTGTTATCAATACTTCAAACTTGATTTACTTTACCATTTGATCCACTTCTTTATATTTGCCTTGGAAGAACCTGATGTTGCGCTCTCTCCATAGACAGTAAATTGTATTTGTTAGTGCCATTCTCTTTAATTTTTGTTTGAAACCCCTTCCTCTCAACCTGTTAGAATACCAGCCAACAATGTGATCCCATTGACAAGATCTCCAGTAGAAATTCAACCATTCCATAACTCTATTCCAGACTTCGTTAGAATATGAGAATTCAAAGAACAAGTGCTCCCTTGTTTCCTGGCCTACTCCAGAACAGAGATAGCAATTATTTGAACTTATTATACCCCTCCTTAACAATCTGTCCTGAGTAAGAAGCCTGTTTTGGATCGCCAACCAACTTACAAATGAGTGTTTAGGGACATTTGATACATCCCAGATAGTATTATACCAAGGCATAGCTTGCTGAACAGAAGAGAGAGCATGGTATATAGTTGACAGCTTGAGTTTAGCATTGTTGTAGCAAGACAGAAGAGAGAGCATGGTATATAGTTGACAGCTTGAGTTTAGCATTGTTGTAGCAAGAACAAATAGACAGTTTCAAATTGTCAACTCCCCCATATCGACAGCTTGAGTTTAGCATTGTTGTAGCAAGAACAAATAGACAGTTTCAAATTGTCAACTCCCCCATATCTATCAATCAATAAATCCCTGACCTTTAGTAACTGTTTCCAGGTCCAAGAGTCCCCATTTCTTGCCTTTACTTGCCAATTTTTCCTATTTCTTAAGTAGAAGCAGTTAATCCATTTAATCCATAAAGTTTCTTTATTATTGTGGATGTACCATAGGTATCGTAAGCCTGTGGCCAAATTCCAGTTTAAGGCTGAGAAGACTCCTAAACCACCATTTTTTTTGCTAGCACATACTTTCTCCCAAGCTACCAAAGGAGATTTGTTGGAACCCCACAGGAACTTCCTACAGAGATCATCAATTCTTTGAAGAACATTTTTAGGTAGGATATAGTTTGAAGTCCAATAAAACTTCCTACAGAGATCATCAATTCTTTGAAGAACATTTTTAGGTAGGATATAGTTTGAAGTCCAATAAACTTGAACACCAAGAATTACGGTTTTAATAACCTGAAGTCTTCCTGCATAGGAGAGGTTTCTGTGATTGCTCCATTTCTTGAATTGACCCTCAATCTTTTGGAAGAGAGGAATACAATCCATTGAGGACATTCTCTTGGAAATGAGTGGTACCCCAAGATATTTGAAAGGGAGAACACCTTCAGTGAAACCAAGGCAATTTTTGATAGAAATCTTAACAGAATCCTCAATTCCTCCAAAGTAAACTGAACTTTTCTGGGGGTTAGCTTCCAGGCCAGAGATACAGCCAAACATTTTAATACTTTGATAAAGCTTGTTAACCGAATATAAATCACCTTTGGAAAAAAGTAACAAATCATCCGCAAAAATAAGATGAGTGATTTTAAGTTTACCACATTTAGGATGAAATTTGAAGAGCCTATCCTTTTCCAGTAAACCCAAACTCCTTGAGAGATATTTCATTCCCAAAATAAAGAGATATGGTGAGAGAGGATCCCCTTGTCTCAGGCCACGTTCTCCCTTGAAATAGCCATGAAGCGATCCATTTAAAGAGATTGAGTATTTGGGTGAGGAGATACATGTCATAATCCACTTGACCATAACACTAGGAAAACCCAATCCCTTGAGCATTTCAGATGTTTGAACCCCACAAGAACTTCCTACATAGATCATCTATTCTTTGAAGAACATTTTTAGGAAGGATATAGTTTGAAGTCCAATAAATTTGAACACCAAGAATTACAGTTTTAATAACCTGGAGTCTTCCTGCATAGGTGAGGTTTCTGTGATTGCTCCATTTTTTGAATTGACCTTCAATCTTTTGGAAGAGAGGGATGCAATCAAATGAGGACATTCTCTTGGAGATAAGAGGCACCCCAAGATATTTGAAGGGGAGAACACCTTCAGTGAAACCAAGTCAATTTTTGATAGAAGTCTTAATAGGATCCTCAATACCTCCAAAGTAGACTGAACTTTTCTGAGGGTTAGCTTCCAGGCCAGAGATACATCCAAACTTTTTAATAGTTTGATAAAGCTTGTTAACCGAATATAAATCACCTTTGGAGAAGAGTAACAAATCATCCGCAAAAATAAGATGGGTGATTTTAAGTTTACCACACTTAGGATGAAATTTGAAGAGCCTATCCTTTTCCAGTAAACCCAAACTCCTTGAGAGATATTCCATTCCCAATATAAAAAGATATGGTGAGAGAGGATCCCATTGTCTAAGGCCACGTTCTCCTTTGAAATAGCCATGAAGAGATCCATTTAAAGAGATTGAGTATTTGGGAGAGGAGATACATGTCATAATCCACTTGACCATAACACTAGGAAAACCCAATCCCTTGAGCATTTCAGATATAAAATCCCAGCTGAAGGAATCAAATGCTTTCCTAATATCAATGTTTAGCATAGCTCTTGGTGATATGTTCTTCCTGTTATAGCCTTTAATAAGCTCTTGAGCTAGCATAACATTGCTTGTGATCTGTCTGCCTTGAACGAATGCACTCTGTGCTTCATTCACTAGAAACCCCATCACCTTCTTCAACCTATTTGCCAGTATTTTGGTAATGAATTTATACAAACTGTTGCAACATGAGATTGGTCTGAAATCCGAGGGAAATTTAGGACATTGAATCTTTGGAATAAGTGAAATAGAAGTAGCATTAACCCTCCCCAACAGTTTTCCTGTTTTGAAAAATTCCTCTATAGCCAGTGTAACATCTTCCCCAACAATTGACCAGGCGGCTTTAAAAAATGAAACACTAAACCCATCGGGACCTGGAGCCTTATTATCAGGCATGGAGAAGATAGCATTTTTGATTTCCTGTTTAGAAACAGGTCTTGACATTTCCTTGATTTGTTCTTCATTTAAAACAGGGCCAGCTTTTATGACATTGATATCTGGTGAGGAAGTTTGCACTGCAGTCCCCATAAGCTTCTTATAGAAGGAGATTAGTTCTTCAATAATTGCTTCACTATCAGATATTCTCTCTCCCCTACTATTATAGAGAACCATAATTTTGTTTTTGTGCATATTTGCTTTGGCAATATCATGGAAGAAACTGGTGCATCTATCTCCTTTTAGGCTCCAGTCAATTCTAGCTTTTTGCTGAAAAAATGACAATTCACATTCCACCAGCCTATTGTATTTGATCAAGCTGTCTTTATCTTGTTTTAAGAATGTAGCATCCAGGGGCTTTGACTGAAGAAGCTTTTGCACATCCTCTAAATCAGTTCTTGCTCTTATTACTTGCTCACTGATATTATAGTAGTGTTTCTTGTTGAGTTCCTTGAGAAATATCTTCAGCAGATTGAGTTTAGAGTATACAGAGAACATGGTATACCCCTCATAGTAAGACTTCCAGGCTTTTGAAACTGTATCAAGAAATCTAGAATGGTTAGTCCACATAATAAAAAATTTAAAAGGTTTTTTCCCTTGAAAACTATTCTCGAAAATAGTCACAAGTCCTGGAGAGTGGTCTGAACAATTTGGAGGAAGGAATTCAATATGACTAGCATTATATATACTAATCCAAGCATCATTTACCAAAGCCCTGTCCAACCTGCTCCACACTCTAGTGTCAGGATCCTGTTTATTGCTCCAAGTGTAGTAGCATCCAGATGTTTTCAAATGGGATAGACAGCAATCATCTATGAAGTTACCAAAATCACTTGTGTCTGCTTCAGATAATGTAGCTCCACCTAATTTCTCTTCATTGCTAATTATAGCATTGAAATCTCCAAAGCTTAGCCATGGCAAAATACCAACACCTTGTTGAACATTCCTTAGATCAGACCAAAGCTCCTTCCTGGCCTCCAACTGGTTGTGACCATAAATTGAAGAAATGATACAGTCTAGTTTGCCATCCAAAGTTTTGACAAAACATGATATATGTTGATCAGAAATTGACATTACTTGAAAGTCTAGTATATTTGCATCCCACATGATAATGATTCTAGCTTTGCCAGGAGCCTTGACATTAGACATCCAGCTCCAATTTCTTGAAATTTTCTTTACTACCTTAGGAATTAAAGATTCCTTTATTTTGGTTTCAACGAGAGCAATAAAAGAAAGATGATGATACTGAATATGATGTCTCACCATCATTTGTTTAGAGGGTTTATTTAGCCCTCTAACATTCCAGCATGAAAAATTCATTTTACTAAGTCCCCTCTCTTAATTAAGGAGGGGTCAGGATCAAAATCATCCAAAGATAGGAATGGATTTCCATATAATCTTTTACCAGGACTCTGGAAATCATTAGCCTAAGAAAGTCCATCCAGCTGAGATTTGATAGGAGATTTTGGCTTTTTACCCTTAGCAGATATCCATGGATTTGGATGAAACCCCACAGCTACAGATTCTGGATTTTGAGCATGCACAACATGCACATGACTAAAATCAGCATTTGCTATTTCACCTCTATGCAAGATTCCCTTTCCTTTTGAATTATTAGCTCTTTGAATATACACATCATGCACAGGAGGAAATTGAGATTGTTCAGAATTCTTGGAAGAGCCACCACAAGATGGATTTTGAATTTCAATATCAAATATGTCAGAGACAATGTTACTACTTAGATGCTCAGGCCTGATGTGCTCATTTACATTACCAGACTTCCCCTCTTTGCTTGTGTTAGAATCAGTACATTGAACATGCACAGCATGTACTGAATTCTGAATATCCACTTCTTGTACTGGTATATCAGTATTAACAATATTAGTAGGATGCAATGAGGAATCAGTATTCACAGCATTATATACCAGAAGAGGGCTTATACTTGGGAATCCATTTTTGTGTTTTAGATTGCTTCTTACAGTAATTAGTGTCATGTCCAACAAATTTGCACAATTCACACCATCTTGGTTTAAATTCATAGAGAACCCTCTGATTATATGACTTTCCATTAGGTCCTTGAACAGTAATATGATCTGGAAGAGAGGATGGCATCTTAACCTCTACAAGGACTCGCATATGTCAACCTTTGCTTACTTGCAGTCAATTTATCAGTAGCAATAGGCCTCCCTATTATACTTGCAATTTTACTTATACATTTAGAGTTCCAAAGGTTTAGCCTTAGTGAAGGTAATTGAATCCACAGGGGGTATAGACATTCATCTGATTTATTAACATCTTCATCCAAAGTCCACGGTTTCAAGAGCAAAGGTCTTGAACCAAAAAACCATGGACCACTGTTAAGGATGTCATTCATTTCCTCCATCCCCTTAAATTTGAATAAAAACATTCCAGCCCTAAGAAGGCAAATTTCAGTAGAATGCTTCCAAACTTTATGAATATAATTCTCCATAGCCCTGAATCTAACATTTATGCCTAAAACATGGCCAATCAAGGAATGTTTCCAAATTGAAGCACCATCTCTCCACTCATCCTCATTGAACATAACAGAATCGCAAGACTCAGGAGGAACATAATCCAAGTTCATACCATTCCCCAGCTTCCTGTTATCTGCAAACAGGCTTATCCAACTTTTGGAAGAAGGAGTTGAGGTCTTAGGTTCCTCAGAGACCTTAACCTCCTTAAAACCATTATTTGAATCCAAATTATCAGAAGATACTATGTTTTTTCTTGAAATCAAAGAAGGAGATCCACAATTGGGAATCTGTTGAAGAGAATCAGGGGGAACTATTTCCAATTCTGTTTCATCTGCCCATGAAACACTAACAGAGTTCTTTTCCACAATACTAGATCGAGAGGACTTACAGTGGTTTAGATCTTGAGATCGTTCTTGAGTTCCCGCCATTGGAGATTTGAAGATTTGACCACCCGCCATAGGAGAATGAACAAGAATTGGAACAATCGATTGTAGAGAAGGATCCAGGAACTCCGCCATTGATTTCGACTTCCCTGTTCCCTTAGAACATTGATTTAGATCTTGAGATCGTTCTTGAGTTCCCGCCATCGAAGATTTGAAGAGTTGACGATTTCGGAATACCGTCTTCAAGGAATTTGATTGATCTTGACCACCCGCCATTGGAAGAGAATGATCAAGAACAGGATCAATCGATTGAAGAGAAGGATCCATGAGCTCCGCCATTGATTTCGACTTCCCTGTTCCCTTAGGGCCTGTAGATCCCATGAGGGAATCATCATCATCACCACTATCAACAGATCTTGTATCAGAAAGCTCTACAGGATCAATCAAAGAAGAGATTGAAGCTCCCAATCCAGCTCCAAAAATTTTTTTTCCCGCTAAATTTCTTTTTCTTAGCCATAGAAATCACAGCAGACGTGCAGGTTAGCAGGAGAAAAATCGCCTGCTAACTTGCGCTATAACTGCCCATTCTTTTTATTTTTGAGACCGATTCTTAAACTGTTATCATTCTGATTTGTAGTCTATAATTATTCTTTCCTAAGCTCTTATTATTTTTGTTTCTCCCTTTTGCATGTAGTTATTTATTCCCAAGCTTTCATCATATGGAAGGTAGTTACGTTTAGCACGTGAGGACCGTGAGGTTATCTAATGGTGTACTTTTGATCTGTTTTTTAAAATATATTTGAGGAGGAAAATGATCATCCCCTCCTCTAAAGTATTGGTGAACTCTCAGGTTGCCCTCTAACAAATCATTTTACGTATTTTTTCTTTCAAATTATATTTATGGTTTCAATGTGGTTATTTTGTCAGTCTATAACCAAATATTTAACAAATTATTGACATAATAGCGTTTCTTTTTTGTATTTCTTCATGGATTTTTATGACTTCGTCTCCTTTTTACTAAAACAAATTATTTTCAACTACTTTCTTCCAATTTGTTTTGCCCTTTAACCCTTTTTTATGAACTAAAAAAATAAATTTTTAGATTGCGAAAAATACAAGAATACAAAAATAACCACATTAAAATAATAAACATAGTTTGAGGGGCAAAATAAGTAAAATAATCATTTTTATCCTATTTTTAATGAAAATATGTATGGATCATTACCGTAAAATGTAAGCTCAGTTCAACAATATAATTAAACATGCCCCCACACGTTTATAACACGAAAATAGGTACATGCTGGCCCTCCTAATAAACCTAAACGAGTTGACCATATAATATCAATTATTAGGGTTGGTTATATAAATTGAAAAGGAGAAGCCAATAATAATCGCCAACATCGACAGATCGACAAACACTAACAAAGAGAGATGGCATTTATGCGTTGTCCACTGCAGCCGCAGCAAGAGATGAGCGTGAGGGAGTTCAAGGCTTGGCTGCAGCAATTCGACTCGGACCACGACGGACGGATCAGCAGGGCCGAGCTTCGCCATGCGCTGCGCGACCTTGGCTCGTGGTTCGCGTGGTGGAAGGCGAGGCAGGGGTTGAAACATGCTGATGGTAATAGAGATGGGAAGGTGGATCAAGAGGAGATCGCTAAGCTCATTGCTTATGCTCAGCAGAAGCTTCACATAAACATCTATGCTAGTGATTTCTATTAAAATTGTTAAGGAGGCCGGTTTTGGGGGTTTTGTGGATATTGTGTGCTTTTGATTTATTTCTGCAACTGTAGTTATGGTATAATTTTCTCTCCTAAACAGAAAACTTATTGGTGTATTTTTTATCTCTTTCGTGAACAATTACTGGTGCATACAATTGTATGCTATGAAAGTGAATTCATGATATTTAATTGACTTTTTAGATCCACTGGAGCTATAACCTAAGAATATCCTAGCTAGGCTTATCGCATTCGCATAGGTTCCTTCTTTTTTTTTTTTTTTTTTTTTTATATGAGAGAAACCTTGGCAAGCTCCCTGGGCCGAAGCTTGAGTTCAATCTTTGATCCCAGCCAAGTATAACTTGGTTGTGTGGTCCCACCTCATAAATGTTGTTAAATAACAGATGTTTGGGTCAAAAGTTAATGTTTTCATTGTCTTGAATCTATTATAACTTTAATCGTTACAATAAACTCAAATGAATAAAAAATTTGATCATTTTATAAGATCTCTTTTACAATGAAAATGAAAGATTAAAACTCTTGTCAAACTACACACAGATCTTATTTATTAGTCTTTGTTTTGCGTGGGGTCTTTACCTTTACCGGGGATGTTGACATCCGTGGATGACCGCGGATCAGATCCGGTTGACAGAAAATTAACAGAGCTTCTACTTCACCACGGAAGTATTCGCTTGAAACTCTGAAATCGACCCAGCAAAATCAGTAGCTCTTCTCGAGATTAAGACCAAGCCTAATCTCGAGGAACGGACGAACATGGCTTCAAATCTCTCGAACTCTCCCTCTTTATGCTGAAGAACTTCGCCGAGATCAGTTAGCCTCCTCTGAAA
Organism: Asparagus officinalis; assembly: GCF_001876935.1. Lineage (NCBI taxonomy): Eukaryota > Viridiplantae > Streptophyta > Magnoliopsida > Asparagales > Asparagaceae > Asparagus > Asparagus officinalis. The sequence goes on along the minus strand of NC_033801.1, from coordinate 90,454,944 downwards.
TTCGTGCTCCCTTACTCTCCAACTCGGCAGCACCTCCTCCTCTTGATAATAAATCGCCCCCTATAAAATGAGCCCCTAGGCCTATATTTATAGGCTTCGGTTAGGGGTATTTGGATAAGAATGAGTGATTTGGCATTATCTTCAGTCAATAACGGCCTAACCACGTTTGTGGATGATATCAAGTCAGTTGGGAACCCTTGGAATAGATAAATCCCGAGAAAACCGTACGTTTAAAACCGTCGAAAACGCGTTTGGGGATCAAAACAGTGCGACGGGCCCTGCTGACTCGAGGGGGCGAGGGTCGGCGCGGGCTAACCCGCGCGGGCGCTGGTCGGCTCGTGCTGTCCCGCCGTCGCGCAGTTCGGAACTTGGGCATTCGTTCCGTCTTTTTCGTTTTGTGTATTCGATCGTCTTGTTGACTTGTACGCTTCACTAACTTGCTTCATGTACTCGTTAGCTTCTTTACGGTATTCAGAGCAAACCGACAAGCGCGTCGGGTACTTTGGATCTGACCGACAAGCGCGTCGGGCACTTTGGATCAGACAGACAAGCGTGGCGGGGACTTTGGATCTGACCGATATGCGCGAGCTGACTGACGAGCACGCGTTGACTGACGTGCGCAGGCTGACCGACAAGTGTGACGATCAATTGGAGGTGGCCGGTGAGCACATGAGACACAGTTGGTTTGCCATTTCGGTTCATGCACTTGTCAACATCAGATAATCCTCTTGGACTAGGATAACGACGTTCGTCATCTTCTCTTCGTCTCGAGCTGTGCGTGGACACATATAGGCATTTTTAGACGCCTATGAAAGTACCCTAATGCCACTAGGAAAGAACCCTAGAGGGGGGTGAATAGGATTTATGCTAATCTAATTCGATTTAATGCCAATTAAAAACTTATTAACAAATTATTCTTACAAGATAGATATTCAATAAGATATATGCAAGGATAAGCAATATAAACAAGGGTAAACAAATAGTGTAAACAATATAGTGGACAAGCTAAATAATGAGACAAAGTCGATATGAGCAATGAGCATAACTATAAATGCACGCCAATGTAAACTCAAATATAATCAAATGATCACGGAGTTCGGACCTTCCGTCCTACATCTCGGCTCCCCATTCCCGGGGAGAAATCCACTACACAACCGGGTTTTCAACGCTCACCCGAATAACGTATTACACCTCACAATTCGGTTTTCTAGTTTACCGAAAACTTTACAATCACTCACAATGTAAACACACTAACTACCACCTCAAGTGTTGGTCTCTAGCCCGTGTCTTCCTCAAGTGTTAAGAATTATAACCTCTTTCTAGGTATTACCACCTACCCACTCCTCTTGGGACAACCCTGTCTCTCACCACACACTCCTCTTGGTGTACTAGTGTATTACAAAGTGGTATTCACAATTAAGGCTCACAATACAACAAGTTTGTTTCTCTACAATAGATGAGAACTCAATGTAGGCTCACACTCAATTGTTACAACTCTTACGACCCTAAATATACTATGTATGAAAATAGTCAAAGCTCGATGTGGGTGTGTGTAACAATGAGATTTAATAAAACAAAATCAAACTAAACACAATTATGAAAATCTAGCTTATAGAGATGATAATCAACAAACAATGTAAATACAAAGCTAGAAATTTAGTTTAGAAAACTTCACTATAAATAACAAGAGAGAGGGAGAAGAGTGAATGCTCAAACACCAATAGATGATCTCCACTTGCTCTTGTGAAATTGTCTTCACAAACAAAACACTTAAACAAGGATTATATTTACTTTAATATTCTTTTATTTTTATTTATTAGGATTTTATTTTCTCTTTATTTTTGTATATGTTAAGTAGATTTATTTCATGCCTTATAGCTTATATTTACTTTCATATTCTTTTATTTTTATTATTTAATTTTATGCTTTATCAAATTTATTTTCTTATATTTTTATTTTGTAGTATAAATTTATTTTTATGCTCTTCTAATTTTGTTAGTTAAATTTTCTTTATGCTCATAGTTTTAATCTTTATTTCTTGTTCTTGTTATTATTTTGTAGCTTGTTTTTTATTCCCTTTCTTTTATGCTCTCTAGTCCAGACTCTATTTTTTATTGTTATTTTTTAAACTATACAACTAAATATTATAAGAATTTTAGAATTGTATGGAACTAGTTTAATTTTTTATGATTATTGGAATGTTCTCTTGAACTCGAGATAATCATATTTAGGATAATCAACTAGAGAACAAATTTGTAGAAGAAGAATATTATAGTGTATATTTATCCTGAGTGGTTTGATAGGTTATGCTTATAAATTCTAGAATTATTAACTTGAATGATAATTTTTCTTGGATAATAATTTGATAGGTTATACTTTCCTTAAGTGGTTTAATAGTCTATGCCTAATAAATCTAAAGTAATAGTCTTTGTGGTTTAATAGTCTTTTTTTTTCTTGATTTCCTTTATATTTTACTTGTTTTAATTTTTTCTCTTTGTGGTTAGTTTTTCTAGTCTTGATTTTATTATTTTCTAGTTTTATTTATTTCTCTTTCTCGTTATTCTTTATTTCTTTTTGTTTGTCTACTCTTAGTCTATGTTTAATAAATCTAAAGTGAAGTGTGATAAAAAAATAATAGCTTATAAATTCTAAATAAAATCAACTAGTTGATTCAATTCGAAATTCCTATCTTTTCTCTTGATTTCCTCCATATTTTACTTGTTTTAATTTTTTATGATTGTGGTTAGTTCTTCTAGTCTTGATTTTTTTATTGTCTAGTTTTATTTATTTCTCTTCCTCGTTATTCTTTATTTCTTTTTTTTGTCTACTCTCTTTCTCCCCTCTTGCTCTAGTTTTATTTTATTTATAAATAATCACCTACTTTCTTCATCTCTCCACATTTTCGCTCCTCTTTATCTACACATAGCTCTAGGGTCCAATTTATGATTTTTCCTACAAGCCTTCATCGCGGGATTGACATTGTATCTATACTATAACTTGATTGTGTAATTTTAAACTTGACACTATTTTCACAGCACACTAGCCCCCATGATTCGGATCCTCTCCATTACAAAAGAAAATAGTGGAGAGACCATTGTAATACTACAACCATTGATTTGTTTTGTGGGTGGTTGTGACTTCTTTTTAATTGTAAATTAGGAATGAATCACAATCGCCTACTAACCAAATTAATGATTATAATATTGCATTGGTCTCTTGACTACCTATTTTTGTAGGGCAGAGGATCCAAATATATCCCCATGAGGTCCACATGGAACAAGGGCGTACCAAAACACGTGTTTTAGACTAAGGTTGGCAAACAGGTCAACCTGACTCGATCCAACCCAACCCATATAAATTTTGACCCAACCTATATAATATTGATCTGATCCAACCCATCATATAATTAGATCAATCCATTCATTAAACAGGTTACCCATATGCAACCTAAGTTACCCAATTATTGGTTTTAAAATCAATGCAACTTATTTCATGTAGTTAATGTAATGTCCACAGTCAAAGTTTTCATGGTCCTTTTTATCATTCATGATTATGTACTGTCTTGAAACTTAGATATTTTTAGAGTGGGTTTTATAAAATTTAAAATTTAAGGGTTTTTTATAAATTTTAAAATTTTTAGGGTGTTTTTTATAAATATCAATTTTAGAATGGTTTTTTCTAATTTATAAAATTTATACTTTTTGTAAGCTTTGGCTTTTAAAGCTCTTTCAAATTTTAAAGTTTTACGGTGTTTTTTTAATTTTTAAAGCTTTCAAGGTGTTTTCTACAAATTACAAAAGCTTCACGTTGCTAAGTATAAGTTATAGATTTTTTACAGTTTGTAAGTTTGATATTTCTAGCATGTATTTCTATAAAATTTATCTTTTTCAGGGCATATCTTTGGAATTTTAAAACTTTTGGGGTGTTTCCAAAAAAATTCAAAATTTTCACGTTGCTATTTGTAATTTATAGGTTTTGAACTATTTGTAATGTTTTATACCTATATAGCGCGTTTCTATTAAATTTGACTTTTTGAGGGTGTACTCTGACATTTGAAACTTCCTGGTGTTTTTCGTACATTTCGAAATTTTTGCGAAGCTATTTATAACTTTCGGATTTTGTTACAGGGCATATATCCGTAAAAAGATTAACTTTTTGATGGTGTATGTTACAATTTTCTACACTTTGAGGGTGTTTTTTAATAGATTTTAAAAATTTCATAGTACTATTTATAAATAAGAGTTTTTTTTACTTTTTATAATTTTTAATATTTTAAGGCATGTTTCTGTAAAAGGTTTACTTTTTGAGAAATTTTCAAAACATATAGGGTAATTTTGCAAAACTCAAAACTTCGAGTAAGATTTTAGAATTTATAATTATAAAATTTTTATTATTTTTAAGTTTTAATCTTTTATTTTTTAAATTTGATTTATTTTAGTATTTTTTGCAAGTTTCGAAACTATCTAAGTTTTTTGCAAATATTAAAAATATTATGGTGCTATTTATAAGTACTAGACTGTGTAATATTTATAAATTTTGATTTTTTTTGAGGTGTGTTTTTATAAAATTTGATTTATTTAGGGTGCTTTTACATCTTTTGGAACTATCAAGGTGTTTTCCGCATATTTCAAAATTTTCATAGTATTGTTTATAAGTTATATATTTTTGTACTGTTTTTAGGTTTTGATATTTCTAGGGTGTGTTTTTGTAAATGTAACTTTTGATTGCATATTTCGTATTTTTTAAAAGTTTTAGGATTTTTTTACAATTTTAAAAATTTTATGTGTTGTTTATACTTTATTGATTTTGTACTATTTTGTAAGTTTTGACATTTTCAAGGCTTTTGTCACACCTCACTTCCCAAAATACCGGGGAATCGGAACGTGAACAATCCGCGACGTATTAGATTAAGGAGAATAAATAAAAATAAATATTTCTTCTCAACCTACTACGCTAAGCGTCAAGGTCACAAGTTCCCGACCACAATTAGTAAGAATATAATAAACAACTCAGAATATAGAAATATCATATCACAAATGGGATAACATCCGAGACATAAAGTTTAGGTTAAACGTGCCCTTATTACAAAACAGTCCAACTAAGAATATGAAAATAATGGTCCAACAGAAATAGAAAGGAAATACTGCAAAAATATCTAAATCCCTCAAAAGACTAAAAGAGAAAGTAATACATAAATAATCTAGTATCCATCAACAACTACAGAAAAGAAATGGCTAAACTTCAGTTTGTTCTTCTGTTCCATTTGGAAGACACTCCGGCTGGGCATACTCCGGCTCCAATGCATCTCCATACTGGACCTGGCCGTCCTCTAAATCTGACGTACACCAAAGAAAACAGGTGTATGTCAGCGTGCATGGCACACGGCAAGTCCCCACAAAAGAAAAAATAGAACGATCGAATGACCAATGCAATAACGAATGCAACAATAGAAATGACAATAGATACGTGCAACTAGAAATCTAACAAGTCAAAATGCAATCCACTACTAAATCATGATAATCATAAGGTCTACAGCATACAATAACAAGGTTGAGTACTAGCTAAATTCGGTCTACAACATACAATAGATCACAGGTCTATATCTCATATAGAGTCAACGTTCATATTCTTGGATAAATGACTATTCACATATCCCCTACGTGCATCCAATACCGCTACACAAACTCGGCCAGAGGACTACACGCAATCCGTTTTCAGCCTGATCCAGACTCAAGCTAAACACGGGTGAATATCAAACTCACGGACCAAAGTGACTACACAAACTTCACTTTTGACCCAACAAACCAACCCCAGTGCTACACAAACTCACTGGTGCGAGCCTAAAAGATACATCAATAGCCACATCCGATCACATGAACAAAGACTTTCCCACCCCAACTCTCTTATATTTCTAAGTCAACACAACACATGTCTCTAGGTCACGCAAGGCCACTACAGTCATGATTATTAACAGTTCTCAATCACAACAAGAAATGCAACTGATCATGAGCAATAAATCATGGCATATAAAATAATTAAATCTAAGAATCATAAATCATAAACAACGTCTACGTAATTCAGAAAATAATCTTTTTCACAAGGCAATTTTTCTTAAATTATTTCTCATTATAATTAATCTAAAATAATTCATTTTCTAAAATAATTTCCTTTAAATTATTTATAATTATTCTAAAATGATTCTTTATCCAAAATAAATTCTTTTAAATCATTATAATTATCTAAAATGATTCTGTTGCCAAAAATAAATTATTTTAAAACATTATAATTATCCTAAAAATGATTATTTTGTCGAAATAAATTCTTTTCATTCATATTAATTATTTAAAACAATCTTTTAAAATAAATATTAATTTAAATAATTTTTTTGTAAAATAAATTCCTTTAAAATTATTTCTCGTAGTAATTATTCTAAAAATACTCTTTAAAAATATTTTCGTTCTTTTTCTTTTCTATATGATCAGTAACCATTTCTATTTTTGAAAATATTTCTCATCATTTAATATACTTCATCAACAATCCCGTGCAAGTTGTCATAATATTCACATGACAACTAATCTGTGCACGTACTTAATTAACAGTATATCAAAAAATTGTAAAGACGAGTCAATGAGTAATGGGATCTTGCCTACGAGACGAAGGGCCTACGGACGAGGCAATGGCGCTAGATAGGATTGTTGGATGTCGCGGGTTGAGCCTAAAAGCTCTGCGACAGACGGTGGGTTGCCTGATGTATGATTGGCTGGTGGGAGAGGGCAACGGTTGAATGGGCGGACAGAAGTGGCGTGAGGACAGCTATCTCCGATCTGTGGTCTGCAGGAAACTGGATCTGATAGAGGAGGCATAAAATGTGTGTGGAGGACGTGCGACACGATAGGGCCTAAGCGGCCGTTAAGAGATGTAGGGTCTCGGAGTGGTTTGGCGGACAGCCGGCTTGTGAGCGGATGGCTGCGGCTGGTCGGAATTGCTTGTCGGAAGTGTGTGTTCCTAGAGTTCTTGGTCGGCGGAGGAGAAGTGGGCGAATTGGGCGGCGTTGGGGCAGGTGTTAGCGGATCTGGAAGGAGATCGGGGGAGCGCGGCTGGTCTTCGCGGAGTGTGGGTCGGCGGACCGACTTCGGTTGGGCTCGGGCATTGCGAGGTCAGAGGAGCACAGCAGCAGAGGAGCGGGCTGCTGCGGGGGGCTAATAGTGGGGGTGCCGGGGCAGTGAGTGTTAGCATGAGCGATTATAAAGATGGTGTTTAGCTGCCAAGTTTATATGGAGGTACGATATGATGAGAGGAGGGGTCTGATTAGGGAGCGCGGTTGATGGGAGGTCGAGGGTCTAAGGGGACGATGGACTGACTGGCACGGGGTCTTAGGGGCAGATTGAGGGCTGAGGCTGGTGATGCTGACGACGTTGTGCTGGTGGCCGTTCGATGCGGGGATAGTCACTGGGTGATTTGGTGGTCGGCCTGACGGTGATTGGCGTGCGAACGGGAGTGGGTGATGGCCGCTGCGTGAACGAAAAGAGAGGGGAAGAGAAAAGGAGAGAGAGGAAGAGAGGATTAATTTATATAATTAGGGTTAAAGAATAATAAAAGTAATTAAGAAAATAATTTGAAAAATTAACAATAATTAGGGATAAAATTATTATAATTAATATAATACTTATAATAACAAAATAATAATATAACAAATATTAATTAAAAAGTTTTCACTGCATCAAGATAATTCATAATTATCAAAATCATTTAAATAAATATAAAATTAAACTTTTAAATTGTAGAAAATTATAGAAAATCAAGAAAATATAAATACTCTTTTAAAAGTAATAATTGAATATTTTAAAATACCAAAAAAGTATTTTAACTAGTATCGAAAATTCATTGTCATTACATTTTACCACCCTTAAAACAAATTCCGCCATCAGAATGAAAATAAGAACCCGAGGACAGATATAGAACAATATCCATGAGCAAAGGAGACAAGAAACAAGAAACATTGGGAAGTTATGAGATAAAAAACTGTGGGAAGTTTTGAAGTCAAAAGTGATAAGGTAGGGACTAAGACATAATTCATCGAGATGATAGCATAAGGGCTAATTATGTACTTACGGATGAAATATGATATGCGTCTAAATTATCTATTATATTCTCACTAGTAGGAACTCGAGATCGTGACCTGCAAGGGCCACCAAAAAACTTGTCACGCCCCGCTTCCCAAAATACCGGAGAATCAGAACGTAAACAAGCCCGTGACGTATTAGATTGAGGAGAATAAATAAAAATAAATATTCTTCTCAACCTAATACACTAAGCGTCAAGCAATATACAAAGCGAAGTCACAGGTCGCCGATCACAATTAGCAAGAATATAATAAACAACTCAGAATAAAGAAATGTCATATCACAAATGAGATAACATCCGAGACATAAAGTTTGGCACAAACATGCCCTTATTACAAAACAGTCCAACTAAGAATACGAAAATAATGGTCCAATAGAAATAGAAAGGAAGTACTGCAAAAATATCTAAATCCCTCAAAAGACTAAAAGAGAAAGTACTACATAAGTAATCTAGTTTCCATCAATAACTACAGAAAAGAAATGGCTAACCTTTAGTTTGTTCTTCTGTTTCATTTGAAAGACACTCCGTCTGGGCATACCCAGCTCCAATGCATCTCTATATTGGACTTGTCCATCCTCTAAATCTGACATACACCAGAGAAAACAGATGTATGTCAGCATGCATGGCACACAACAAGACCCCATAAAATAAAAAATAGAACGGTCGAATGACCAATGCAATAACAAATACTACAACAGAAATGATAATAGATACGTGCAAATGGAAATCTAACAAGTCAATTGCAATCCACTACTAAATCATGATAATCATAAGGTCTACAGCATACAATAACAGGGTCGAGTACTAGCCATCCTAAAATAGACCACATGTCCATATCTCTTACAGAGTCAATGTTCATATTCTCAGATAAATGACTATTCGCATATCCCCTACATGCATCCAATACCGCTACACAAACTCCGTCAGAGGACTACACGCAATCCGTTTTTAGTCTGGTCCAGACTCAAACTTAACTCGGGTGAATATCAAACTCACGAACCAAAGTGACTACACAAACTTCACTTTGACCCAACAAACCAACCCTAGTGCTACACAAACTCACTGTTGCGAGCCTGGAAGATACATCAACAGCCACATCAGATCACATGAAAAAAGACTTTCCCACCCTAATTCTCTTGTATTTCTAAGTCAACACAACACATGTCTTTAGGTCACACAAGACCACTACGGTCATGACTATTAACGGTTCTCAATCACAACAAGAAATGCAACTGATCATGAGTAATAAATCATGGCATATCAGATAATTAAATCTAAGAATCATAAATCATAAATAGCGTCCGTGTAATTCAAAAAATAAGCTTTTTCACAAGACAATTTTTCTTAAATTATTTCTCATTATAATTAATCTAAAATAATTCATTTTCTAAAATAATTTCCTTTAAATTATTTATAATTATTCTAAAATGATTCTTTTTCTACAATAAATTCTTTTAAATCATTATAATTATCTAAAATGATTTTGTTGCCAAAAATAAATTATTTTAAAACATCATAATTATCCTAAAATGATTCTTTTGCTGAAATAAATTCTTTTAATTCATATCAATTATTCTAAAATAATCTTTTAAAATAAATATTAATTTAAATCATCCTTTCGTACAATAAATTCCTTTAAAATTATTTCTCATAGTAATTATTCTAAAGTTACTCTTTAAAAATATTCTCTTTCTTTTTCTTTTCTATATGATCTGTAACCATTTCTATTTTTGAAAATATTTCTCATCATTTAATATCATTCATCAACAATCCTATGCAGGTTGTCACAATATTCACATTACAACTAATCTATGCACGTACTTAATTAATAGTATATCAAAAAATTATAAAGACGAGTCAATGAGTAATGGAATCTTGCCTACGAGGCCAAGGGCCTGCGGGCAAGGCAATGATGCTAGATAGGACTATTGGATGTCGGGGGTTGAGGGGAAAAGCTTGCGGCGGGGTTGTTTCTGATGTACGATGGCAGAGATGACGATGACAAGTGGCGGAGTACAGCGGCGGTGGGGTTTGTAGAGAATGGATCTGATAGAGGAAGGGTGAGGCACGACGAACATGATGGCTGAGCGGCATGGAGATGGAGGGTAGCGGGGACAGCGGAGAGGGAGTGGCTGCGACTATCGGAGTTTGCTGTCGGTGGCGCGAAGAGAGGGAGGTGCTGGTTGGGGAGAAAAGTTGGCAGATCTGCGGCATCGGGTAGCGGATCTAGAGGAGATCCGGGGGAGGGGCTCGTGCGTTCGGGGTGGTCGGCGGATGACTTCGGTTAGGCTTGGGAGTTGGCAGGTCGGAGGCGACAAGGGAGGAGCGGCGCGCGGGCTAAGTGTGGGCGCGGCTGTGAGGAGAGGGGGGAGAATGAAAGATGGTGTTGGCTGCGGCTTGAAAAGAGAATGAGAATAAGAGGGGAGCGGGCTGAAGGGAAGGCGGTTGTGGAGTTAAGAGGGGACAGTGACGACGGCAAGGGGGTAGGGTGGCGGCTAAGAAACATTAGATTATTGATTACTTAAACTATTGTTCTTTCCAGGTGAAGATATTTTATTTATTTGAATAAGAAAAAAGATCTTATAGCTATTTCTTTTTTTTTTTTTTGGTCAATGAAAAATTTTATTCATTACCAAGTATGAAAATGAATTACATATTCCTAAATAGCAATCAGAGCCTGAATTAGCTCCAGTCCCTCATGCCAATCTCTCTATGTGTTCCTTTACATGAATTGGAATATTTACATTCAGTAGCTTAGAGTATAAACTGATTTTTAGTGCACGAAAGAGAGTGTCAGAATCACGTGCACGTCCTCGGAAAATCCTGAAATTCCTCTCCTGCCAGAGTATATATACTGATGCTGATAGAACCATCCTTTTAAGCTTTGCTTTAAACCCAGTCCCTTTCAAACTCATGCTAAACCAATCTGAAAGATGAAGCCAGCTACACGTCTTCCAGTTGAAGCCAATCCAGTCCATTGCTTTATTCCAGAATGTCGATGAGTATGGACATTCAAAGAATAAATGTTTGCAGGTTTCTCTTTGATTAGCATCAGAACATAGAACACACTGATTTGAATTAAGTATCCTCATCTTGCAAAGCCTGTCTTGAGTTAATAATCTTGAGATGGAAGCCAACCATAATATGAAGGAATGTTTAGGATAGTGCCAACCACCCCAAATAGTTCCTGAAAATGGTGCTGAAGGGACCTGCTGGTTGAGACTCTTATACATAAGAGAGATACTGAATTTATCTCCAGTGCAGCAATTATTGATGACTGAAATCAGATTATCAGTGTTATCAAATTTCAAAACTAACAAATCCCTTACTTTCAGAATTTGTTTCCACATCCAAGAGTCATTTTTCCTATTTTGTACCTGCCAAACATTATACTGCCGCAAATAGTTCCCATGTATCCATTTAATCCATAGGATGTCTTTCTTGTTGTGGATCATCCATAACAGCTTGGCAGCAGAAGCAAAGTTCCAGAATTTTGCTGAATACACTCCCAGACCACCCTGTTTGTGGTCCTGACAAACTGCAGACCAAGCCACCAAGTGTAATTTATGCCCCCATAGGAAATCAGCACACATCTTGTCTATCTTCTCTAGAACTTTGATTGGTAGAATGTAATTACTAGTCCAAAACATTTGAATCCCCAAGATTACTGACTTTATCAGCTGCAATCTCCCAGCATAAGATAGTGTTTTGTTATTCTGCCAATTTTGAAACTGAGAGGATATTTTGCTTATAAGAGGAGAACAATCAAGCCAAGATAATCTTTTAGAGATTAGAGGAACTCCCAGGTATCTCATTGGTAGAACCCCTTCAGAAAATTTGAGATATGAGCAAATTTGAGCTTTTAAATCTTCATCAATACCACTCAAGAACACTGAGCATTTAGCAGGATTTGGTTCCAAACCTGAAACATCAGCTTTACCATATCAGCTTTACCAAACAGCAGGAGATCATCTGCAAAAATCAGATGTGAGATTTTCAATCCATTGCATTTGGGATGAAATTTGTATAACCTGTCACCCTTGAGAGTATCCAGCTTTCTAGATAGATATTCCATGCCGATTACAAACAGATATGGGGACATAGGATCACCTTGCCTTAATCCTCTAGCACCTTGAAAGTACCCATGTAAAGTTCCATTAATTGACAGAGAGTATTTTGGAGTAGAGATGCATACCATTATCCATCCAATCATATTATCAGGAAACCCCAGTCCTATCAACATCCTCCTGAGGAATTCCCAGCTTATTGTGTCAAAAGCTTTCCTCAAATCTATATTTAGAATGGCTCTTGGAGATGTTTTTTTCCTAGTGTAGTGTTTGATGAGTTCATGAGCTAGGAGAATATTGCTGGAAATAAGCCTCCCCTTCACAAATGCACTTTGAGCATCACTAATCAAATATCCCATAATTTTCTGAATCCTCATAGAAATGATTTTTGAAATGATTTTGTAGACACAATTACAGCAAGCAATTGGCCTATAATCAGTTGCATGTTGAGGATTGTGCACTTTAGGAATCAGTGTGATAGCAGTGGAATTGAATGTACCCAACAATTTACCAGAAATAAAGAATTCTTCAATTGCTTCATAAAGATCCTCTTCAATTATACTCCAAGAAGCTTTGAAGAAATAAGCACTGAAGCCATCAGGTCCTGGACTTTTTTCATTTGATATGGAGAAAACTGCTTGTTTGATTTCCTCTCTGCTGACAGGAGAACTAAGCATATTCCTATGCTCAGTTGATAGTAGAGGGCCATTGGATATCACCTCTGGATCAGGCATCAATGTAGATGTTGAAGTACCAAGAAGGTTTTTATAAAAGTCTAGGAACTCAGTAACAATATCAGACATCTCAGTTAGTCTGTTTCCAGCCCTATCATACAGAGTCATGATTCTGTTATGATGCCTTTTGTTCTTCATCACAGAGTGAAAGAAATGGGAGCTTTTATCAGCATGAATCCCCCAGTTAATATTAGCTCTCTGCCTATAGAATGAGATTTCACAATCCAGGAGTTTAACATATTTAGTGGAGCTTTCTTTTTCCTTCTGAATCAAGGTAGAATTGAGAGGATCTTCATTGAGTTGCATCTGAATATCAGTAAGCTCTTTTTTAGCTCTAAGGACTTGTTCACTAATATCCATGAAGTGTTTTTTGTTTAACTCCTTTAGGGCTGGCTTAAGTTTCTTGAGTTTGGTATGGAGTTTGAACATCATATAACCATGAAATTCCTGATCCCAAATTGATCTGACAGTTTGAAGGAAGTCAGGATGTTTGACCCACATATTGTAAAATTTAAAAGGTTTTTTCCCTTCAATAATATCATCACCTATAGTAAGGAGAGCAGGAGAGTGATCAGAGCACCCTGGCATGAGATAATCAACCTGGCTAGAAGTAAACTGCTGAATCCACTCCTCATTTATCAAACATCTATCCAATCTGGACCAAATTCTTGTGTCAGCGTCTTGTTTATTACTCCAAGTAAAGTAGCATCCAGTTGATCTTATGTGCATCAATTGACATGAGGTAATGAAATCCTGGAAGTCTACAGTATCAGCTTCTGTGACAGGAAGACCTCCAATTTTCTCCTCACTACTAATAATTGAGTTAAAATCACCTCCAATAAGCCAAGGGCAATTTACATTGTTTTTGAATTCCAGAAGATCATTCCAAAGAGATCTCCTATTAATTTGCTGATTCAGAGCATAGACTATTGTACAGAGACAGGATATCTTGCTATCATTAGACTCTATTGAACATGTCAAGAATTGCTCTGAGGACTTAATGATATGAACATTGATAATATCTTTATCCCACAGAATCCAGATTCTACAATTTGTGGCTTCATTCACATTAGAATTCCATTGCCAATTTTTTGTAATTTTCCTTGATAAGAACTGAAGCTTACTTTCAGGCAATTTTGTTTCCAGAAGAGCAAGAAATGAGAGTTGATACTCTTGAATAAAATCCTTCACTATCTTATGCTTAGAGGATTTATGAAAACCTCTAATGTTCCAGATAGCTAAATGCATTAGTTGGACAATCCTCCCCTATCCACACTTGATGGGTCATTTTGTTGCTCCAGTAATGAAAATTGAGATACTTTAAAAGTGAAATCACCTGGATCAGAAACATTTACTCTCCTTGCCAATTTTCCTTTATTAACACTAGAAAAACCAGTAGTGTGTATAATAGGAGAAGAGAATCTGTTTAACTGGTTTCCAGAATTTTGCTGTGCATGTTTTTGTGTATTAAGACTATTAGCTTGCCTGAGATCTGGAAAAGTCTGAATATCAATTGATTGCTGTTTCTGGGCATAAAAAGCACCAGAATTCCTTTCCTGAGCTCCTGAAATTTGCTGTGCATGTTTTTGTGCATCCAGACCAATTGCCAGTCTTAAACCTGAACAGTCCTGAATATCTTTTTGACCAATAACCTGTGTTCCAGAGATTACTGAATCCTCCCCTCTAACTATTGGGTCAGAAAACCTCTGTCCAGAATCACCATTATCTTTATTCTGAACATGCTCAGGATTAGTACCAGTCTGTTTACTGACAGGAACCCAGATCTTATTGATTTTCTTTCTCCTGCATTGCTCTGTATCATGACCAACCATATTGCAAATAGAACACCATTTTGGCTTAAATTCATACATCACTGGTTGCTTATAACTTCTCCCATCTGGACCTTGAATATTCAAAAAATCAGGTAGTGGTTTCTGTAATGGCAGTTTCACTTCAAGTAAGACTCGGGCATAAGAAAGCCTTTGTCTAGTGGCTGTTAGCTTATCTGTAGCAATAGGTTTACCAATTAAACTAGCAACCTTACTGATACCAGTTGAACTCCATAGATTTAGCCTCAAATTTGGAAATTGTACCCACATTGGGTAATAGAAATCCTTCAGTTTTTCCATGTCTATATCTATGCTCCAAGGCATTAACATAAGAGGCCTAGAGCCAAAAAACCAAGGCCCAGCTTCCAGGACATCTCTCTTGTATTTATCTGATTGAAAATCAAATAGAAAAACACCTTGCTTGATTAGGGAAACCTTAGGAATAGAGATATTACCCCATAATTTGTTCACATAGGATTCCATAGATTTAAATTTAACATTTAATCCTATAACATGCCCAATTAGAGCATTTCTCCAAAGTTCTTCACCTTCATTCCACTCCTCAGCAGAGAAAGAGACAGTATCAAATTTAGAAGATGGCACAAAGCTAAGTGATAAACCATTGCTTGATTTCCTGTTGTCAGCAAAGAGACTGGCAAATGATTTACCAGAACCAGGTTCTTTTCCCTCCATTTTCTCTTCGTTGACATAATCTTGAGTTTTTTCCACTCTATTTTCCTCTTTTTCCAAATTTGAGTTAATAGATTTTTTAGATCCCAACTCAGATTGACAGACTGGATGAGTATCAGATCTGACTTCCCCAGTTTCATTCATACCAGTCAATGGAACAGTAGTATTCAAAATTTTTGATCCTGAATCTTGACCAAGAGGAGATTTAGAAGTATGAATATCAGATATTACCTCCATGTCGACCTCATCAGCCCAGGAACCCTTCGAAGAGCTAGCTTCATTGCTTTTATAGAGATTACGAGCTTGAATACCAATGCCATCCTTCAGTGGAGAAGAGAGAGCCGATTCATATAAGAAATCAGTAGATCTGAGGATTTCTTCCATGGATTTCTTCTTCCTTTCACCTTTAGGTCCAGTCGATCCCATTACACTGAGATCTTCTTCATCTTCCTCCAAATTAACATCAAACTGATCCTCAAGAATGTGGGAATAAGAGTTCGAAGATCTTAATCCTATATTTAGGATACTTCTTCCCTCCTTCTTCTTCTTCCTCGCCATTGAAAACCAGCGGGGGGTGCAAGTTAGCAGGAAATAGATCTCCCGCTAACATACACCTTCAGACAACCCGCCCAAAACAAAGGTTTTGAGCTAATTTTAAATAGATCGGATTATATTTCTTGTAACTATCTTCTTGACACCAAGTGCTCAGGACATAAGGAACTTCCAGCTTTAATGGCTTTTACTCGATAAGAAACAAAAAAACCCTATTCAGGTATGCCCATGTGTCCTATAGATTGTATCACCAATACATGTAAAAGGTATAGTCTCACGTCTCAACACCTTCATCAGAAATAGATGAGAGTGAAAGAAGGCAATGGAAATGATAGGTCTCAAGTTGATGCCCCAGAAGCTTGATCCCTTGCTCGTGAAAGAAAAACAGAAGTCGAACCACAATTGTATCATAGCAATGAAAACAACCTGAGGGTTCACATGGACACCAAGCGTTCGCTAAAATCCTAAAATCGATTCAATTAGAAAGTTTAAAGGGAGAAACGGCATAGCTGCACCTAAAAGATCGAGCTTTTTTGAGAGGAGGGAAGAAGCAGAGTTGCGAGAGCTGAGATTGCTGCTTTGAATCGTGGAGAAGAGAGAGGAACAAGACGAAGATGATGCCGATGAGATGGCAGTGGCAGCGACGAACTCCGACAGCAGCGGCAAGTTTAGATAAGGCGCACGGGGGATTTGGGGGGTTTTGGGGGATTTGGGCTGGTTTTCTGATGAGAGAGAGAGAACGAGGGATTTGGGGGGTTTGGGATTTTTTTCCTCTTTTTCACAAAAATAGATGGGGGGAGATTTCCCTCCAACATTTTGGCGACGCAGATGAATAAAAGCATCGTTAAAAATTGACTTTTAGTGACGCTAACCTAACACGTCACGATATATGCACACTATTAGTGACGTTAGCCGTAAAACGTCGCTAAAAATATATATTTTTACCAACGCTAAATTAAAACGTCTCTAATAATATACACTTTTACCGACGCTAAGTTAAAACATCGCTAATAATATACACTTTTAGCGACGCTGGTTATAAACGTGGGGAAAATATATGTTTTGCCGACACTAACTAAAATCGTCGGAAAAAACATAATTTTTGGCGACATATTTAACCATGCGTCAGGAATAAATGTTAGGAAAAGTGCAATTTGTTATAGTGAATGGTCGGCGGTGATGGGGAAAAGGAGGAGATGGCGGTTGCGTGAACGAAAAAGAGAGGGGAAGAGAAAACGAGAGAGAGGAAGAGAGGATTAATTTATATAATTAGGGTTAAAGAATAATAAAACTAATTAAGAAAATAATTAGTAAAATTAACAATAATTAGGGATAAAATTATTATAATTAATACAATACGTATAATTACAAAAAAATAATATAAAAATATTAATTAAAAAGTTTTTACTGCATCAAGTTAATTCATAATTATCAAAATCATTTAAATAAATATAAAGTTGAATTTTTAAATAGTAGAAAATTCTAGAAAATCTATAAAATATAAATACTCTTTTAAAAGTAATAATTGAATATTTTAAAATACCAAAAAAATTATTTTAACTAGTATCCAAAATTCATGATCATTACAGCTTTTTGTTATATTTAGAACTTTGGAGGATGTTTTTTAATTTTGAAACCTCTAAGGGTGTTTTCTGAAATTTGCAAAATTTTCATGATGTTGTATAGTTTATGGATTTTATAGTGTTTGCAAGTATTGACATAGGGTGTTTTTACAAATTTTAAATGTGAAGTGTTGATTGTAAAATGGGTATAAGTTAAATAGGTCTTCTGGTTGACCCGTCTATGACCTGATTGAAAAATGAGTTTTTTTGGTCCATCTGTTTATGAACCTGACCCATATAAAGTGACACATACCCATTTATAGCAGGTCGGGTCGAATCAGCGTATCGGCTCATAAAGTGACACAATATTTATTTTTTAAATAATGATTTTAATATTAAGTAAATTGACTTTTAAATTCTTTTAAAAATGATGATATTCCCAATAAGTTATCAATGAATTGATATTACTACTTAAGTGAGAATAAAATAATAAAAGAAATTCTGGATATATCCTTCTTAAAGATATTCCAATTTAATTATCTAATCGCATCCAAACATAAGAATAGGAATGAACATTCTATTCTCACATTAATTCCATTTCACATTAATTCCATTTTATTCATACTTTCATTCCATTCTCACTTGACTCTATTTTCGCATACCAAACGAGTCATAAGGGTGTAATACTTGATTGGGGAGAGTCTCTTTGGAGAATGAGGAGTTGGAAGGAGGAGGGCTTAGCTTATTCTCTTAGGTACCGTTTGGCAAAGGGTTAAGTGAGGGGTTAATGAGACTTAACCCCTTCTTAACCTGCCAAACACAAAAAATCTATATAAGGGTTAAAGTTAGTTAACCCTCCATAATTTGCCAAACATAAAAAATATAGAAGGGTTAAGTTAACCCCTCTAGAGGGGTTAAAATGAGTTAACCCCTCAAAATGAGGGGTTTACTAATACTCCTATTTAGATGGAATAAGAGTTAACCCTTCTAATTATAAAGAAAATAGTCAAAATCATTGTTATTCCCAAACACTAAAACTGATCATAAGGGCTAAAATAAAACTTATTTAACAGGTTAATAATTTAGTCCTTCGGATTATCAAATGGGCTAAGTACATTAATCCTTCTCTTTAACCCCTCTTCATTAACCCTTTGTCAAACGGGGCCTTAGGGAATAAATTCGTCTCCATAATTGTTTGTGGGGGAAAGAATCTCTCTTGTTCTGAAACCGATCTTCCTCCCTTAATCGTCATATCACGTGGCAGGATACTGCATGGGTTGCGGCTGATTTTATGAGATGACGGAACGTCATTGAGTTTGAGGAAATCAGAGTCTCAACAAGGCAAGGTGCTCCGATCCGCTGAAGAAAAATGCGTCAACATTTACTGTCATTTAACTAAAATGTGGAAGAATCCAAATTCTCTTTAATTTGCGCTTTCAACTAACAATGATAAGACGTGTCACTCGCGTTTATCCATGCCTTGTTCTCAGGTGGTAAATTGCTATTTAGGATGATAGTTAGCATCTCCACCTTGATCTCCCTTATCAGTTGCGCTAGATTCCTATTCTTCTGCTTGAAAATTCTTTCATTCCTCTCTTTCCAGAAATTAAGAAAATAATTAGTAAAATTAACAATAATTAGGGATAAAATTA
>NC_033801.1:90418234-90430734 GCF_001876935.1 Asparagus officinalis | reverse complement strand
TTCTACCTGAATACAAAAAATAAAATAAAATAAATACCAAAAAATAAAAAAATAAAAACGTAAAAAAATTAAAGGCCCCTTCTAACGTAAAAGCAAAAGTCGCTATGATATCACTTGTAAGGAATCTAGGTTACTTTGAATCCCGAACAATGACTATAACATTGAGGATTTCATAGAAAAAATTTAACCTCACAGTGAGATA
The DNA here is from genome assembly GCF_001876935.1 of Asparagus officinalis. Classification (NCBI taxonomy): domain Eukaryota; kingdom Viridiplantae; phylum Streptophyta; class Magnoliopsida; order Asparagales; family Asparagaceae; genus Asparagus; species Asparagus officinalis. The sequence continues at coordinate 90,430,532 of NC_033801.1, read as the reverse complement.
ATCAAAATAATTGACAATCAATGCAGGCAGGAAGCGGTAATGTGCCTTCCCTCACTGGAGGAGGGGAATATACTTTATTAATTTAAAGAAAAATTAAAATACATATATATTACATTCCTCTCAATGATCTATCTCAAAAGTAGTTCATCTGTAAATCCTCAAAGAAACATAGCTTTCCTCTTGAAAATACTTACAAGAGTAGAGTTATAATCCGAAAAGGATTTTGATTCTGTTGGAATATCAAATTAAAATGTTAGAATAAATGAGATTAATAGCATGAGTTTTAGAAGTGCAAGGGTCATAATTTTGGAAGGGGAAGAGACATAGGTTATGGAAAAATAAGAGTTACTCACTCCTTTATGATATTTTATCTTTATGACATTAAAAGATGAGTTTAATTTGTAACTATTGGTATGCCTATACATTTTGTTTTTGAACCCTATATAAAGGGCTATTGTAATCATTGTTTCATCAAGAAAAAATTAAAGAAATAAAAGTAAGTTTTTTGTCTTCATTTGGAAGAGTTCTAAGTTCGTAAACTTTAGAGTCAACAGTGGTATCAGAGCCACTTGATCCAATTTTCCCATTCTCTCTTCTTCTCATGGCTACCACAAATAATCTTATCAATCTTCAAGTGCTCAAATTATCGAAAGATAACTATGAGAGTTGGTCAATCCAAATAAGAGCCTTATTTGGTTCTCAAGAGTTATGGGAGCTGATCATTGATGGGTTCACGGAACCTACACCAGCAGTAGAAGCCACCTACACCGCCGAAGATAAGAAGGCTCTCAGAGAGCAAAGAAAGAAGGATAGCAAGACTCGTTTTCTACAGTTATATCTAATGTTCACAATATTTTCATTCAATGATGAAAACCAAAAGGCATCAAAATAAAGTGTTAACTCTTTATTCAGAGGATGGGAGAAGGCTTACTGATATGCCAGAAATTGCAGCTGAACTTGTGGAATATTATAAGAAAATGCTGGGTAGCAAAGTGGACACAACATTGCCAGATCCTGCAGTTATATCTAATGGTCTTATTCTCACAGATTCCCATAGAAGTACTCTAGGATCTCCTATCACTAAAGAAGAGATTAAGCAAGCTGTATTTACAATTTCTGATGAAAAGGCCCCTGGACCTGATTGCTATAGTGCATCCTTCTTCAAAAGTGATTGGAGTATCATAGGTGAAGACATGATTAAAGCTGTGTAGGAATTCTTCAAGTCTGGTAAACTTCTTGTCTCTCTCAACACAACAACTATCACACTAGTTCCTAAAGTTCTAAATCCCAGCTCACCTTCTGATTTTAGACCAATCTCTTGCTGTAATTGTGTCTATAAAGTGATCTCAAAAATAATGACTGCTAGAATTCAGAAAGTTATAGGATATATAATTGATGATGCACAAAGTGCCTTTATCAAAGGAAGGATTGTCTCAAACAATATCCTACTTGCACATGAGCTTGTCAAACATTATGGTAGAAAACACATATCTCCAAGGGCTACTCTCAACATAGATTTGAGGAAAGCTTTTGATTCAATAAGCTGAAGCTTTATCAGGACCATGCTAACAGAATTGGGGTTTCTAGCAAATATGGTTGGATGGATTATGACATGTGTAACTACTACAAAATTTTCTCTATCTCTCAATGGGTCACTGCATGGATATTTTGAAGGAGCAAGGGGATTGAGGCAGAGTGATCCTTTATCACCATACCTGTTTGTTATTGGGATGGAGTATCTGTCCAGGAGATTGAAAAATCTCAAAACTGATACTTTGTTCAAATACCATCCAAAATGTTCTAGAATGAGAATAACACACTTGATCTTTGCAGATGATTTATTGCTATTTTGCAGAGCTGATATGAACTCAGTTTAGTAAGTTGCATGATTGTCTTCAAGATTTCAGCAGGCTATTTGGGTTGGAGGCTAATCCAAATAAATGTGCAGTGTACTTGGGTGGAATTGAAGATATTATCAAAGACCAGATATGTTCTCACCTAAATTACCCAGAAGGCTCTATGCCAGTCAGGTACTTGGGGATGCCCTTGATTTCAAAAAATCTTACTCATCTAGACTGCTCACCATTGTTAAGCAAAATTTTAGAATAGTTTCAAGGATGGCAGAGCAGAAGGAATCTATCTTATGCTGGAAGAATTCGGTTGATTAAATCTGTCATTGTAGGGATACAGAATTACTAGACAAGTAACTATGTGTTACCCATCAAGGTTCTACAAAGAATTGATAAACTGTGCTCTGACTTCTTATGGAACTGCAAGATACATTTAGTCTCTTGGTATGATATATGCAAAGATAAGAAAATGGGAGCTCTAGGATTATATACTGCAAAGGATTAGAATCATGCAGCTGCAATCAAATTGCTATGGATGATTCACATCAAAAAAGATATATTGTGGATTAAATAGGTGCATGAAAATTACATACACCAACTGGATATATGGCAGGTTCAATCTAAAGGAACCGATTCTTGGATGTGGAGGCAATTACTCAAAGTAAGAGATATGGCACTTAGCAAATTTGGTGATAGAAACAATCTTCAAAGAGCTATGGAAAATTGTCATGTAAATGGAAAATTACAGATATTAGGTATATATAATGCTCTGACCCTTTCAGCAACTTATGCTACATGGTAGGATACAATTTAGGGAGGCTTACACTATCCTAAACATTCAGTTATACTATGGCTAATCACCCTCTCCAGGCTACTGACGAAGGATAGATTATGCAAGATGGGAATGCTAAATGAAAATCAATGTATCTTGTGCTCAGCTCAACAGGAAACATGTAAGCACCTATTTTTTGAATGTCAGTATTCAGCACACATTTGGAATGAAATGATGGAATGGTTAGGCTACTCATGGAGATCATGCAGCTGGGATCAAGTTATGAACTGGTACAGTACAAATCTGAAAGGAAAGGGATTCATGAAGAAGATAAAGAGAATGACATTGTCGGCTACTGTCTATTGGATTTGGAAGGAAAGGAACTTAAGAATCTTTCAAGGGAAGCTCCATACACATGCTCAGTTGGTCAGAGAAGTGAAAACTTCAATCTTAACAAAGGTGCTAAATGAAAATATTTCTGAACATATAAAGGATAAAATAGGAAAAATGTAAGAAACAGATTATTTTTTTTGTTTGATTCTTACCAGAGATGAACTAGTAATGATTTGATGTATTTGCACTTTCAAATTTTGGGAGATGAATAAAATTTTAATTCATTGACCAAAAAAAAAAGACTCGTTTTCTACTCTAATAAGGGTTGGACGAGTCTACCTTTGAGAGAGTTGCCGAAGCAACGACGAGCAAGGAAGCATGGGAAATCCTTGCTACCATCTATGAAGGTGTTGAGCGGGTGAAGCGAATTCTTCTCTAAACTTTAAGGGGCGATCTTGAAGCCGCTCAAATGAAAGATGAAGAAAAAATCTCCTATTATTTCACGATTAATTCTAATTGTGAATAAAATGAGGAGAAATGGAGAGAAGATGGAGGACATCCGAGTGATGGAGAAGTTGCTCCAATCCCTCACATCAAAATTCGAGCACGTGGTAACAACAAATGAGGAGTCAAAAAATTTGGAGGAGATCTCAATAGAGGAGCTTTGGGGTTCTCTCCAAGTTCATGAACAACGAATGCAAAAGAAGGCTAGTTCCATAGTTTTGGAGAAAGTACTAGAGTCAACATTGACTCTAAGTAATCAAGGCTCACAAGGTAGAGGTCATGGTCGTGGTCATGTTAGAGGCAGGGGATGTGGTCTCCAACAACAAACCACTCAAAATCAAGTGGACACCTAAAGCTTTAGAGTACGAGGACGAAGCAATCGTGGAAGATCTACACCTAGGCATGGAAACAATAAGAATATTCAGTGCTATAGTTGTCACAAGTTTGGGCACTATGCTTCAGATTGTTAGCACAAAACTGAAGACCAAACCAATCTTGCCGAAGCAACAAATGATGTGGATAACAACTCTACGCTTCTTCTTGCTAATGATGATTCAAGTGTTGAGAAAGATGCTTGGTACCTTGACTCGGGTGCTAGCAACCACATATGTAGGAAAAAAGAACTTTTCATGGAACTCGCAGAAGGAGTTCATGGAAGTGTGAGCCTAGGAGATTCTTCAAAACTCCCGGTTGAAGACAAAGGGAAGATTAAATCTACCAAAAGGATGGTAAGCCCGAGTATATTTTCGATGTTTACTATATTCCTAAGATGAAAAGTAATATTCTTAGCATTGGTCAATTACTCAGAAAGGGATATAAAGTACATATGGAGAACAACCATCTTTGGTTGAAAAATACATATGGAGGCCTCATAGCTTGTGTTAAGATGACAAGGAACCGCATGTTTCCCTTGCATTTAAACACAAGAGTCGACAAGTGTTTTCAAGGACTCATAGAGAATGAGTTATGGAGGTGGCTTCTTCGCTGCGGCCATTTAAACTTCAGCGGCCTGAAGTTACTGTCTACAGCTGGCATATCACTATTCGAGTCACAGAAGCTCATTTGATAATGATAAATACATGAAGTAAGTCGATGGACCATACGAAGCAACGGAACTTCGGAATAACGGAAATACAAGCTGATCGGGAGCTCCGTGTTGCTTACAAAAGACGAAGCGCCCCTTAGGTCCCATTTACTCCACATGTGATTCAATCATGAAAGCTCGTAGATCCCCTCGTCTGCTTTCCAATGCACTTTGAATCACACAATTCCGAGTTCGGGCAACAAAAATATGACGAAAACGGACAGAGCGCGCGAAACTATGTTCCGGGCCTCGCTGAGACACCCCTTGGTGTCTCAGCTAGGCTGAGACACCCCAAGGTGTCTCAGCTAGGCTGAGACACCCCAAGGTGTCTCATCCATGCCGAGACACCCAATGGTGTCTCGGCCACGCCGAGACACCCACGGATGTCCACAGCCCAAAAATACTGATTTGGCGGTTTTAAGCTGTTTTTCGATCGTAAACCGCCTAAATTTGTTTTAATTAATCTGATATCATCCAAGAACGTGGTTAAGTAGTTACAACTAAAGATAAGATTGAATCGATTGTTCTTATCTAAAAATAAGGCTCCTGAAGCCTATAAATACAGCCCCAGGGCCTTCATTTTTTCAGATCTGGAATTCTCGAGCGTCGGCGAAGCCCTGCTGAATTGAGAATTGAAGAGCCACGGATTTTAGAGAGGAGGAGGATACTTCAGTGAATTCTTTAGCATAAAAAAGAGGAGTTCATCAGATCTGCAGCCCGGTTCTTTACCTTGAGATTGCCCCGTTGCGGTGATCGCGAGAAGAGTGATTACCTTGCTCTTGCGGAGATAATTGCTTTGGTTTCTTGATTCCTTCGCAAATCAATGAAGCTTCGGATCTGATCTGATCGTTTGGTGGTCCACGGATACTAACGTCCCCGTCACAGGCCAAGATCCCACGCAAGTAATGGGTGATAAACACCTGTTGCGCTGTTTGACGAGAGTTGTACTTTCTTTTGTTTTCATTGTGTAAGGGTCTAATAAAAGACTAATCTTTTTGTTTTCATTGTAACGATTAAAGTTGTAATGAAAACTACAATGAATATATCAACTTTCTCCCTAAACAAGCTGGCGACCATAGTGTGAGCAAACAGCCTCGCTGCCGAGACTGTTGTGCTGCAGCCAACGATCAAGGTCCCGGTGAACAAAGAGGTCGAATACGAATTCGATCAGCAGAAGTTCAAGGAGTACATCTCCTCCTCCTCCTCCAGATCTGCCTCTCTTCGAAAGTGCAGGAAGGCCTCCTCCTCCCAGAAGATCCATTGGTCTTCAGATCTAAATACCCAAGAAGACGATCTCTCCGTCACCGCTACTGTAGTTGCACATCGCGATGATCCGATGATGTTCGATGAAGCCAAAGCCACAGATCCGGACACTGTCTCCATTAAGGAGTTAACTGTTGAAGGTGTGCCAAATTTGTTGAAGAGGGCTCGTCAAAGGCATCGGCAATGTCTTGCCCTCTAATTCGCTAAGGCTTTAGAGCAAATGGACGGACTCTGCTACCAAGCGGATCTAGAGTTCAGAAAGTGCCAAGTGATTAAGTCGTCGCCACAACAAGCAACAGGGTCCTCCTCCCAACCATCAATTAACAAATGAGTTCATGTCAAACGAACCCGTTCTACTCTCGAGGAGCGTATCCAAAAATGTCACGCACTACTTGCGCACACACGGATTCTCGCACAAGAAGCACAGAAATTATAGCTGGAGGAAGTGGTCAGGAAACCACCAAGATTTAAGCAGGTTTGAGTGCTGAAGGCCAAAACATCACCTCTACCCGACAAGAGACACCAGTCGTGTCTCTCGCTCGATTCCAGACCCGAGGCTGTTCCCCAGCCTTTGTCAACTTCAGATCCCACTCCTATTGCTCCCGCACCTCTGGTGATGCCCTGCGACAACGTGGATATCTCCAAATCCAGAGTTCTATTGAAGGATCGCCTGAGTCCTCTACATGAAGATCAAAACAGACTTGTGGTCAAAGAACGCTTGGGCATGGTGAATGAACCTCGAGCAACTCATCGAGCTGGGGATCGTACTCGCCCTTGCAACAAGTCTGAGCCTTCTCGTAAGGATAAAACTCCTATAACTGACCGCCTTGGACTACGTGTCGAAGTCCAAGAGCCCGTTGAGGTCCCACGCTCATGAAGGCGTAGCTCAAAATGTGCGACTCTTGAGAGTGCCAACAAGATGACGAATCCTCAGAAGGAAACGTGTTCGTCAGACAACGACGTTATACCTGAGAAGTCATGCCAAAACACGATGGATTGCTCTGGTCATCATGCTGATGGGTTGTACTATCGGGCTGGGGGTACGAATAGATCTCAAAACAGAAGTACCCAGGAGACGAACTTTCATTGTCCGTGCGTCAAACTGATCAGGGCAGTATTATCAGGATGTAGCTGCCCCACGAATGCTCCACAGAGGGTCTCGGTATTCGAGAGGATCAACACTGAAGCATCGAAGCCCAAATAAAGGCGTCTTCATAGAAAAAGATCAGCTGCGCAAGATGACGAACTCCCGAAAGTCACCATTAATATGGTCGATAAAGGGAAGTCAATGCAAAGTTTTAGTCCCCGTCATTTTTCGGACGTATCCCAACGTATAACTCGGTTAGGCACGGGAACTACCCGGTGTAGGGATTATCAAAGAATACAGAGGGGATTATCCTCGGATGATGAAGTATCAGATGCCAACTCTGTAGTCGCTTCTGATAATACGGTATTCAGCCCAGGTCAATCTTACGAGGCACTTATGATTAACACCGATCAGATGGCTAAAATCATCGAGGATGCTTTGACTAAGCAAAAAGAGAGCTTCAAGTTCGAATTGGAATTGGCCATGATGCGGATGAAGGAAGAGCATGACCAACATATTCGGGCTCTGTCCAATCAACTTGGTGAATCCAGCCGTCATAACATTGCTAACCAAGCAGATAGCGATTCAGATATGAACAAACGCCTCGATGAAGACAACCCTCCGGCTGACCAAAACGCTGGGAGTGGCCCTACTAAGAATAACAACGTCGGGGGTGATCCCACCAATGATGACAACACTAGGGGTGGCCCTATTGTTCTTCCTCAAAATCTAACAAGGAAGGATACGAGCGAGGATGAAAAGATGAAAGACCTTGAGAGCAAAATCAACGCTCTGATGTCTGCTCGAGAGGTGAAGAAGACCGGCATTCCATGTCCCTACCCGAGAGAGTGAGAGTCGATCCCGTACCCGGTGAAGTTCAACCTGATCAACTTCATGCTGTTCGATGGGAAGGGCTCACCCACTCAACATCTGATCTACTTCAAGTCCCACTTGGGCATGATCTCCGGCAATGAAGCCTTGATAGTTCGGTCATTCGTTGACACTTTTCGTGGGCCCGCCTTTGATTGGTACCATGGTCTTAAGCCTGGAAGCATCAATAGCTAGGATGACCTGGAAAACCTGTTCCTCACTCACTTCTTTGATGATTACGCCGAGGTGTCAATCAGGACACTCTTTGATGAGAAACAAGAAGACAATGAGACAGTCGATGACTTCGTCAAGCGCTTCCGGAATAAGGCGATGAACTGCCAAGATCCGATTATAAAGGACTTCATCCTCCAAACCTCTCATAACAACCTATTTTTGGACGTGTTAGAAGTTATGGGAGTAGCACCGTCTAGCACCTGGAAAGAGTTGAAAGTGCGCGGAGAGAAGGCCGAGCGCTTCCTCAGAAGGAAGAAAGACGAGAGAAGCCAACCGACAGCTAACCCTCAAAACTCAAGCTTCGTCTCCCGTGGTAAGGGGAAAGCGCCTGCAGCAGTTATTGATGTTAATCAGACATCACAACAGCAATCCTGGGGACAACAAAAGACTTTAGGTCCGAGACTCCAAAAAGAGTACTCCATCAAGGACGAAGACGTTCCGGCTACCTTCGAATCCCTCATTGCGAATAACAAGATCAAGCTACCACCTATCACAAATCAGGAAGAAGCTGACAATACTGCAGATCCAATGTACTGTGCGTACCGCAAGAGGATCATTCATCCCACCAAGGCTTGCTTCGCTCTCAAGAATAGCATCCAAACCCTGATTGAAGCCGGTGTTATAACGCTCAATTAAGTCGAATAAACACTCCGAAGAGTATATGAGTATAAACTGGTTCTCAATCATCCAACCGGTATATGAAGTTAAACTGCTTCCACATTCCGAAGAGTATACGAGTATAAACTGCTTCTCAATACTCCAATAGGTATACGAGTCTAAACTATTTCTTTTCTTTCACGAGAAGTTCCTGGAGAGTGTTATGCCTGATATTCTTAAGGATAACCCGATCATCCAACTAAGTACAATGTTAGACCCGGTTTCGTAAAGGAAGCTGGGGGTGAATAACTCATGTAACGGGAAGTTCCTGGAAGAATGTTACATGTAATATTCTTAGGGATAACCCGGTCACTAGAAGAAAGTGATAAATAAGAAACTCTCACACAAACTCCCGCTACGTTGGTGCACTCAATACTCCCATTGGTAGTGACCGGACATAGTACTCGGAATTTTAGTCTCCTGATCATTAACAATTGTCAAACCCCTTCGTGTTAAGTGTTTGTCACTTAACACCAGGGACTCTCTTCAAGTGATTTGTACGAATCAACACTCCCATTGTAATTTGTACTCCCACTCTTACTATTCATTTGGTCAAACCTTCCTATAGTTAGGGTCAAAGACAAAATCTCCTCTCGATTCCTTCCATGAACGAGAGGTCCACTTTCAAATCGAGTGATCAAACCTTCCTATAGTTAGGGTCACCTCAAACTCCCGCTTGGTCAAACCTTCCTACAGTTAGGGTCAAAACCATAATTCACTCTCGATAAACGAGAAATTTAGCTTTAGTTCGGTAATCAAACCTTCCGACATTTAGGATTATCCGAATATTTTTGATTCTCGGAATAGAGATCCTACTCTTAGTTTCACTCTTCAGATTCTCGAGGTGGAGATCCCACTTTGAGTCTCCTTTGCAATTGAAGATAGAATATAAAATTTTTCTTCTTCGGTTTTGGGAGATAGAATATAAAATTCTTCATCTCCTATTTTGGGTTCGTCTTTGCCCTAAGAGAAGACACCATCATTCAACTCTAAAATCCATGCTTCACACACGCGGAGAATTTTATCCCTAATCCTAAGAAGGAATAAGTTAACGCCTAACACGCGTTGCCGGTTTAGTCTTTCACCAATTGAAGAAGACACCAGAATTCAAGTCTGGGGAATTTAATCCTGAAGCCTAAATAGGGATAAGCCAGCGTCTAACACGCGTTATCGATTAGTCTTAAACCGTAAAAAGGATAAAAGCCCACATATTCGACATTGTGGCAGGTTGTTATTAATAACACCATAATCCGTGCCTCACACGTACGGGGAATTTTATCCCAAATCCTAAGTAGGGATAAGTCAGAGCCTAACACGAGTTACCGGTTTAGTCTTTCACCGATTGAAGAAGATACCAGAATCCAAGTCTGGGGAATTTTATCCTGAAGCCTAAGTAAGGATAAGTCATCACCTAATACGTATTGCCGGTTAGTCTTTAACCATAAAAATGACAAAAGCCCACATATTTGATATTGTAGCAGATTGTTACTAATAACACCATAATCTATGCCTCACACGTCTGGAGAATTTTATCCCGAAGCCTAAGAATGGATAAGTCAGCGCCTAACACGCGTTGTCGGTTTAGTCTTTCGCCGATTGAAAAGGACACCAGAATCCAAGTTTGGGGAATTTTATCCCGAAGCCTAAGAAGGGATAAGTCAGCGCCTAACACGCGTTGTCAGTTAGTCTTTTGCTGTAAAAAGGACAAAAGCCCACATATTCGACATTGTGGCAGGTTGTTATTCATAATGCCAAAATCCTTGCTTCACACACACGGAGAATTTTATCCCGAATCCTAAGTAGGGATTAGTAAACGCCTAACACGTGTTGCCGATTTAGTCTTTCACCGATTGAAGAAGACACCAGAATACAAGTATGACGACTTTTATCTTGAATCCTAAGAAGGGATAAGTCAACGCCTAACACACGTTACTGGGTAGTCTATTCCCGTAAGAAAAAAAAAGTCTACGTATTCAATATCGTAGCATTAAAAGAGTTAACTCTTTTAGCATAACGTCACATGCGGAACGGACTTAAACAATCCGAATATCGTAGCATTAAAAGAGTTAACTCTTTTAGCATAACGTCACATGCGGAACGGACTTAAACAATCCGTATGCAAGCCCGAGTTAACTCTTTTAGCATAACGTCACATGCGGAACGGACTTAAACAATCCGTATGCAAGCCCGATTCAAATGGTAATCGGTAAAAGCACATCAAATTCGTTGATGGCTAAGGATTTACCAAAAATCCTAAGTTTGCATCTGATACATGCGGCCGGGTAGTCTATTCTCTGAGAAAGACGAAGTTTACATATTCAATATCATATCACTAAAAGAATTAACTCTTTTAACATAATGTTACATGTAGAAGAGACTTAAACAATCTGCATGCTAGCCCGACTCAAATGGTAGTCGGTAAAGGCTCATCAAACCCATTGATGGCTGAGGGTTTTCCAAAAACTCAAACAATAGACGCACCAGCTCATTAGTTGGTCTCATGACTTGAGCATCCAACAACTTCAGGATAAGATCCATACCTATAGATGAATCAGCTTTAATAATTGGTCCTGCAACCTCAACACTTGAGACTACCACGCGTTGTGATGAAAGTCAACGTCGGTCAACGCATTTTGATGAAAAGTCAACGTGGGGCGATCCGAAACCCTAAGGTCAACGTCGATCAACGCATAACCCTAGGTTAGCGCTGGTCAACACGAGGTGATCCAAAACCCTAAAGGTCAACGCCGATAAATACATAACCCTAGGTCAATGCTGGTCAATGCGTTGTGATGAAAAGTCAATGCGGAGCGATCCAAAACCCTAAAGGTCAACGCCGGTCAACACGTAACCCTAGGTCAACGCCAGTCAACGCATAACCCTAGGTTAACGTAAGTCAACGCATTGTGATGGAGATGGTCAGTTCAAAGTCAACTCGACGATACGAGCCAAAATCAAATCACTAGTTTCGATTCGAGACTTCGACGACGGTCAGACGATAAACGCAGCGCCGAAACAACTTTGGTTATTTTATTAAGATATTGAATAGACTGGAAATCGAAGAAGTCAAGAGTCAAAGCTAACTACATGTCCTTTTATACCGACTGAAGGTAGGACCGATCATACCCAAAGTATTTTAGGCTCATCTATGAAAGAAACGAGACTGAAACACTTTGGAGGGGGTATCTGTAGGCGTCCAAAATTGCCTATAGGTCCCCGCACACGGTTCGAGATAGAGAGAAGACAATGAATGTCACTATTTGAGTCACAAAAGCTCATTTGATGATGACAAATGCACGAATTGAGTCGATGGACCATACGAAGCAACGGAACTTTGGAATAACGGAAATACGAACTGATCGGGAGCTCCATGTTGCTTACAAAAGATGAAGCTCCCCTCAGGTCCCGTTTACTCCACATGTGATTCAATCATTAAAGCTCGTAGATCTCCTCGTCGGCTTTCAAACACACTTTGAATCACGCAATTCCGAGTTTGGACAACGAAAATACGGCAAAAACGGACAGAGCACACGAAACTACGTTCCGGGCCTCGCCAAGACACCCCTTGGTATCTCGGCCGGCCGAGACATCCCAAGGTGTCTCGACCATGCCGAGACACACAATAGTGTCTCAGCCATGGCCGA
>NC_033801.1:90364826-90418216 GCF_001876935.1 Asparagus officinalis | reverse complement strand
CGAGACACCCATAAGTGTCTCGGCCATGCCGAGACACCCACAAGTGTCCGCAGCCCAAAAATACTGATTTGGAGGTTTTAAGCTGTTTTTCGATCGTTAACCACTGGATTTGTTACAATTGATCTGATATCATCCAAGAACGTGGTTAAGTGGTTAAAACTAATGATAAGATCGAATCAATCGTTCTTATCCGAAAACAGGGCTCCTAAAGCCTATAAATACAGCTCCATGGCCTTTATTTTTTTAGATATGGAATTCTCGAGCGTCGGCGAAACCCTGGTGAATTGAGGACTGAAGATCCATGAATTTCAGAGAGGAGGAGGAGACTTCAGTGAATTCTTCAGCATAAAGAAGTGGAGTTCGTCAGATCTGCAGCCCGGTTCTTTGCCTTGAGATTGCCCCGTTACGGTGATCTTGAGAAGAGTGATTATCTTGCTGTTGGCGAGATAATTACTTCGGTTTCTTGATTCCTTCATGAATCAACGATACTCTGGATCTAATCTGATCGTTTGGTGGTCCACGGATACTAACTTTCCCGTCACAGGCTAAGATGCTACGCAAGCAACGGGTGATAAACACCCGTTGCGCTGTTTGACGAGAGTTGTACTTTCTTTTATTTTCATTGTGTAAGGGTCTTATAAAAGACTAATCTTTTTTGTTTTCATTGTAACGATTGAAGTTGTAGTGAACACTGCAATAAATATATCAACTTTCTCCCCAAACATACACCTTTAAATTTTTATTTCTAAGAGTTAAATAGCATTTTTGATAATCATAATATAGAATTATTTTCCTATGTGGCATGTTTTGAACTAGGTAACTCATTCTAAATCATGTTTCTATTTTTCTCTATAGTCCATCAATGATTCCCTATAGTCTATCGGTGGTTCTAAATCATGTTTCTATTTTTCTCCAATTGTTTACTGTAAATCATTATTATCACAGTGATCATCGATGGTGTCCTCATGACCATCAATGATCTATTGGTTGAAATCAACATTCAAAGGGTTTCGAGGCATAATTTTAACAATTACTCATGGTTGTTTGAGATGACATATTACAAGTATGGACAAGTATATAAAAGGTATGAGAAAAAACAATGCAAAAATCAACATTAATGTTGATATTAGCCATCGTAACATCGATGGTCAATGACACACCATCGATGGTCGTGAGTCAATCAATAGACTATAGAAGAATTTCAGAAACTAGACTTGACACCATCAATGATCATGTGTGAACCATCAATTGTCAACACCATAATCGATGGTGTACATTGCACAATTGATAAATTCTAGAAACCAATTTTCAAACCATCAATACATTATAGGTGCCCATCAATGGGGCGTTGCGAACTATCGATGATTGTGATTGCCTATTGATGATAACATTGTGTTTTAGCAAATTTAAGAATTAATCACAACCATTTGCTAATCCCTTTCATCTCTAACTTTTACTTGTTAGGTCTCTGTTGGAGGTTGGATAGACTTGCGCCTTCATGATGATATCTAAAGGAGGTTAAAAGGAAATTGGAATGAAGATGTCACAATTCAAGTCAACAACATTATCTCTTCATCCTCGCTACCAAGATCGAGCTAAATGAAAATTTTTATCTTGAGTATATTAGTTTAAATTTATATATTATGTGTTATATTTAAAGCTAAAACTACACACATATTTTTTTTCGATTTATTGTCATTATTAGATTATAGACTTAACGATACTATTTTACATCTTCCCTCAATTCTATTAATCTGTTAAAAAGTATTTTAAAACTTGTTTGGAATGATTTTATCAAAATCAAGTTTTGGTGATTTTATATTTTTGACGTTTTTGCAAAATACTTGTGGCGATTTCATATTTTTGACGTTTTTGCAGAATACTTGTGTTTTTATAAATGAGAAATGCAATTTGAAACATTTATTCTCTAACATGTTCATCTTTATATATATAAATATTTTCCCAAGTTTTATTAATTTTGGAGTTGTTTTGTTATATTAAATTAAATTTACAAAATCAAGTTTATGGAAAAATACAGGTATCTGAAATATCATCTATCGATCGATCAAAAATTTTCATCAGTCGACCGACCAATGTGTTTTCCTAGCATCTGTGTTTTCAAACTTATCAGTCAACCGATCTCTATTATCGGTTGACCGATCAGTGTATGTTAGTCGATCGATAATGTTAACCAGTCGACCGACTGTGTCTTCTATTTTCCAATATTGGCCAACGGTCGACTAACCGGTCGACCAATATATTTGACCAGTCGACTGATTGACTATTTTTTTGCTGTAGCGACTAGTTTTGCTTATTTCTTTTGAGAGGCTATATATAGCCATCATAACTCATTTGTTTCTTCATGGAAGTTTAGAACAATTTTTTGCAAACTTGTTTCAAGAGTTTAAGAGTGTTTTTGGTTTATGCAAAAGAGTTTTACAAAGAGAAGGCTTTCAATTTTAGTTTTGAGGAGTTCAACCTCAAACATCTATATCTACATTTCTTTGTTTAAAGAAGTTTTTCTAAACTCAATCTCTAGCCTATTTATATTTTGATTGTCATATTTGAGCTATATTTATTTGAGTTTGACTTTATTTTGCTCATTGATTGCACACACTCACTTGAGCTTATGTATTTCACAAATTGTATATTTTGGGTTGTGAGAGTGTAACAATTGAGTGAGCTTTTATTTTCGTTCTCATTTGTATTAGAGAACAAAATCTTTATTTGTGTTGTTAGCCCTTTTGTTTTGATGATGATTTACAAACAATCCCTAATATTATTTGTCTAGTATTTGTATTTTCTTATTAGGTAGTCTAGACAAACAATAAGTTGGAGGTTGGATGGAATCAAGCTTTCACGATCATATCCCTTGGACGATGGAAGGAATATCGGCATGAAGCCATTGCAAACCAAGTCATATTCAAGATCAAGTTTCATCCGCAACCAAATCAAGCTATATTGAAGACCTTCAAGCTTGGGTAATTTAGTTTAGGTTTATACTTGTGTGTAGATACTTCAAGCTCAATCACATACACACATACAAGTATTGGTTTCTCTATGTATATATATAGGTATATATATACAAATTTTGGTTTTTAATTTTCATGTTTACATAAATATGAATTTGTGAAAATGTTGAGTAATTAGTTTATAGACTTAACAAACAATAGTTTATATCTTTTATTAAGTCTATAAAATCATTTTATAAGGTTTCAAAATATTGTTTAAGTCAAAATGTCAAAAACATGTCTTGTTTAGTTTTCATATTTTGGATCTTTTTGCAAAATGAATAGATACTCATTTGAGAGGTACAATTCCAAAAATACTTTTTGTAATATGTTTATTATCATGTTTACAAGTATTTCCCAAAGTTTTACATTTTTTAGAATTTTTTTACTATTTTTAAAAGGAGTTCAAAAATTAGATTTACTATTTAAAACAGGCTGATAATGTGTTATCAGTCGACTGAACCCTTGCATCAGTCGACTGAACCCTTGCATCAGTCGACTGAACCTTTGCATCAGTCGACTGAACCCTTGCATCAAAAGTTTTATATTTTTTTGTCGGTCGACTAATCAATCGACTGATGAGGTCTTCAGTCGACTGATGACGTGTTATTGGCCTGTAATGGTCAGCTCATCAGTCGACTGATGAACAATATCAGTCGACTAACACATGTAACGACTAGTTTTTCTAGCTTTGTACTGTTTTGGTTTTTTGGTCTTTTTGCTGAGTTTTCTTGATCTTTGGGGCTCCTTATACATACCCCCTCATACCCAGCTATGTTTCATGATCCAAGAAAGTTTTTAAACAATTTTAAGGGTGTTTAAAAGTTTGTTTAATGTTTGTGTCAAGTTTCAGTTTGTGAAGAAATTTTCACAAGAGCTAGAGGAGATCATCATTTGTGTTTGAGCTCTCAACTCATCTCTTTCTCACTCTTGATCTATAGAGAAGTTTCCTTAAACTCAATTCTTGCTATTTATTATTTTGATCATAATTTTCATAAGGTAGATTTTATATTGAGTTTATATTTGATTTTGATTATACTCTTTGTTCACACACAACCTATTGAGCTTATTGTATTTGCATACATTGTATAAATTTAGGGTTGTGGGTTTGTAACATTGAGAGTGAGCTTTCATTGTGTTCTCATCCATAGTAGAGAACAAACTTTGTATTTTAGCCTAAATTGTGTAGTTCACATTATATTACACTTGTACACCGAGAGGAGTGTGTGGTGAGAGATGGGATCAGTTTCAAGAGGAGTGATGTCAGTAGTAAAGCCTAGAGAGGTCGTAAATCCGAGCACTTGAGGAAGGACATGGGCTAGAAACCAATACATAGAGGGTGTAGAGTGTGATTGTAAGAGTGTGAGATTATAGAGTTTTTGGTGAGCTAGAAAACCAAACTTGTGAGGTGTAAACGTTTTCGGGTAAGCGTTAAAAACCCGGTATGATAGTGGATTTCTCCCCAGGAGTGGGGAGTGAAGATGTAAGACGAAAGGTCCGAACTCCATGATCATGTGTTGTGTGTTTTAGTTTGGCTTATGCACTTATACTTTGTTTATCTCTATCGCCATTCTCTCATTGTCTAATTTATCTACTATATTGCTTGTATTTATTTATAGTTTACTTACCCTTGTTTGTATATCCTTACATATATATCTTGTTACATATCTAATTTTCTTGGATATTTATTAAGTAGTTTTTAGTTGGCATCAAATCGGATTAGATTAGCATAAACCCTATTCACCCCTCTCTAGGGTGCTTTAAATTGGTATATGAGCTTGGTGCTCTTAATTAGAGGCTTAATCGCCTAGAGTCAAAGTTTCTTATTCTCATATTTGTGCTAATCTTGTTTAAGAGTTTTTGTATCTTGCTTGCATATTTATATATATTATGGACATGCATTGTGCACCTTGTTTAGGCTATGATCTTTTTGTTGCTCTATCTTTCAATGCTTTCTCCTATGCACAATGGTGTTTTGGATTTAAGCTATTTGCTAGATCTAAAAATATAGATATATGGGATGTTGTTGACAATGCTTATGTTGTGCCCACATTTGGAGAAATCCAAGTGGAGCATAAGTGATAAAAAGATGTTTATTGTGAATAAGTTTTTGTTAGAATATTTGCACAATGCTTTTGACTCATTATTTTTTAACAAGCTTGATTCTTTTGATAGCGTTTACACTTTATAGAAATTTATAGAAGTGTATCAAGGGAACTTGGTGGCGATTCGACAAGCTTTGGAGGCTTGCTCTTCTAGTTCCATTGGAGCATCATGCACACGGGTACTAGGGGATAGCCATAATGAGGTTTGCGAGTTCGAATCCATTAATAATTTATCTAGTGATGAACTTGCTTGTGCTTTTGAAAAATTATTGCATGCCTACAATAAATTGTATCATAGCTGTAAAACCCCAAAAATTTTGAAAATATTATTATAAATGATAATAAATAAGTTTTATTATGATTGGTGATAATTCTGGGATGAATGGATCATAAATGATAATAAATAAGTTTTATTATGATTGGTGATCATTTTGGGATGAATGGGTCAGATTGCAATCGATTTGAGATTGATTCGCAGTTTCAACCTCTATAGCGCGAGTCTACTGAAAACTAATATTATTTTATTTTTAGTAATTTTTCTATTGATCAGATGGACATGAGGACTACGCCATTGGTCTTATAATGTTGAGACAGTGTTGTGGGTAAACTTTCATTGCTTTCTAAAAATAGATGCTGAAATTCTATTTTTAAATAATATACAACATATATATATATATATATATTCACCTAACTCACCTACTGTGCCACCTACCTCCTATTCATTTTTCCTATATAAAAACCTCCATCCCTCACTCATTTCTCACAAACGCAGCGGAAGAAAGAAGAGAGAGAAAGAGAAGGAGAGAGAGAAAGAAGAGAGAGAAAGAGAAGGGGAGAGAGAAAGAAGAGAGAGAGAGAGAAGGAGAGAGACAGAGGGGAAAAGAGGAAGGGGATTTTAGCAATTCGGAGAACAGGAACGGATAGCAATTCTAATTTCAGAGATCAATAAAGGCAAGTTCATCTCTTTCCAAACCCATCCTGTTTAGTTTTGATATTGATAAAAATTGATGAATTTTAGATCAAATCCCAAAAATAAAGAAAAAGCGTGATATTAATGAAAATTGATGAATTTTAGGGCTTGTTTGGTTATTTCCTAAAACACCAAGAAATAGAAATGAAAACCAAGAAAACTCAAAAAGTACAATTTCATCCATTTCCATCTCTAAAACTCACCCACAACATCTAATAAAATATTATTTTTATCCAACAACTTATCCACTACATCTAATAAAATATTATTTTTATCCAACAACTCATCTACCATATTCATCACATCTAATAAAATATTATTTTCATCCACAACATCACTCAACTCATCTCATCTCATCATTTCAAATCACTCACATCATCCAATAAGATGGTGACAACTCATCTCATTTCATTAACATTTCATTTCCAACCATTTCCTCCCAAAAAGTTAGGAAAACAATTTCCTTAAGTGTGGGTCGCATCATCCAATAATATAATGACAACTCATCTCATCTTATCTATTTTCTTATTTTTAAGAATGAACCAAACAAAAGAAAACAACATATTACAAGAAATAGGTTTCTTATAATTCATTTCCTTATTTTTTTCGTCAACCAAGCAACATCAAAACAAGTTTTCTTAAAAAATCACTCACATCATCCTATAATAAGATGACAACTCATCTCATCCCATCTCCATTTCTTTGATTTCCTTCTTTTTTTTAGCAAACTAAATACTCCCAAAACATTTCTTCTTAGAAATAGTTTTCCATTTCTTTGATTTCCCACTTTTTTTAGGCAAACAAACATTAGATCAAATCCCAAAATAAAGAAAAGACATGATATTTATGAAAATTGATGAATAGAATATAAGACCAAATTTCTAAAGATATGATATTGCTAGCGAGAACCATACGTACAGGTCCATCGCCGGAAATACTGTTTCTATTCATACATACGGTAATGTTCATAAATATGGTTACTATTCATATATACGATACTATTCATAAGTACGGGGTACTATTCATAAATACTGTTATTATTCATAAACATGGTTACTATTCATACGTACGAGTGCTATTCATAAGTATTCGTACTATTCGTAAGTACTGTTACTATTCGTAGAGATATGCACCATTCATAAGTACTTTTACTATTCATATGACACTATTCACACTTATGATACTATCCACACATACGGGTACTATTCATATATACAGGTAGTATTCATAAGTAATGGTACTATTCATAATTACTATTACTATTCATACGTACGAAAAAATACTATTCGCCGATGATGTTAGTATTTACAGATCGGGTCTTGTTTTGCCTCGAACGTTTCATCGTGGACACGATGCACGGGACGGATGTCGATACATGTGAGTGTCCATGAGGAGTACGAGTGGGTTCGAGTACACATGTATCCTCGAGAGTGGGTAACCAATGATATTGTTTCCGTACAAGCGTGCACTGAGGTTGGTAAACCTACGTTTTATTTATGCGTACGAATGTGTGCAGAGGTCAGTGAACCTATGATATTGTTTCCGCACAAGCGAGTGCTGAGGTTGGTAAACCTACGTCTAGTTATCCGTACGAATGCGCAGAGGTCGGTGAACCTATGATATTGTTTTCGCACAAGGGTGCGCTGAGGTTGGTAAACCTACATTTTAGTTATCCGTACGAATGTGCGCAAAGGTCGGTGAACCAATGTTTTTGTTTTCTATATACTTCATATAGGAATCAGTACACTTATCCTGCCGATACACACGGGGATATGATTTGTTGAGAAAAATGATAAATATTATAACCTAATTTTACCTGAGTATTTGGCTGATGCCAAAAGTGACCTCGACTCATTGTTGAGATATTTGATGATTGAGATGCCTTGATACTATGTCTATTATGATGTTTTACTTTCCAGTTATATTTTCTTTCATATATTCGTTCGATATTAATATTTAGATATCTATAATTTGAGATATATGGTATATACATGAGGGTTTCCTTGTTTGGATTATTTCGCTCGACGTACTACATCTCTTGTTGTAGATTCCTAAATATTAATTCCACTTAGACACGGGGTAAATGATCTAGGTAGACTATGCTTATAGGTAGAGCCTTAGTCATATGTAGTAGCCCTTCCCCTGGGGAAGACGGAGATGTTCTTGCTGTAGTGCTCTGACGCTCTTGTTGTTGTTCTTCTTCTTTTATTTTATTTTAACTTTCAGGCGGCTCAGAGCATCAGAGAGTCGCAGGGTGACGGAGTTCTTGCATAGTCACCATCGCGTATTTTTACTTGTATGGACTCCACAGTTGTCTTATGTTTCCATTCAGTCATTTGAGTTTGTACTCATATTGTTAAGGCAATATGCCTTAGTATGATTTCTAGTCGATTCATGTTGAGACATATCATGTTATTTTAGACTCCAGATGTATATCAATTGTATTCCAGTTTAGTTTATTTGGGACATGATTTCATCTATGAGATATATCTTTCTGTATCATGTCTATAGTATTTATTTCCCTTATTTGCTTTTTTTTGTACCTTCATTTATATTGGTTTCCACTAGAGGATATTACTGTGATTGGTAAAACATGTTGTTGCACAGTAGAGGTGCATGACAGGTTTGACATCTCTGGGTTCACATTGGACTGCAGCCAAGTATGAAAACAGGGGCGTCATAATATATTTTTAGATTTAAAAAGCAAGCATGTCATTTTAAAATATGATCATGAGAAGCTATCTTCTAATTTTGATATCATTGAAAAAGAAAATATGATGCTTAAAGAAAATAATGATATGTTAAAATTGAAAAATTAAAAATTGGCATCACCCATTGCTAGCTTATCTCATGCTAAGATTGATACCATGCTAGAGGTAGAAACAATTAGAAATGAATTTAATTCATTGAAAAATAATCATGCTCTTTCTACTTCTAGTGTTAATGCATATGTGCCTAATAATGATGAGTTGAATCATGTTAAGAACCGCATATCTTATTTAGATTCAACTTTAAAAATATGCATTGATAATAATGAAGCTTATGGATATGTATGCTAAAACTCATGCTACTACTAAACATCTCATACACTATGCACACATATATAACAAAGTTTACAAGGGCTCTATTTGCCGCCGTAAAGACCATTTAGCTAAATTTTTCTATGATGCACGTAAATCCACAAAACCTAATATTCCTTATGCCTCTTATCAAGCTTCATCATTATGTACACACACATGCTCATACACCCATTGTTAATCATTAGCATGTTCATGTGTTTAAATGTAATCTTTGTTGTTGTTTGGGTCATTTGGCTAAATATTATTTTGATTTGAAAAAAAAATCTCTTTTGCCAAATATTTCTAGTAGACCACGTATGTTTAAATATGATATTTGTGGTAGATTTGGCCACTTAGCAAAATTTTATTTTGATTTGAAAAAGTTTTCACATTTACAAAATGCTTCAAATAAATGACCATCTATGTTTGCAAATACTCCTTGTGCACAAATTTATGGTCAACAAAATCAAATGGGCCTCTTTCATTACACTTATTGCAATCGAAAAGGTCATTTGCATAATTTTTGCTTTGACCATGTTAGTGCACCACATGCACCCAAAAGGGTTTCATAACCATAGGGGTTTGAGCATTAATGATAGGGGTCATGTCCTGATAATCACATTTTATTATAATTTTATATCCTCATTATCTATTTTATATAAATAAATATGCCACTAATAATTGCTTTTATCTTTAAATGCAGGTTAATGAAGAATAAATCCAAAAATCCCATCTCTCAACAAAGGCCATTGATTTAATGAAGAAATGAAGCAAAAGAGAAATCAAGAAGCCCATTGGAAAATCAAATTGCTAATTTATCCAAAAGCCCAAAGCAAAAGAATCAAGCCATAAAGAAATGAAGCCCATGAAGCCAAATAAATTCTTTCAATATTCAATGAAGTGCTAAAGCCCAAAATGCCAAGAAAATGTCCAAGGCCCAAGCCCAAGAACAACCACAATAAGCTAGCTTCGGACAATAACAGGAAAAGGCATACATCGATGTCAGCATCGATGGGCGCATCGATGCCCGTATCGATGCCAACATCGATACGCCTATCGATGCTGGTATCGATACTGACATACAGTTTGTTACGAATTAAGGGCTAAAATTTGTTGTTTTGAGATAAGATTTCAATCCAATGGCTCTCATTCACTGATATTTACTATAAATAGGGATAGAGAGTGAGGGGTTAGAGGTGTGAAAAATTTTGTAACTCCATTTGGAGAGGAGGGTTACTCTTAATTGAGAAGACCTTTCAAATTTGTAACTTTTGTTACAATTAATAAAAGAATTTTTTTCCACTTTAAAATTTTCTTTTCTCCTCTTTGTT
This sequence comes from Asparagus officinalis, assembly GCF_001876935.1. Lineage (NCBI taxonomy): Eukaryota > Viridiplantae > Streptophyta > Magnoliopsida > Asparagales > Asparagaceae > Asparagus > Asparagus officinalis. Next base: position 90,407,740 of record NC_033801.1, on the reverse strand, counting down.
GAATGATGAGGATGGAGATGAAGAGCAATTTAAAGGTTTGCATTTTTTTTATTTTCCTCTTTTATTTCTTTTTAGTAATTTTTTTATTATTGCTTATTAGTTAGATTTATATTCATGCTTGTAGTGTAGATTTATTTTCTTATCTTTTTATTTATTTTTGCACTTTAATTTGTTGAGTAGATTTATTTTCATGCATTTAATTTTTGTAATTTATTTTGTAGTTTAGATTTTAAAGTTTGTAGTTAGATTTATTTTTTGTTCATAGTTTAGATTTTTCTTTTCTTTTTATTTTTATAATTAGTTCTTTTTCTTCTTGCTTTTATTTCTTAAGATGTGAAATTAATTCTTGTAGAGATCTTAGAATTGTATGAAATTGGTCTAATTTTCTTTATATTGTATGAATTTTTCTCTTGCACTTAAAATATTCATGTTTAGGATGAAATTGGTCTAATTTTCTTTATATTGTATGAATTTTTCTCTTGCACTTAAAATATTCATGTTTAGGATTATCAACTAGAGAACTAATTGCTAGAAGAAAAATTTGATAATCTATGCTTATCTTAAATGGTTTGATAGGTTATGCTTATGAATTCTAGGATTACTATCTTGTTATTATTCTTATCATGAATTGTAATTTTGATTTAGATGATAATTTGATAGGTTATACTTTTCTTAAATGGTTTGATAGTCTATGCTTAATAAATCCAAGTTAAAATATGATTAAAAGAGAATAGTTTGTATTTTATAATTGAGATTAGCTAGTGGATTCAATTCTAGATCTCTCATATCTTTAATTGAATCCTCCATCTTTTGTTTTCTTGCTTTTTTTCTCTTTTTATTCTTGCTTTTTATTTTATTCTTTGATTCTTTCTTCGCTTCTCTAAAATTCAATTTATTGTCACTTGCATATATTCAAAACAATCACTCATTACATCTATCTCCATAATCACACTTATTCTTTAATCCTATTTTTGTCACGCGCATAACATAAGAACCAATTCTAATAATCTCTTAAAATCATCTTCCTCGTGGGATCGATAACTTTTTATACTATAAATTGATCAATTGTGCACTTGCAATTTTGGTACATAATTATACTGCATCAAGTTTTTGGCGCCGTTGCCGGGGAATGTGCTAAAATAGGATTTTATTATTTTGGTTCTTTAACTTGTGTGTTTTCTTGTGAAGGAACCACTTGGAGCTTGAAAATCTTGGATTGAAGATCAAGAATTAACTTGTGTGTTTTCTTGTGAAGGAACCACTTGGAGCTTGAAAATCTTGGATTGAAGATCAAGAACTTAGAGAATTGCTATTAGGTAACTATTCTTTCTAGCGTTTTCAATTCCACCCTTTTTAGTTAGCTTTATAATTAGAGACAATTAAGATTAAAAATAATATTTTATTTTTGTTGACCATAATAAAATTCACCTTTCACTTGGACATTAACTAACAAGATAATAAATTCAAACAAGAGCTCTTTTCTCACATTTGATTGTTGTTGACCATAATTAAAAAAAAGATTTTTTTCCCATCCTTTTTAGTCGCTTTTAATTTCTAGGGTTGCATTTCATATAGTTATTAGGAATTCACCAAAGTGATTGTAGCACTTGATTTGGCACATGCTTAAAACATTCTTAAGGACAAAACCCTATAATCAAGATAAGGTAAGTGATTTCATCACCCTTTCCTTAGCCCACAAATTAGTAATTCCTCACTTCACAAACCCAAGCCTCCTAAAACTCATTAGACGTTGGCCCCTAAGGACTCGAGCTCAATAAGGAACAAGAAATCCTTAAGTTAACCGGTTTAAGTTTTCTCAGTTTAGTTGGTGTCTAACGCAAGGTTTAGGGGTTGCGTAAAGCGCTCTGCAAGGAACGGGGTACTTAATTGATCTCTGATCACCCTCTAGTACTATCCTTACCTGGCTAACTACCTGGGTAAAACATTAATCTTTTCACTGTAGGAGTTTTTGGTTAGGAGCTGGTCTAGTGGAGTTAGGCTAAACCCTAGAATTAGAAAGATTGAAAAGTGATTGCTTTGATTTGTTTTAGTTAGGTTTTCTCTATCTTTTTCTTCTCATTAAAAAAAAAACCAATTTTCATTCTTTCTTAAAAAAATTTATAAAAAGAAGTTTTTTTGGTGTATGCAAACTTGGGTTAGGGATAATTCTCATCGTTTAATCCGTGATGAACCAATCCAAGAAATGGCAAATCAACCCGTTCTCCAAGATATGTGTTACCCCACCAGAAATACAATTCCTTCGTGCATAATACTCCCCGAAGCAAATAGAGCAAATTTCAAGCTTAGATCGCATTACATAAACATGCTTCCCAAATTCCTTGGAAATGAAACAGAAGATGCATATATTTTTATTTTGGAATTTTAGGAAGTGTGTATTATGATTAAAATGAGAGAATTAAATGAAGATGTGATTAAGCTTAGATTTATTCCATTTACTCTTAAGGATAAAGCTAAAAAATGGCTATACAGCTTACCGACAAATTCCATCTTAACTTGGGATGAATTTGTCACCGTTTTTCTTAAGAAATTTTTCCCTATTCATAAAACGGTAAAGCTAAGTAATAGCATTCAAAACTTCAAAATTATCCCGGGAGAGCCATTCTGGAAATATTTTAACCGATTCAAAGATTTTTTAATCCAATGTCCTCATCATGGTCTAGAGAAATAGCGATTGTGCCAAGTCATATATGAAGGATTGGAGTATTCTTCAAAAACATCTTTAGAATCGATGTGTCAGGGAGATTTTATGAGGAAAAATGCAGATGAAGCTTGGGAATTCCTAGAAAGTCTATCCGAGAAAACAATACAGTGGGAACACTGTGATGATAGGGTATCATCAGTTCCCCAATCTAAGTCTAGTGGTCTTTCCCTGGAGTCAAACATTGCTTCTGAAGCAAAGATGACAACAATTCTGCGGAGGTTAGAAGCCTTAGAAGTTAAGGAACGAGCTCCAGCTAAAATAAATCATGTTTCTGCCCCAGGATGTCATAATTGTCAGTCTCCTACCCACGTTTCAGAGGAATGCCCTCTCCTAGGAAACAACAATGCATTAGAATAGATGAACGCTACATTCCAGCACCCTAGAAATGATCTATTTTCTCCAACCTACAATCCAGGTTGGAGAAATCATCCTAACTTTGCATGGAATCAAGAAAATTCTCCCGAAAATCAAAACTTCATTCCCGCGTCAAACCAACAATTCCCTAGGGGAAATACTATCATGTTCAACTCACCAAATAATTTTTAACAAGCTAACCCAGTTTTTTCAACCCAACATCCTCATCCTCATCCTCACTAGCCTACAAATCCTTCAAATTCTGATCATGACAAACGTTTGAGTGTCTTAGAAAAGGGTTTAGAAGCTATGATCAAAGCTTCTACACAAACAACTAACATGTTGACCCAATCACCCACCACTTTAAATTCCTTCATGCAAACAACCGACTAAGTGCTCAACTCGAACACTCAAGCCATAGCCCAGTTAGAAACCCAACTTGGGCAACTAGCCACTGCTGGGAGCGAGAGAGAGAAAGGAAAATTCCCAAGTTAACCTGTTACAAACCCTAAAGATAATGGATCCAGTTCATCCCAACCAGCCCATGTGAATACAGTTCACACTTTGAGATCAGGAAAACAGATAGACAACCAAGTTAGAATGCCACCGGATAAAACCCCTTCTCCCATCCAACACATTCCATCCGATGACCAAAACACTGAACATGAGATTGAGCCTGATCCAGATAGGTATAGGCTCGTTGTCCCATTTCCAGATAGACTCAAACCTAGAAAAAACTCCCCGCAGGTTGAGAAAATTCTAGAAATATTTAAACATGTCAAGATCAACATCTCTCTCCTAGATGCAATCCAACAAATCCCCTCTTATGTAAAGTTCTTGAAGGACTTATGCACTAAGAAAAGAACTACCAAAGCCCCCAAGAAAGTCTTCTTAGCTGCCAACCTCAGTGAAATTTTTTCGAAACCTACGCTGTTAAAATATAAGGACCATGGTTGTCCCACAATTCCATGCATTATAGGTAACACTCACATTAATAAGGCACTTCTAGACTTGGGAGCCAGTGTCAACCTCCTTCCTTATTCAGTCTATCAATAGTTAGGTGTAGGAGAACTTAAACCGATAAGATGCACTCTATAATTAGCTGATAGATCCGTGAAATTTCCCAAAGGAGAGGTAGAGGATGTTCTGATCAAGGTTAGAGAGTTTATTTTTCCTGTTGATTTTATTGTCTTGGAAACGTAACCCATTTCCAATCTCAAAAGTTAAATCCTAGTCATTCTAGGAAGACCTTTTTTAGCCACCTCAAATGCTTTGATAAATTGTAGGACGGGTCAGATGAAACTATCTTTTGGGAATATGACTGTTGACCTCAATATCTTCAACCTAGGAAGGCAGCCTAGTGATCCATCTGATCAACCCGTGGAAGTGAATTTCATTCAGGGAATATCAAGTGAACAACAAGAGGGAGAGTGTGAATTAGATTCAAGTGCATCTGACTTAATGTTTGCGGAGTCTTCTAATGACGAATTAGAGTTAAATCCGCTGGTCAATCATGTTTCTACTGTTGGCTGGCAACGAGAACCTTTGGACATAGAACCACGAATCCAGCTTCACCATCTATGGAGGAACCCCCTAAGTTAGAGCTCAAACCTCTACCTAAAAATCTAGAGTATGCCTACTTAGGGGAGAACGAGTCTTTACCAGTCATTATTTCTTCTGACTTAACTACCAGTCAAAAGGAAGCTCTCTTAGATGTTTTAAGAGAGAATATGGAATCCATTGGATGGACCATGGCTGATATTAAAGGGATTAGTCCAACCATTGTTCAACACCGAATCCATTTGATAGATGACGCCAAACCTACTAGAGATCCTCAACGCCGGTTAAACCCAGTGATGAAAGAAGCTGTTAGGAAAGACATTCTGAAATGTTTTGATCATGGGATCATTTATCCCAATTCTGATAGTTCATGGGTGAGTCCGGTCCAAGTTGTTCCAAAGAAATCTGGGATCACAGTGATCCAAAATGAGGCTAATGAGCTGATTCACACTCTGATCCAAACTGGATGGCGAGTTTGCATTGATTATCGAAAACTCAACTTAGCCACTCAGAAAGATCACTTCCCTCTTTCATTCATTGACCAAATGTTAGAGCGTTTAGTAGGACATGAGTTCTATTGTTTCCTGGATGGATATTCAGGTTACAATCAAATCCCTATCGCTCACGAAGATCAGGAGAAAACCACCTTCACTTGCCCGTATGGAACATTCGCATACCGACGCATGCCTTTTGGCCTGTGTAACACACCAGCCACATTCCAACGCTGCATGATCAGTATTTTTTCTGACATGGTAGAGAGATTCCTCAAAATTTTCATGGACGACTTTTTTATTTTTGATGACACATTTTCCCAATGTTTGCATCATCTTAAACTGGTCCTAGAACGATGTAGGGAGAAAAATCTGACTCTCAATTGGGAGAAATGTCATTTCATGGTAAAACAAGGCATTGTCTTAGGACATGTAGTTTCTAATAGGGGAATCGATGTGGACAAAGCTAAGATAGATCTCATTTCCAATCTCCCTCCTCCCAAAACTGTCAAAGATGTCAGATCATTCCTTGGCCATGCTGGTTTTTACCGACGTTTCATCAAGGATTTCAGCAAAATTGCTAGACCCTTGACCAATCTCTTAGCTAAGGATACATCATTTGTCTTCTCTCCTAACTGCCTCAAAGATTTTGAATATCTGAAAAAGGAGCTAACCACAGCTCCTATCATTCATGCACCAGATTGGACCTTACTCTTCGAACTGATGTGTGATGCATCTGATTCTGCGATTAGTGCTGTTTTAGGACAACGGTTTGATGGAAAACCACATGTGATCTACTATGCCAGTAGGACTCTGAATGATGCCCAGCAAAATTACTCTGTCACAGAAAAAGAGTTTTTAGCTGTAGTCTTTGCCTTCGAAAAATTTAGGTCCTACCTCATCGGTTTCTTAACCAAAGTTTTTACAGATCATGCCGCACTAAAGTATCTTTTGACCAAAAAGGATGCTAAAGCACGGCTCATTAGATGGATTCTCCAACTTCAAGAGTTTGACATTCAAATTCTTGACAGAAGAGGAACAGAGAACCCCGTAGTAGATCACCTCTCTCGACTCCCGAATGCACCAACATCAACCTTTCCGATCAATGAGCATTTCCCTGATGAATAACTCCTACAAATCCAATCTGTTCCATGGTTCGCCAACATAGTGAACTACATAGTCATGAACCAGATCCCTTCTCATTGGTCCAAACAGGATAGATCCCGTTTTCTCTCCCAAGTAAAATACTTTTACTGGGATGATCTATATCTGTTCAAATACTGTCCTGATCAAATCTTTAGGAGGTGTGTTCCCACTGAAGTAACTAGGAGTGGTCTATCCTTTTGTCATGAGCAAGCATGTGGGGGTCACTTTGGCCTAAGAAAAATAGCTAAAAAAATTCTCTAATCTGGGCTATACTAGCCCACTCTTTTCAAGGATTCATATGAGTTTTGCAAAACTTGTAATCGCTGTCAGCTTTTAGGGAAGGTCACTAGGAGAAATATGATGCCCTTACAACTCATCTTATCTGTTGAACTTTTTGATCTATGGGGTATCGATTTTATGGGATCATTTCCAAATTCCTTTGGAAATGTTTACATTCTAGTAGCCGTTGAACACATGTCAAAATGGGTTGAGGCGGTAGCTTGCAAAACTAATGACAACAAGGTCGTTGTCAAGTTTTTGAAAGTGAACATTTTTGCACGGTTTGGAGTACCCCGAGCGATCATCAGTGACAATAATACACATTTCTGTAACCGTTCTTTTGAGGCTTTGATAAGGAAATATTCAATCACACATAAATTGTCGACTCCTTATCACCCCCAAACCAGTGGTCAAGTAGAGGTCACAAATAGGCAGATCAAACAAATCTTAGAAAAAACAGTTAATCATAACAGAAAAGATTGGTCTGTAAAATTATGTGATGCTCTGTGGGCATATAGAACAGCTTTCAAGGCTAATTTGGGGATGTCACCATACAGACTGGTGTTTGGGAAAGCTTGTCACATACTAGTAGAGTTGGAGCATCGAGCAATGTGGGTGATAAAACAGTTGAATTTTGACTTAGACTCAGCAGGTAAAAATAGATTGCTCCAAATAAATGAGTTGGAAGAAATTCAAAATGATGCATATATAAACTTAAAAATTTACAAATAGAAAACCAAGATTTTTCATGACAAATCAATTTTACGAAAAAATTTCTCCAGGACAGAAAGTTTTATTGTACAATTCAAAATTACATCTTTTTCCTAGAAAATTAAGATCAAGATGGACAGGTTTATTTTTTATCAAACAAGTTTTTTCGCATGGGGCTGTCGAGATAAAAAATCCTAAAAATTGTAACATTTTTAAAATAAATGGTCAACGTCTAAAACCATTTTTAGAATTTTCTACACTCGGAGAGAAAGAGGTATTGGTTCTTCATGAAACTCATTATCTGTAAAAAAATAAATAAAAAAAATAAAAAAATAAAAAAAATGAAAAAAATAATTATAATTTTTCTCTCTTATTTGATTTCTTCATCCTCATACTAACAGTATTTACAGATCCTTATCATCATTGTTGACCGAACAAATGTAAGTTCTTCAATTCTTATCTGCTTTACTTTGTGCATCGGCGAATTTGCATTGAGGACAATGCAAAATTTAGGTGTAGGGGTGGGAAGTACATATTTTCCTCTTTATTTTATCATTTTGTAGCATTTTTGACATAGTTTTAATATATATATATATATATAATAATAATAATAATAATAATAATAATAATAATAACAATAATAATAATAATAATAATAATAATAATAATAATAATAATAATAATAATAATAATAATAATAATAATAATAATAATAATAAATTATAAAAATATTGTCACTTGCCAAATTAATAGAGTTAAGTAATAATTGATCTAATTGATAGATTTTAAATTATCTAATTCCTAGTTAGTGATATACTCAAGTTCACCTTTATGATAACTCCAAATAAAATTCTTAAGAAATGATTTTTCAACTAGTATACTTTACTTAAGTCTTATATATATATATATATATATATATATATATATATATATATATATATATATATATATATATATATATATATATATATATATATATATATATATATATATATATATATATATATATATATATATATATATATATATATATATATATATATATATATATATATATATATATATATAACACTAACCATTTTATATATATATTGTTATTTTGTATATATGGTCTTGGAAAATAATTTTTGATCAAGAGACTTGAAAGGTATTTAAAACAAAGAGTTAGCATGCACTTTTCAAAACTTTTAAATTAAATATCTAAGATTTGACTTGGTTTTGTATTATTATAATGAAAAATATTTTCTAAGAGATTTACATTGGAGTTGTATATAAAAATGTTTTCTTGATTATTAACTAGCTTCAATTAGAATGTCTAATATATCAAGAAAAATTAGTTATTTACTGACTTATTTAACTTGGCAAGTTGACTAAATTTTATGGGTATATTTACTACAAACCCTCACGAGACTACAACTCGTCCACTAGGGTAACCTAGGGGTTTAAAGGTTTGTTGTATGCGCTAAATACAACCATGATTCCTGCGAAAGTGAGTTAGGATGTTCTTTTTATTTTCTTTGCTAGATGACTAGCAAAAGTTTAGGTGTGGGGGTATTTGATAATCATATTTTATTATAATTTTATACCCTTATTATCTATTTTATATGAATAAATATGCCACTAATAATTGCTTTTATCTTTAAATACAGGTTAATGAAGAATAAATCCAAAAATCTCATCTCTCAACAAAGACCCTTGATTTAATGAAGAAATGAAGCAAAAGAGAAATCAAGAAGCCCATTGGAAAATCAAATTGCTAATTTATCCAAAAACCCAAAGCACAAGAATCAAGCCATAAAGCAATGAAGCCCATGAAGCCAAATAAATTCTTTCAATATTCAATGAAGTGCTAAAGCCCAAAATGCCAAGAAAATGTCCAAGGCCCAAGCCTAAGAACAACCATTAGAAGCTAGCTTCGGAAAACAACCAGGAAAAGGCACACATCGATGTCAACATCGATGGGCGCATCGATGCTAGCATCAATGCCCGTATCGATGCCAGCATCGATACGCCTATCGATGCTGGTATCGATACTGATGTACAGTTTGTTACGAATTAAAGGCTGAAATTTGTTATTTTTGGATAAGATTTTAATCCAATAGCTCTCATTCACTAATGTTTACTATAAATAGGGGTAGAGAGTGAGGGGTTAGAGGTGTGAAAAATTTTGTAACTCCATTTGGAGAGGAGGGTTACTCTTAATTGAGAAGACCTTCCAAATTTGTAACTTTTGTTACAATTAATAAAAGAATTTTTCTCCACTTTAAATGTTTCTTTTCTCCTCTTTGTTGAATGATGAGGATGAAGATGAAGAGCAATTTGAAGGTTTGCATTTCTTTTATTTTTCTCTTTTATTTCTTTTTAGTAATTTCTTTATTATTGCTTATTAGTTAGATTTACATTCATGCTTGTAGTGTAGATTTATTTTCTTGTCTTTTTATTTCTTTTTGCATTTTAATTTGTAGAGTAGATTTATTTTCATGCATTTAATTTTTGTAATTTATTTTGTAGTTTAGATTTTAAATTTTGTAGTTAGATTTATTTTTTGTTCATAGTTTAGATTTTTCTTTTCTTTTTATTTTTATAATTAGTTCTTTTTCTTCTTGCTTTTATTTCTTAAGATGTGAAATTAATTCTTGTAGAGATCTTAGAATTGTATGAAATTGGTCTAATTTTCTTTATATTGTATGAATTTTTCTCTTGCACTTAAAATATTCATGTTTAGGATAATCAACTAAAGAACTAATTGGTAGAAGAAAATTATAATCTATGCTTATCTTAAATGGCTTGATAGGTTATGCTTATCAATTATAATTTTGACTTAGATGATAATTTGATAGGTTATACTTTCCTTAAATGGTTTGATGGTCTATGCTTAATAAATCTAAGTTAAAATATTTTATAATTGAGATTAGCTAGTGGATTCAATTCTAGATCTCTCATATCTTTAATTGAATCCTCCATCTTTTGTTTTCTTGCTTTTTTTCTCTTTTTATTCTTGGTTTTTATTTTATTCTTTGATTCTTTCTTCTCTTCTCTAAAATTCAATTTATTGTTACTTGCATATATTCAAAACAATCACTCATTATATCTCTCTCCGTAATCACACTTATTCTTTAATCCTATTTTTGTCACGCACAAAACATAAGAACCAATTCTAATAATCTCTTAAAATGACATTCCTCGTGGGATCGATAACTTTTTATACTATAACTTGATCAATTGTGTACTTGTAATTTTGGTACATAACTATGATATATATATATATATATATATATATATACATATACATTTACATTGTTTGAAAAAGTAAAAATGAATTATTTTTGTTTTTCAAATCTATAGTTCATGATTCTCATATGTTTTGTATTCTTGGTTTTAACTATGTAGTTTTTGGTATAAATAATGTATTCATGTTTATGGATTCATTATAAAACACTTTTGTGATGATATTTTATGTGTTTGAGCTTATAGATCATCTATTTGTGCTTTATAATGTATTCTTTATGTGGATTGATCAAATTTTATAAAGAAGGTTTCATTCATTGATCAATCATCATTTTTAGATATATTCGTTTTTTAATTTTGGTGAGAGATTTATGTTTGAGCAATCCCCCGGGTTTATTGGGTGTTTATTTCTCAAATTATATTTACCGGGTGCTAAAAGGGTTATATGGGTTGTTACAAGCTAAAGAGCTTGATATTGTTGTCTCTCTTGCCCTTTTATTTGAAGATTGATATAGGTTTGTTTTTATGTTATTATGGTTTAAATTGATTGATTAATGATTTCATTTGGTTTTATTTGTTTTCATTTGAAAACTTTTTTTTTCATGATTCACATGTTTTCATTCTATTGATTTCATAAATTGCTCTTTTATTATGTTTTGTTTTTAAACCTACTATGCTCTAAGACACTATTTTGTAATATCACATCAATATGTGTTCTCATTATCTTTTTGAATGTGAGTTTTGCCTAGCACGTTTTGATCTATGCTTGCTCACATGTTTACCTTAGTATTTATCTCTTACATTTATTAAGGCATTTTGATAGGGGGAGCTATTCCCTATTATTTGTTTTTATACTCAACGTGCTTATAGGTAAGGGGAGCGTTCACTCTCTTCATTCCTTTGTTTTTCTATTTTTGATGTTGCCAAAGGGGGAGAAACAAGTGGATTGTGAGTATATTTATGAGTAATGTACTTTATTGTATATTTTATATACTCTTGGTGTAGATTGTTTGTCATCATCAAAAAGGGAGAAATTATTGGCCTTTTTGTTTTGATGATGATTTACAAACAATATCTAATATTGTTTGTGTTTTCTTATTAGTTGTTCTAAACAAACAATAAGTTGGAGATTGGATGTAATCAAGTTTTCACGATCATAGCCATTGAAGGATGGAAGGAATATCGGCATGAAGCCATTGCAAATCAAGTCATATTTAAGATCAAGCTTCATCCGTAACCAAGTCAAGCTATATTGAAGACCTTCAAGCTTGGGTAATTTAGTTTAGGTTTATACTTGTGTGTAGATACTTCAAGCTCAATCATATACACACTGTTCGCGTGGAAAACTGTTTTCTTTTTCATTGATATGATTGTCATCTTGAGTTACAACTTTTTGAGTTACAAAAGATCCGGTCTTTTATAGATCCGGTTACAACTAAATCAAAGAAAATAAAGAAAAATTACAACTCTCCTCTGTGAACAAATCACGAGCTCCTGTTTTGCGGTCGCTCGCTTTGGTGGGTTCTTTGCCTGCGCCGGGGTTAATCCGTGGACCACCGAGCGATCTAGATCCGGTCGGATCTACACGATTATGCGGGTATTATTCCACGAAGGGAATAATAGCCGGGAGGGATTAATCCACCAAGGGAATAATCGCTCAGATCTCGAGATCTAAGACCAAGCTTAGATCTGGAGTGTAGTCTCGTGTAGATCTCAGATCTGTTCTTTCTTCCTCTCGAGATCCTGCCTTTTCTGACGTGGATGGTCGCCGAGGATCAGATCTGAATGTGCAAGTCTTCTGGTCTTCAAGCTCCGAGTTCACTCTTCAATCCGGCAGAGTTTCGGCTCTTGAAAGTTCGACCTCTGAAAATGAACATCTCTAGGCCTATTTATAGGCTCTCAGGACAGTGGCTGCAAAAAGGGAATTGTCGGCCCCCTCTGGCCACTGTCGGCCACCTCGGGCCACTGTCGGCCACCTCGGGGTGGCCGACACTGTGCCTAGCCACCTTGGGGTGGCTCGGCTCATGGCCGAGCCAGCTCGTAGAATTGACCATCGATTGCTGGCGTCGAGTTTTTATGTGCAACGCGTTGTCCGGCGTTGTGTTGTTGAGTTATCCTTAAGAATATTTATAAACAATATTCTCCAGGAACTTCTCAAACCAAAAATAGGGAATAGTTTATACTCATATACCTTATTGGAGTATTTAAGAAGCAGTTTAAACTCGTATACTTTTCGGAGTATTTAAGAAGCAGTTTATACTCGTATACTTTTCGGAGTATTTAAGAAGCAGTTTATACTCGTATACTTTTCGGAGTATTTAAGAAGCAGTTTATACTCGTATACTTTTCGGAGTGTTTAAGAAGCAGTTTATACTCGTATACTTTTCGGAGTATTTAAGAAGCAGTTTATACTCGTATACTTTTCGGAGTATTTAAGAAGCAGTTTATACTCGTATACTTTTCGGAGTATTTAAGAAGCAGTTTATACTCGTATACTTTTCGGAGTATTTAAGAAGCAGTTTATACTCGTATACTTTTCGGAGTATTTAAGAAGCAGTTTATACTCGTATACTTTTCGGAGTATTTAAGAAGCAGTTTATACTCGTATACTTTTCGGAGTATTTAAGAAGCAGTTGTGTTGTTGAGTTATCCTTATTGGAGTAAGAAGCAGTTTATACTCGTATACTTTTCGGAGTATTTAAGAAGCAGTTTATACTCGTATACTTTTCGGAGTAAGAAGCGGTTTATACTCGTATACTTTTCGGAGTAGTGATTCTCTCGTTGCAACGCATTGATTGGCGTTGACCCAGGGTTACGCGTTGACCGGCGTTGACCCTGGGGTTTTGATCGTCGTACGTTGACCTTTTTGCTTGCAACGCGTTGACTGGCGTTGACCCAGGGTTATGCGTTGACCGGCGTTAACCCTAGGGTTTCGAATTTTTGCTCGCAACGCATTGACCGGCGTTGACCTAAGGTTACGCGTTGTCCGGCGTTGACCCTGGGGTTTTGACCGTCGTACGTTGACCTTTTGATCGCAACGCGTTGACTGGCGTTGACCTAAGGTTACGCGTTGTCTGGCGTAGACCTTAGGGTTTTGAATGTCGTATGTTGCTCAGGTCACGAGACCAACTAAAGAAGCTGATGCGTCAGTGACTCTCGTATTTATAGGATTTTTGGACTTTAGGATTTTTTGGCTAACCCCCAGCCCTCAAGGGGTTTGATGAGCCTTTACCGACTACCGTTTGAGTCGGGCTAGCATGCGGATTATGTAAATCCGTTCCGCATGTGACGTTGTGCTAAGAGAGTTAACGCTCTTAGTGCTACGATATTGAATACGTAGACTTCGCTATTGTTATGGGAATAGGCTACCCAGCAACGTGTATTAGATGCCGACTTATCCCTACTTAGGCTTCGGGATAAAATACCCCAGAATCGAACTCTGGTGTCTTTTTCAATTGGTAAAAGACTAAACCGGCGACGCGTGTTAGGCGCTGACTTTGGGGTTTTTGGCTAACCCCCAGCCTTCAACGGATTTGATTAGCCTTTACCGACTACCGTTTGAGTCGGGCTAGCATGCGGATTGTCTAAATCCGTTCCGCATGTAACGTTGTGCTAAGAGAGTGAATTCTCTTAGACTTTGTGCTATGATGTTGAATACATAGGCTTCGCCATTGTTACGGGAATAGGCTACCCGGCAACACGTATTAGACGTTGACTTTATCCCTACTTAGGTTTCGGGATAAAATACCCCAGAATCGAACTCTGGTGTCTTTTTCAATCGGTAAAAGACTAAACCGGCGACACGTGTTAGGTGTCGACATATCCTTTCTTAGGATTCAGGATGACATTCCCCATGCGTGTAAGGCATGGATTTTGGTGTTATTAATAACAGCCTGCCGCAATGTTGAATATGCGGGCGAGTGTTCTTTTCAACGGTTAAGAATTAACCGGCAGCGCAGGTTATGCGCAGGCTTATCCTTACTTAGGTTTCAGGATAGAATACCCCAGAATCGAACTCTGGTGTCTTTTTCTACGGGAAAAGACTAAACCGGCAGCGCGTGTTAGGCGCAGACTTATCCCTGCTTAGGATTCGGGATAAACTTCCTAGGATGAATCCTAGATTGATAGATTCTTAGAAAAGGTTGGTGCGGGAAAGGAAGAATTTTATATTCTATTTCCCGGTCTTCTTTTAGGGTGAAGGCGAACCCAACAGACAAGGAAGGAAGAATTTTATATTCTATTCCCTGATTCTGGAAAGGAAGAATTTTATATTCTATTTCCAGCGAAGAAGAAACTAGAAGTGGGGTGTCCACTCCGAGAATCTGGAAAATTTAGATAAACTTGCCTTTTATAGGATGAGTTATCTAAACTGAAAATGGGTTCTTCGTTTATCGAAGTGGTATTTCAACTTTGGCTATAACCATGGGAAGGCTTGACCAAAGAGAAAGAGAAGGGAGTTTTTTTTTTCGTTTATCGAAAGGAGACTCCGATCTGAAAGGGGACCTTCTTGTCTATGGAAATAGTCAAGAGGGCCAGATGGATACTTTTGGTGGACTCACTGTCAATTGAAACTTTGATCAGTGAGGGATTTTGGTGGTAAGACAATGATTTTGGGTTATCCTCTAGAAATTAAGTTAATATTCTCAGGGACTCCGCGTCGTAAAACGATTATCCTGAATGTACTAGCGATTAGTACTTCTTATCAGAACTTCCCATTTATTGGCGAATTAATTGCTGGCGCCTCTTTGAGTGATAGCGCGATATGCGCGCCGTTTGAATAGACTTTCCCGGTAAATGAGTTATCCTGAATGTACTAGGGATAGTACTTCTTCAGGAACTTCCCATTTATTGGCATTAATTGCCTGGCGCCCTCTTGAGTGATCAGGCGATATGCGCCGTTTGAATAGACTGTGTCTATTACAAACGGTCCTTCCCATTTGGGTTCGAATTTACCTTTCTTCTTGGAGGTGAGAATTATTGGTCGGCGAGCAGCGAGGACCAGATCTCCTTCCTTGAAGCTTCTCTGTCGGACTCTTTTGTTAAAAGCCCTTGACATCCTGGCTTGGTAAAACTCGATGTGTTGTTGAGCCTCCAAACGCTTTTCATCCAGCCTCTCGAGCTCTTCGAGACGCTTCTGATGTTGTTCCTCCGTCGTCATCTCCGTTGCGAGGGCGATCCGAAGGGACGGAATCTGAATTTCCAGCGGTAGCACAGCTTCACACCCGTATACCAGAGAATACGGGGTAGCTCCCGTAGGCGTACGTATGGTGGTGCGATAAGCCCAGAGTGCTTCACCGAGTTTATCGTCCCAGTCCCGTTTATTGGTCTTCACGAGCTTGGACAGGATCTTAATGATCGTCTTGTTAAACGCCTCCGCTAATCCATTCGCGGCGGGATAATAAGGTGTTGATGAAACATCTTCAATTTTGAACTTGTCGCAGAATCTGACGAAGGCATTGCTTATGAACTGTGGACCGTTGTCATGAATGATCCTTCTTGGCACGCCGTGTCGGTAAATGACATGATGCTTGATGAAATTGATGACGTTGTTCGTCTTCACTTCTCTAAGCGGAATCGCTTCAGCCCACTTTGAGAAATAATCTGTGATCGCGAGGATGAACCGATCACCTTTGACTGAAGGGGGAAAAATAGGACCGACTATGTCCATGCCCCAAGTCTCGAACGGCCAAGACGTGGTTGACGTGTGCAACTGCTCTGGCGGTTGATGCATATAATTCGCATGTATCTGGCAAGCGTGGCATTCTCGTGCGTATTCGATTGCGTCACGAACCATCGTTGGCCAGAAATATCCCATCCTCCTGATGCGATCATACAGTTTAGGACCGGGCTGATGCGCACCACATTCTCCTTCGTGTGCTTCCTTAAGAACTTCCTTTGCTTCTCTGTTCGAAAGGCATCGGAGTAAAAGACCGTCGTACCCTCTACGGTATAATGTATGGGTTTCAGTATTATAGAAGAATCTTGGAGCTCTTCGGCGGATTGATTCCTTTTCTTTTACATCCTCTGGCAAGATACCATATTGGACGTAGTCGATGATAGGAAAACGCCAATCTCGGGACTCAGACCCAATTTGAGTTGAATTCACCTCTTTGGCGTTCACGTTTCTATCCTCTTCTTCTTCAATCTCCGTACTGTATATGGGTACGCAGAGTTGATGCGTCCGTACTGTGACTAACAGCTCAGCTTCGGGAGGCTGTGCCAGTGATACTGCTAGTGCCGCCAGTGCGTCTGCATAAGCGTTCTGGAGACGAGGGATGTATTCAATAAAGAATTCTTCGAAAGATTCCGCCATTTTGATGGCTTCCTGGTGGTACGGGATCAGGTCTTGATTCCTGACTTCATACTCACCGCGAACTTGGTTGACTATCAATTGCGAATCTCCAAAAGCTTCGAGATATTCGACCCCCAGCTCTTTGGCGAAACTGAGTCCAATGAGAAGCGCGTTGTATTCGGCAACATTATTGGAGCACGGACTAGTCAACGAATAAGCCCGAGGCATCACGTGCTTTCCAGGGGAGATTAAGACGACTCCAACTCCAGAGGAAACTGTAGGACATCCCGGGGTTATTACTCTATTAACTGCCCTTGAGGCACCATCGAAGTATAATTGCCATACTTGTTGGTGTGATGTGGTGTTAACCTCGTGGGTTTCATCCGGCAAGTCATCATATACTTCTGCCGTATCTGTGGTCGGGTTTGCCGCCAAAAGGTCACAAATCGCCTGTCCTTTTATCGACTTCTGCTGCTTGAAGTGCAAATCGTATTGGGACAAGAGAAGGGCCCACTTCGCTAGTCGCCAATTCATAGAGGCCGGTTGCGTCATAAACACCCGTACTGGATTAACGTTGGAGATAACGTAGATCGTCTGTCCCACTAGGTAATGCCGCATCTTTTGCATCGCAAATACCAATGCAAGGCATTCTTTCTCAATCATCGGATATCGAGACTCAGCGCCTACCAAGGTCCGACTGAGGTAATAAACTGCCTGTTCGTGACCGTTATCATCGTCTTGCGCTAGTAAGGCACTTATCGAGTGGTTCATCGCCTTGAGATAAATCAAGAACGGTTTACCAGATTTCGGTGCAACGAGAACAGGAGGGTTCGCCAGATATGTTTTGATATCTTCGAACGCTTTTTGGCAGGCATCATCCCAGATGAATGATACTCCTTTCTTGTTCAGCTTAGAGAACGGTTGGCACTTCCCAGAAAGATTTGAGATGAAACGCCGGATATAAGCTAAACGCCCTTGCAATCCTCTGAGTTCTCTCAGATTCCTCGGGGGCTGCAATTCATGTATCGCCTTCACCTTATCAGGATCGATATGTATACCCTTAGTGGTGACGACGAACCCAAGAAATTTTCCGCTGGACATTCCAAGAAATGATTTAGTGGGGTTCATCTTCAACTGATGACTCCTCATGAGATCGAACATTGTCTTCAAATCCTTGATGTGATCTTCCTTGTTGCGGCTTTTCACAACCAAATCATCAACGTAACATTCGACTGTTTTCCTGAGATGTTCTTGGAAAATCTTAGTCATCGCTCGCTGGTATGTGGCACCGGCATTCTTCAGGCCGAAAGGCATCACCGTATAGCAGAAAACGCCGAGGGGTGTTCTAAACGCCGTATGCTTCTCATCCTCTGGATGCATCTTGATCTGGTTATATCCCGAAAATCCATCCATGAAGGACATCCTCTCAAATCCACATGTATTGTCGATAATGACATCCGTGATCGGGAGAGGGAAATCGTCTTTCGGACATGCTTCATTCAGGTTCCTGAAGTCGATGCAAATCCTGATTTTGCCATTCTTCTTCATGACGGGAACGATGTTGGCTAACCAGTCTGGATGTTGTTCCTCTCGGATAAATCCTGATTCGATCAACTTCTTAACCTCTGCCTCAATGGCTTCCATAATCTGCGGACGAAACCGTCTTTGCTGTTGCTTGACAGGTTTGGCATCCGGCTTGATATCGAGGCGGTGCATTGCGACATTGGGGTCGAGCCCTGGCATGTCTTCATAATTCCATGCGAAGACGTCGATATATTCCCTGATGAGAGCAATCAATTCCCGAGCCACCCCGAGGTGGCTCGGCCACCGAGCCACCGAGCCACCTCAAGGTGGCTCGGCTGAGGCCGAGCCACCTTGAGGTGGCTCGGCTTTGGCCGAGCCCCCGCGGGCGGTGTTTTCCGACTTTTTCGAGTCGTTTTCCGTTGTCTCGTTTGTCCGTGTTTCGGTTGACCTGAGACTCTGATTTGATGATCTGATTTGGCAGTAAATTGGATTCCTGATTTGGCAGTAAATCCGCTTCTGAGTTCGAGTCCGAAATTGATCTTGATTCGATCGTGATTCGTCCGAGTCCGCTCTTGGTTGGATGACTCGTTGATTCCTCAACTCATTAGCTTGATTCTGCGCGCGGGTGGATTCATTCCGTCGCTTCCGTGCGATTCGTCGATCTCGTCGCCTCGTTGGCTCGTCGGTTTGTGCCGAGCTATGCTAGGGGACCTATAAGCAATTTTATATGCCTACACACACATACAGGTATTGGTTTCTCTCTCTATATATAGTTATATATATATACAAGTTTTGGTTTTTTGTTTTCATGTTTACATAAATATGAATTTGTGAAAATGTTGAGTAATTTGTTTATTGACTTAACAACAATAGTTTATAACTTTTATTAAGTTTATAAAATTATTTTATAAGGTTTTAAACTATTGTTTAAATCAAAATGTCAAAAACATGTCATGTTTAGTTTTCATGTTTTGGACCTTTTTGCAAAATGAAGAGATTCTCAAGTGGGAGGTGTAATTCCAAAAATACTTTTTGTAATATGTTTATAATCATGTTACAAGTATTTCCCAAAGTTTTACATTTTTAGAATTTATTTACTATTTTTAAAAGGAATTCAAAAATTAGATTTACTATTTAAAACGGGCTGATAATGTGTTATCAGTCGACTGATGCAAGGGTTCAATCGACTGATGAAAACACCTGGAATCATCAAAAGTTTCTATTTTTTTATCGGTTGACTGATCAGTCGACTGATGAGGTCTTCAGTTGACTGATGAGCTCTTCAGTCGAATGATGACGTGTTGTTGGGCTGTAACGGTCAGCTCATCAGTTGACTGATAAACAATATCAGTCGACTGACACCTGTAACAGCTAGTTTTTGTAGCTTTGTACTGTTTTGATTTTTTGGTCTTTTTGCTGAGTTTTCTTGATCTTTGGGGTTCCCTATATATATCCCTCATACCCAACTATGTTTCATGATCCAAGAAAGTTTTTAAACAATTTTAAGGGTGTTTAAAAGTTTGTTTCAAGTTTTGGTTTGTGAAGAAATTTTCACAAGAGCTAGAGGAGATCATCATTTGTGTTTGAGCTCTCAAATCATCTCTCTCTCTCACTCTTGATCTATAGAGAAGTTTCATTAAACTCAATTCTACCTATTATTATTTTGATCATAATTTCCATAAGCTAGATTTTGTATTGAGTTTCTATTTGATTTTGATTATACTCTTTGTTCACACACAACCTATTGAGCTTATTGTATTTGCATATATTGTATAATTTGGGGTTGTGGGTTTGTGACATTGAGAGTGAGCTTTCATTGTGTTCTCATCCATAATAGAGAACAAACTTTGTATTTGAGCCTAAATTGTGTAGTTCACATTGTATTATACTTGTACACCGAGAGGAGTGTGTGGTAAAAGATGGGGTCGGTTCCATGAGGAGTGGTGTCGGTAGTAAAGCCTAGAGAGAGGTCGTAAATCCGAGCACTTGAGGAAGAACACGAGCTAGAGACCAACACTTAGAGGGTGTAGAGTATGATTGCAAGAGTGTGAGATTGTAGAGTTTTCGGTGAGATGGAAAACCGAACTTGTGAGATGTAAACATTTTTGGGTGAGCCGTTGAAACCCCGGTGTGATAGTGAATTTCTCTCGGGAGTGGAGAGCGGAGATGTATGACTGAAGGTCCGAACTCCGTGATCATTTCTTGTGTGTTTGAGTTTGGCTTGTGCACTTATATTTTGTTTATCACTATCGCCATTCTCTCATTGTCTAATTTATCCACTATATTGTTTGTATTTGTTTATAGTTTACTTACCCTTGTTTGTATATCTTTGCATATATATCTTGTTGCATATCTAATTTGCTAGGATATTTGTTAAGAAGTTTATAATTGGCATCAAATTGGATTAGATTTGCATAAACCCTATTTACCCCCTCTAGGGTGCTTTCAATTTGCACTAATTACGGAAACACGTTGTAATACACAAGGATACATAGAGGAGTGGTTGGGAGAGACCGGGGTCAATTTCAAGAGGAGTGGTTTGGTTGTAAAAGCCTAGGGAGAGGTAGTAATTCCAAGCACTTGAGGAAGGTGACACGAGCAGGCCAACACTTAGAGGAGAGTCTTGTGGGATTGATAATCATGTATATTGTAAAAGGTTTTGATGAGCTTTAAAAACTGATTGTGTAGTGAGTTTGTGACTAGCGGAGAACCTCCTCGAGGTGAGGTGCTGAGACATAGGTTGAGACTTAACTGAACTCCGTGACCATTTCCTTTGTGTTTGTGATTGTCTTGGTGCACTATTATCTTTGCTATATCTTGTGCATGTTTATATCGCCTATTGTGTTATATTGTTTATCCTTTCATATATCTTATTATACATCATATTGCTATGATATTAGTTAATAAGTTTTAATTTGGCATTAATATCGGATTAGATTAGAATTTACCCTATTCACCACCTCTAGGGTACTTTCATTACTATGATTTCAATATCTCTTTTCATATTTATCAGAGGCCGTATAAGATAGGAAGAGATCATATTTTGGAGAGGTTCTATGCTTTGAGAAAAAAGTGCTAGCACCTAAGGCAGAGTATATGCAGGAACCACCCTACACCTAAGGGAAATCCACGAAAGCATATATGGGAACCACATAGGGTCCAAAACCTAAGATAGAAGGTCATTATGTAAGGCTACTACCAGCCAACCATTCTGACCGAGTCAAAAAAACTCACAACTAGGCACAACGCCTACTAATTCTTTTGAAACATCCCATGAGCTCCGGCACCGAGCTCATTCCTCTCATTAATCCGATGCCTTTTTCTTGGTGGGGACTAATTTTTTTTGGACCATTCCTAATAGCAATTGAACAGTAGAAATTCTTAACTGTAGTTGTAGATGACTTCAGCAATTAGATAAAAGCAGTGCTGCTATAAAAGTTGGTAAAAATAATATTCACAACTTTATCTAGAAATTGGTCATCAATAAATTTAGGGTGCCGGTAAAAAAAATAACTACGAGTGAAACTTAATTTGATAGCAAGAGATTTTATGACTTTTGTGTAGAATGGAAAATTTAACTTAAGTTTGTATCAATAGTACACCCTAAGTTCAATGGTCTAGTAGACGCAACAAAAAAGTACCTACTACAAGCACCGGAAGAGGGTGGACCAAGTAGTGGGAGCCTAGACCGATGAACTCCTTAATGTTATGTGGTCATACATAACAACTGATAAAAAACTCCATAGGAACACATAGAGTGGAAGTAGTCATCCGAGTAGAAGACGGTATGCTTACTATGCAACTGCATTATTTTGACGAGGAAGCCAATCAAATCGGGCTAAGAAGTGGACTCAGCCT
This sequence comes from Asparagus officinalis, assembly GCF_001876935.1. NCBI lineage: Eukaryota > Viridiplantae > Streptophyta > Magnoliopsida > Asparagales > Asparagaceae > Asparagus > Asparagus officinalis. The sequence continues at coordinate 90,385,575 of NC_033801.1, read as the reverse complement.
AGTCGAGGGAATTTGAGAACAAGTACTTTGATCTCTAATTATTAATTAGCAGCATATCGTCTGACACTAGAACAAACAAGTTTGACATCGGAGATTCAAAATAGGAGATCTAGTCCTCTAGAAGGCCATCTTCAACAAAGAAACTAAGTACTAAAAGCTTGCTGCCAACTGGGAGGGATCTTACAAGATCATAAAAGAAGTCTACAGGGAACTTACTGTTTGTAAAATAAAGATGGAAAAGTCTTGAAGCATCCTTAGAATATAGAACATTTCAAGAAGCATTTCCAATGAACATAATCAAAATACCCCTATGCTAATGAAAAGTTGTCTTATCTTTCTCCATGCAAAGAACTCAAAGACCTTGGTATTGGTTTTCAAGAGTAAATCCAGGGCACAACAAGAATCCCTTGCAACTTGGTCCTCACTAACTCGTGCAAGCCATTCAAAAACCTTGGTATCCGTTTTCAAAAGTAAACCCAAAGCACAATAAAAATCCCTTTCCATTCGGTCCTCTCTAACTCACCCAAGGCAAAACAAAAATCCTTTGTGACTCAGTTCTCACCAACTCATTTAAGGCACTCAAAGAACTTGGTATTAGTGTTCAAGAGTAAACCAAAGATGCAACGAAAATTCCTTGTTACTCTATCTTCACTGACTTGTTTAAGGCACTCGAGGACCTTCATATTAATTTTTAAGAGAAAACCAATGGCACAACAAAAATTTCTTGCAACAGGGTCTATGTCAGCTCACCCAAATGTGTCCTAATTTCCTTGGATCAATCTTCAAAAATGATCCCAAGGCATGCAATGAAAAATAACTTAGTGAAACCGTGAAATACAAAATCAGCTTTTCTCATTTATTTGCAAAAATTTATAGATTTTTTTCCCAATGGCTTGACTTGAAAAAAGAATCATTATCAAGGAGCTAGAGTAGGAGAAGAAGCAGGAGCAAGAGATGAGGTCCATGGTTCATTGGATGGAAAAGGTAAGCTGACTTCTTAATTGGAACCCACCTTAACTAAGCCCTCATCTGATTCACAGCTAGCTTCCTCATCTTCTTCCTCTGGTCCCAATCAAACATCCACCTTGAGCATCTTAAGGATGTCATGTCAAACCCTCACGCTAGAAGGATATTTGAATTGGTTGGGATTGACTTTAAGCTCATGAGGAAGCTAATTCATCAAACGAATAAAGCTAGCCTTACAAGTGAGAGAGAACCCCACTTTTGCTAAGAGCACTATGTGACGCCCCTGGGTTCACTCAAGGCTGCAGTCCAAGGTGAAACCAAGAATGTCAAACCTGCCATGCACCATACCGTGCAATAACATGTTTCACCATCACAATTAACATCTATCAGAGTCAACAATAGGTGTAGGTACGAAAGCAGGTAAAAGATAGTACAAGAAATAACTGATGAAATAATAGTGATCACATTAATATCTCATCATCCAACATACAGAATTACATAGTCAATGTCTGAATAGATAAACTGGAATACTCAACAAGTCTCAAAATACAAATATTTGACAAGAGGAAATAAGGCACACGGCCTTTACAACTTCTAGAATAAGACTCTCAAATGTCTAAACAAAAAAGAGGAAATAAGGCACACGGCCTTTACAACTTCTAGAATAAGACTCTCAAATGTCTAAACAAAAGTCTGCTGTGGAACTCCAAAAGAAAATATAACTAAGTAGACAGCTGAAGCTAAAATACCTCGCCATCAACCTGCGACTCTCCGGGCTCCTGGCTCGTTACCTGAAAGGGGGAGGAACAACGAGCGTCAAAGCGCTAGCGAGCAACATCACAACCAAACCCAAGGGATAGGGCTTGTTGTATATGAAAATACAGTTAATACACAATAATGTAAAATCATTTATCCTAGCAATAATGGGTTTTGGTACTTAGGAAATTACAACACGAGCATAGGTACGTCGAGCGAAATAATCCAAACAAGGAAACCCTCATGTATATACCTTGTATCTCAAATTGAAACTCCCTAAGTACCAAACCCGGAGTCTAATACATGAACAAATAAATGAAAAAGAAGACGAAAAACATCTCTACTTCCAAACATGGTGTCATGTCAAACTCACAAGAGTGTCATGTCAGAAAAACGATTAAGTGTCCAAAATCTAGACTATATAGGTTAAAGGTCCAACACATAGACCGCATGAAGTAAACGTCCAACTCATGGGCTGAAAGCAACGAGTGTCCAACGCATGGATCGAACATAACCAATGTCCAACGCTTGGACTGAATGTAACCATTGTCCAACGCATAGACTGATTATAACCGTTGTCCAACGCATGGACCGGATATGACCGTTGTCCGATGCATGGACCGGATGTGACCGTTGTCCAACGCATGGACCGGATGTGACCGTTGTCCAACGCATGGACCGGATGATAATGCATATCCAACACGAGGATTAAATAACAACGCATGTCCAACACGAGGACTAAGATGAATCGTAGTCCAACACGAGGACTTCTATAAATCATAGTCCAACACGAGGACTGAAATGGATTATAGTCCAACACGAGGACTGTGTAACTGTGAGAAGCATATGTGGGCAGATATACATAATCTAAAATCATCCGCATCTCAGTGTACATGTCTAAACTTGTGTCAAAAGTCATCCCACATGTACAGATAAATCATTAACATGGTAAACTAGGGTCAGGTCATCGAGGCGACCTCGAAAAGCAACTCAAACAGATCAACAATCTGTAAAACAGCTCATCAGTCGACTGATGTGTCGACTGATAATGTCAGTCGACTCCTATGTCGACTGATAAGGCTCAGACAACACAACCTCAGCTCACCAGTCGACTGACCAGTCAACTGAGAAGCTGAGAAAACAAAATCAGCCCGTCAGTCGACTGATCAGCCGACTGACGACTGGAGATTTGCCAGTCGGTCGACTGATCAGTCGACCGATAGACTGCAGAAACTCTGTACAGGTTGTTATTTACCTAAAATTCGATCTAAATTCATCCCCATCAATCCCAAGCATAAAGATACTGATATTAACATGTATGAACTAAACTGAAACATAACTTTCATGTACAAATACATAAACAAGAACCCTAAACATGTGTATTTATGTTTTAAAACATTTTTAAAACAAAACTCATGTTAAATCTCTTATAAAAATATTTCAGATCTAGATCTATGATTCACAAAACGTTGGTGAGTTTTTAAACATTCTGAAATAACATATCTTCCCTCTATATGCTATAAAAATCAATCCTTTGTACAAAAATATCATTTTTGGCTCATCAAAACTCATAAAAATCCTTTGAAAATGTTTAGAAAATAGGAACAAGGTTGGGCGAGATGTTACTCGCCTCTGGGGTGATGAGAAACTCCTGGATCTGAGAGAGAATGGTTCCCCTTCGCTGCAACGTTTAGATCTCGACGAAAATCCTCCAAGTTCTCCCCCAAATCACCAAGAACAACCTAGGGTTTTAGATAGGGGAGAGGGGGCTAGGGTTTTCTCTAGTCTGAAGGTGAGAGGGGGTGATTTCGGGTGAGAGGGGATATATACAAACAGTTAAACCCGACCCAAACCCGAACCAAATCAAATCAGACCCGAAACCTAAAAAACTAGAAATCAGCGTATCAGTCGACTGATGTGTCGACCGATACAGTCAGTCGACTGATGTGTCGACTGATCTGGAAAAATTCAGTTTTTTTGTGCATGTTTGCTTATTTGCAAAACCATCGCACAAAACTCTACACCCATACTCTCATATCATCTCAAATAACTTGTTATCATGTACATCAATGCCCTCAAGTTATTTATCCTAGATGAACATATAGAATATTTATACTTAACGATCTAAAATGATAACATTCTCGCTCGAACCCTAATCTAGTGGAACTAGTACATCGGGTGAAAAATCCAAACAAGGAACCCCCCATATATATATATCATGTGTTCCAAAAGATTAAAGTATTAAGCGAAAATATCTTCATTCTAGTGTTAAATATAAACATAACCAAAGATATAAACATAAAGTAAGATATATAACCTAATAAGAATTAATTTACCTGCTCAACCAAGTGTGGGTAGTCGCAACGCATGTCCTCTTCGCACTCCCAAGAAATCTCCTCAATGCCTCCTCGGTTCCACTGAACTTTCACTAAGGGAATTACCTTGTTTCTAAGTCTCTTGTCCTCAAGAATACAAATCAGAATCTCGACAGTAGTCAAACCATCCTGAAGCTCAATCTCTGGTGCATCCCATACTCGCTGCTGCTCCTCATCATGCAAGTGTTTCTTGAGCATAGAAACATGAAATACATTGTGTATACTAGACATCGATGCTGGAAGATCTAGTCTGTATGACACAACTCCAATGCGCTCCAAAATCTGGAATGGTCGAATATATCTCGGCACAAGCTTCCCCCGTCGCCCGAATTGCTGCACGCCCTTCATAGGCGATACCTTCAACATAACTGAATCCCCAACCTGAAACTCCAAGGGTCTTCGCCTCTTATCTGCATAACTCTTCTGCCGACTCTGAGCGGCTAGAATCCGCTCCCTGATTAATGCTACCCTTGATAACTGTTGTTATAAGCGAACTCTATCAATGGAATGTGATCCTCCCAGCTGCCTTGAAAGTCAATGACACAAGCCCGCAACATGTCTTCCAATACCTGATTTACTCTCTCTGTCTGACCATCCGTCCAAGGGTGGAAAACACTGCTGAATGATAGACTGTTGCCAAAAGAGTCCTGAAAACTCCTCCAAAAGTGCGAAGTGAACACCGAACCTCGATCCGATACAATCGTGTCTGGAACTCCATGAAGTCGAACTATCTCCCGGATAAATATCCTCGCATATGCCTCGGCGGTATAGGTAGTCCTCACTGGAATGAAATGTGCCGACTTCGTCAACCGGTCCACAATTACCCAAACAGAATCATTCCCCTTCTTCGACTTCGGCAACCCCACAATAAAATCCATGGAAATGTCTGCCCACTTCCACTCTGGAATGGGTAAAGGTTGAAGTATTCCTGCCAGTCTCTGATGCTCTGCCTTCACCTACTGACAGGAAAAACACTTAGCCACATACTCTGAAATCTCCCTTCGCATACCACTCCACCAAAAGTGTCTCTTCAGGTCCTTGTACATCTTAGTAGTCCCTGGATGTACTGTGTACCGAGTACGATGAGCTTCATCAAGTAACTCTCTCTTCAGCTCGGCACTGGCTGGCATGACTAGCCTGCCCTTCATCCGAAGACCTCCATCTGCTCCAATGATCCAATCAGTCTTAGGCTCCTTGGAAATCTCCTCCTTTCTGACTTGAATCCAAGAGTCTCCCAACAGAGCTCTGATAACTCTATCACTCCAAGATGGCTGCACTGACTTCGCTTCCAAAAATGCACTGGTTCCTCCAATCTCGGGTCTAAAATCAAACTGGCTAAGAGTGATAAGATCCCGATGTAATGAACACCTCAAAGCTGAAACCCAATGTCGACGCTTCCTACTTAAGGCATCTGCTACGACGTTCGGCTTCCCCGGATTATACTGAATCGCGAACTCGTATTCCTTGATAAACTCAACCCACCTCCTCTGTCTCTGATTGAGTTCCTTCTGAGAAAAGAGGTACTTCAGACTCTGATGGTTTGTGAACAGCTCAAACTGCACTCCATATAAGTAGTGCCTCTATGACTTCAGTGCAAATACCATTGCTGCTAACTCCAAGTCATGAGTGGGATAGTTCTGCTCATGCACCCTCACTGTCGTGAGATATAAGCTACTACCCTCTGAGTCTGCATCAATATGCCTCCTAAGCCTGCCAACGATGCATCTGAATACACGACGAATGTCCTGTCGCTGCTCGGAATAGTCAAAACTAGCGCTGTAGTCAACTTAGCCTATGCTCCATATGAACTGTACACCCTTCCTCGTAAGGTGTGTAATCGGCGTCGTAATCTTCGAGAAGTCCTGAATGAACTTCCTATAATATCCAGCTAAACCCAAAAAGCTGCGAATCTCTATCACCGTCTTTGGTGGCTCCCAATCAAGAACTACCGTGACCTTAGCTGGGTCCACTGATATGCCCTCCCTACTGATGATGTGGCCAAGAAATCTGACTTCTGAAAGCCAAAATTCACACTTGCTAAACTTAGCATATAACTGATGCTCCTGTAGAGTCCTCAACGCTATCCGTAGATGCTCCTCGTGATCTGCCTCTGATCTCGAGTAAATAAGAATATCATCGATGAAAACGATCACGAACTGATCTAAGAAGGGACGGAAAACCCGGTTCATCAAGTCCATGAATATCGCGGGTGCATTAGTCAACCCAAATGGCATGACCAAGAACTCGAAAGAACCATATCGAGCAAGAAAGGCGGTCTTGGGAATATCAATCTCCCTAACCCGCAACTGATGATAGCCAGAACGAAGATCAATCTTCGAGAAATACTGCGCTCCCTGTAACTGGTCAAACAAGTCATCAATCCTAGGTAGTGGGTACCTATTCCGGATAGTGACCTTGTTCAACTCTCTAAAATCTATGCATAATCTCATACTACCATCCTTCTTCTTTACGAAGAGGACCGGTGCGCCCCACGGAGAATGACTCCGGCAAATAAAACCCTGAGCTAATAACTCGTCTAACTGGGTCTAAAGCTCCCTCATCTCAGCTGGTGCCATACGATAGGGTGCGTGGGATATCGGGGCTGTGCCTGGCTGCAACTCAATACAAAACTCCACCTCTCTCACCGGAGGTAATCCAGGTATGCCCTAAAAGACATCCTAATACTCTGAGACAACTCTAGTCTCCAATAACTCAGCACCCTGATTCCGTCGCATCACCTCCTCGATGTACGCCAGAAATGACTCCGCAAATCGGTTGCCCTGAGAGGTGGCTACAATCATCTCGGACCCGTCGGACGCTCTGAACTTAACTGTCTTCGTAAAGCATTCGATACTAATATGGTAGGAAGACAATCAATCTATACCAAGGATGACATCAAACTCGGACATACGCAACACTATCAAATCAACTATGAACTCCGACTCGTCTAAACTGACGGTACACCTCCTACAAATGCTCTCCAGAAGCGATACCTCACCTAAAGGGGTGGAAACAGATAAAGGGGTGTCTAGAGGCTGAGCTACGAGCTGGAGTCTAGCCATAAATGCATGCGATATGAAAGAATGCGAAGCTCCCGAATCGAAAAGAATACGGGCGGGAAAGGAATTTACAAAGAACATACCCTCCAAAACTTCTTCATTAGCTCCATGATCATGCGGAACTACTCCATATACTCCGTCGGTGGCTAAAGACTACTCTGTCAATGGTGCTGGAGAATATGGGACAATCTGCCCCAGGGAAACCTCCCGAACTGCTAGAACCTACCCCTCAATCTTCTGCTGCTACTGAATTGGACCATTTTCCTTCTAAGCTCTTGTTGGTGCATTGCGGCACTCTAACGCCTTGTGTCCGACCTTGCGACAGTTAAAACAAGTTCCCCGAAACTTGTGCTGCTGATGTGCCCTCTGATCCTGTTGAGATCCCTTCTTATGAGGGCCCTGCTGTTGCTGTTGAGGTCTAGTCAAGGGTCTCTTGTTCTTACTCTTGTCTCTGGCATGCCCTCTCTTAGCACTCCCTTCCTTGTCCTTCTGAAAACTTAGCTGTCCCATTTTCTTGAGAAATGGCGGTTTCAGCTACTGGTGGTGGTGTAATGTGATTCGCCACAAGCTCCTCGATTACTGCTATCCTAGCGACTAGGGGAGCCATAAGATCTACCAGGTACTGGGGAGCCTGCTGCGGCTCAGGTGGAGTTTGCTGTGGTTCAGCCTGTCCAGATCTCTGAGTACGTGACATACCATATTCTGACATCTCTGTATATAACAAAAAGAGTTCATAAGTCAAAATAGATATATATACATACATAACGTATCACCATACGATTTTCACAACATACAGTATTCACACAAATACTTTAAATTTATACAAAATAGTTGTAATAAAAAAAAATTTCTCAATTTTTGAGATATACGCATATATCGTCCTCACTCATACTAGGAACTCCCTAGCGGACTCTATACATGAATCCTAAGAAACTCTATCCTAGGTCCACGACTCGACACAGGATGATCCTAAGGATACTGGAACTAGAGCTCTGATACCAACTGTGACGCCCCTGGGTTCACTCAAGGCTGCAGTCCAAGGTGAAACCAAGAATGTCAAACCTACCATGCACCACACCGTGCAATAACATGTTTCACCATCACAATTAACATCTATCTAGTAGAGTCAACAACAGGTGTAGGTACGAAAGTAGGTAAAAGATAATACAAGAAATAACTGAAGAAATGATAGTGATCACATTAATATCTCATCATCCAACATACAGAATTACATAGTCAATGTCTGAATAGATAAACTGGAATACTCAACAAGTCTCAAAATACAAATATCTGACAAGAGGAAATAAGGCACACGACCTTTACAACTTCTAGAATAAGACTCTCAAATGTCTAAACAAAAGTCTAATGTGGATTTTAGTATTTAGAAATTTACAACACGAGCATAGGTACGTCGAGCGAAATAATCCAAACAAGGAAACCCTCATGTATATACCTTGTATCTCAAATTGAAAGTCCCTAAGTACCAAACCCGGAGTCTAATACATGAACAAATAAATGAAAAAGAAAACGAAATACATCGCTACTTCAAAACATGGTGTCATGTCAAACTCACAAGAGTGTCATGTCAGAAAAACGATTAAGTGTCCAAAACCTAGACTATATAGGTTAAACGTCCAACACATAGACTGCATGAAGTAAACGTCCAACTCATGGGCTGAAAGCAACGAGTGTCCAACGCATGGATCGAACATAACCAATGTCCAACGCTTGGACTGAATGTAACCATTGTCCAACGCATGGACTGAATATAACCGTTATCCAACGCATGGACCGGATGTGACCGTTGTCCGATGCATGGACCGGATGTGACCGTTGTCCAACGTATGGACCGGATGTGACCGTTGTCCAACGCATGGACCAGATGATAATGCATATCCAACACGAGGATTAAATAACAACGCATGTCCAACACGAGGACTAAGATGAATCGTAGTCCAACACGAGGACTTCTATAAATCATAGTCCAACACGAGGACTGAAATGGATTATAGTCTAACACGAGGACTGTGTAACTATGAGAAGCATATGTGGGCAGGTATACATAATCTAAAATCATCCGCATCTCGGTGTACATGTCTAAACTTGTGTCAAAAGTCATCCCACATGTACAGATAAATCATTAACATGGTAAGCTAGGGTCAGGTCATCGAGGCGACCCCGAAAAGCAACTCAAACAGATCAACAATCTGTAAAACAGCTCATCAGTCGACTGTTGTGTCGACTGATGACGTCAGTCGACTCCTATGTCGACGGATAAGGCTCAGACAGCACAACCTCAGCTCACCAGTCGACTGACTAGTCGACTGAGAAGCTGAGAAAACAAAATCAGCCCGTCAGTCGACTGATCAGCCGACTGACGACTGGAGATTTGCCCGTCGGTCGACTGATCAGTCGACCGATAGACTGCAGAAACTCTGTACAGGTTGTTATTTACCCAAAATTCGATCTAAATTCATCCCCATCAATCCCAAGCATGAAGATACTGATATTAACATGTATGAACTAAACTGAAACATAACTTTCATGTACAAATACATAAACAAAATCCTAAACATGTGTATTTATGTTTTAAAACATTTTTAAAACAAAACTCATGTTAAATCTCTTATAAAAATATTTCAGATCTAGATCTATGATTCACAAAACGTTGGTGAGTTTCTAAACATTCTGAAATAACATATCTTCCCTCTATATGCTATAAAAATCAATCCTTTGTACAAAAATATCATTTTTGGTTCATCAAAACTCATAAAAATCCTTTGAAAACATTTAGAAAATAGGAACAAGGTTGGGCGAGATGTTACTCGCCTCTGGAGTGATGAGAAACTCCTGGATCTGAGAGAGAATGGTTCCCCTTCGCTGCAACGTTCAGATCTCGACGAAAATCCTCCAAGTTCTCCCCCAAATCACTAAGAACAACCTAGGGTTTTAGATAGGGGAGAGGGGGCTAGGGTTTTCTCTGGTCTGAAGGTGAGAGGGGGTGATTTCGGGTGAGAGGGGATATATACAAATAGTTAAACCTGACCCAAACCTGAACCAAATCAAATCAGACCCGAAACCTGAAAAATTGGAAATCAGCGTATCAGTCGACTGATGTGTCGACCGATACAGTCAGTCGACTGATGTGTCGACTGATCTGGAAAAATTTAGTTTTTTGTGCATGTTTTTTTTATTTGCTAAACCATCGCACAAAACTCTACACCCATACTCTCATATCATCTAAAATAACTTGTTATCATGTACATCAATGACCTCAAGCTATTTATCATAAAAGAATTATTTATTTACTAATAATTCACATATATTCATATAAAAATTTACGGGGTTCTACACACTACTATGGTACTTCTCAATTATTTGATTTTCGAAGGCACTCGACTCTAGGAATGCTAGTTGTTCTTAGCGGTCTCGGACTTGGTCGAGGAGGGAATTACATTTTTTCCTCGCCCTCTAGGGGCCAGAGCATCATCCTTTTGGAGAGATTCCTAAAGAGTTCCAGCAACCTCTCCTTCAAGTTCATTGTCTCAGCCCAAGACACCTGGGACTGCTCATAAGAATCCTCTTTATCCGCCTTCACTGCCCCAACTTCTAGTTAGAGGCACTTAACCTACTCATTGGCAACACCCAAGTCATGATGAGTCTAATTGAGCTCCTCCTACATTATTTTTATCTCTGTCTAGGCTTGAGCAATGAGCGAAGCATGATGTTGGAAGAGATCAAAAGTAGCATTGATCTTCTCAGCCCATATGTCCAACTCGATCTCCATCTCATCCCTACCCTTCTTGGGTTGATCTTGCTCATTCCCTATTTGAGTATCCAACGCCTTAGCTACCTCATGGGTATCCCTATGAGCTGACATCTCCTCCAAAAGGTTAAAAAATATTGTGGGCCTACTCATAACTACTAAACAACTTGGACTCCACAAGCAGCCTCCTGGTGAGATAGCTTTGAAAATTTTGATAAAGGAGGAGATCAGGTGTTTGTTCAGCAAGATTTGGTCATTTGGGTGAATAACCTATCAGGTGTTTGTTCAGCAAGATTTGGTCATTTGGGTGAATAACCTGCTCAACTACATAGGCTTGGTCAAACCTAGATTCTAGGACCGAAACCCTCTTGAATCCAAATGAAAACCCAGTACAAAAATAGAGCCATGTGTGTGCTCCTTCACATATCTAGGGCTAGCCTTTGCTCACCTAATAAGGGTTATCCTTAATTTCTCCCATTTAATAGGGGAAAATTCACCAATATGATGGGGGAAGAACTTTCATACCGACCACCTTGAAGAACCATAAAAGAACGAACTCTTCCGTAGCAATTGCCTCCTATCTATCGACCACCTCCTTGATAATTAGCTCTTTTCTAGTTCTCCTTAAAGACTCAGGAGCCTCATACGCTTTGGTCTGTATGGTAGTACTAGCTCCACCTTCACTCAAGATCCTAACTCCCACTCGGTAATCTTTCGCAGGAACTCACCACCTAAGTTGAGAACCTCAGGTGTGGGAACCCCTAAGGTCAGAACTCTACTAGTTGACTTGAGCATAGGATTAGCTACCTCATCCTCTAGCACAAAGAACTCCTGCATATTTCCCTAGGCTTGGAGATGGCCCTTAGAGACGACCTTCTTCCTCTTTCTCTTTTCAGATTTCTTGACCCAGGTAGTGGATGTGTGTTAAAAATTTTCTAAATTGGTCTTAAAATTTTGTGGATAAAAAGGAGTGAAGTACGAAGTGTAGAAATGTGAAAAGAGTGATTTGTCATAAAAACAAAATTCTTCTTCTACCAATTAGTTCTATCCTAAGCCTGATCATTTTCAACATAAAGAAAACAATCCATAAACCATAAAATATTAAACTAGTTTCATAGGATCCTAAATCTCTTAAAGAATTTATTTGCATAGATTATAAACAATAAGAAAATGATGCATAAAAGAAGAACAAGAAAAAAAATTACACTACAAAGCAAGATGAATAACAAGAAAATAGAAAAAATAAAAAGAGAAAGGAAATGTAAATCTGCTATATAAAGCATAAAGTAAATGTAAAACTACAAACATGAAATAAATATAATCTACCAAAAATAATAACAAGAAAATAAAAGCCTAGATCATGCAATTTCAAAACAAGAAAAAAATAAAAAAGGGAAAATGAAAACTTACATTTCAAGGGGTTAGCCCCTTGTGATGAAAATCTTCATCTTCACTTCATCATCAATAGATTAGAATTAAAAATAAAAGAAGTGGAAGTAAATTTTTTATTTATTGCAAATAAATGGTTATAATTTTTGAAGGTTATCTTAATTATGAGTAACTTTTCTCTCCGAATGGAGCTTTTACAAAATTTTCACACGCTCAAACCCTCATTTTCTAGCCCTATTATAAAGTATAACAATTAATATTAGCCCCTAGATCAAACTTAAACCCCAAGTTAAATAAATTTTAGCTTTTAATCTATAACTATTTATAGGGTATCAATACTAGTATCAGTACTTATATCGATACAGATATTGATTTTAGTAACGATACAAGTATCGATACAAGTATCAATACTAGTATACAAGTACCGATGCTTATATTGATATTTCTTCAATTTCGAATTTGGCTGAAATTTTTGGCCTCTTTGGGCATCTATGGGCATCTATGGGCTAGTTTGCTTGATCTTGGGATTCAATAAAAACTTCAATAAAAAGGCAAAACATTGAGGAAATTGAGTTTTTTGGCCTTTTATTCATTAAATCTTCATTAACCTAAAAATTAAGATAAAAACACTTATTAGAAACTTTTTTATTAAAAATAAAAAAGATAATAATAGTATAAATGTGTAATAAAAATACGATGATCAAACACCCCCATACCTAAGCTTTTGCCAGTCCTCTAGCAAATAAAAAAAATGAAAGGAGAGAAATAAAATACCTAACTTACTTTCGCAGGAATCGCAGTTATGTTTAGCATATACAATAAGCTTTTAAACACTTAGGTTACCCTAGAATACGAGTTGTACTCTCGTGAGGTTTACAGTGAATATACCAACAAAATTTGCTCAACTTGCTAACTTGAAGAAGTTAAAATATAATTAAATAACTTGGGTATTTAAACAATCTAATTAAAGCTAATTTTTCTCAAGAAAGCTTCTTTATGTATAACTCTAAAGTAAATTTCTTAGAAAATCTTTTCATTATAGTTATACAAAACCAAGTCTAACTTAGAAATTTAATTACAGTTATGCAAAATCAAGTCTAACTTAGTAATTTAAGTAAAGTTTTTAAAAAGAACAAGTCAACTCTTCGTTTCAAATAATTTTCAAGCCTCTTGATCAATTTATTTTTCAAGAACATATATATAAATATAACTATCGTTATAGCCATTTTAATGATGAAAAATACAAGTATGATATGCTACAAGATATGTGCAAGGATATACAATATAAACAAGGGTAAACAATATGATCATGCAACAATAACGATATAACAATATGCAAGAATAAATGCGTCAATGCCAAACCCAAACATAAGGAAATGATCACGGAGTTCGGACATTCCGTCCTACGTCTCCACTCCCCACTCCCGGGGAGAATCCACTACACAACCCGGTTTGGAAGCCGGAACTTCTCTACACATTCAGTTTTCTAGCTAACCGAAAACTCTACACACTCGGTTATCAGGTCAACCGACAACTCTCACAAATCCTCACAAAGTACTTACACAAGCTACAACCTCAAGTGTTGGTCCTCACGTATCGACTCCCTCAAGTGCTCAGAATTATCACCTCTCACTAGGTCACCGACGCCACTCCTCTCGGTATTGACTCCATCCTCACCACACACTCCTCTCGGTGTACAAGTGTATTACAAAGTGAAATTCATAATTAGGCAAACAACAAATGATTGTTCTCTAAACAAGGTGAGAACTCAATTAGGCTCAACTCAATGTTACTATCTCTCACAACCCCAAATATATTATGAATGCAAATACAATAAGTTCAAGTGGGTGTGTGTAACAATGAGATTAATCAAATCTAAAGTCAATATAAAACTAACTTTAATAAGATGATAATCAAACAAATAAATATAAAGCTAGAAAAGAGTATAGAAAACTTCTCAATAGATGACAAGAGATGGAGGGAGAATAGTTGATTGCTCAAACTCCAATAGATGAAGATGGAGGGAGAATAGTTGATTGCTCAAACTCCAATAGATGATCTCCTCAAGCTCTTGTGGAATTGATTTCACAAACTGAGAATAGTTGATTGCTCAAACTCCAATAGATGATCTCCTCAAGCTCTTGTGGAATTGATTTCACAAACTATAACTCTCAAATGCTTAAAAGCTTCTAAACAAACATTAAACAAACTTAAACCCTTATTTAAAACTCTTTTAAAGTAGTTTAAAACATTTCATTAGTTGGTATGAAAGATGAGAGCAAGGGGGTATTTATAGAAACCCAAAACATCAGCAAAAACCCCAAGAAAAAGACCAAAAACCCATAAACAAACAAAACAGAAAACTAGTCGTTACTGTGCAACGGCTCTCTGATAAGTTGACTTATGAGTCGACGCATGAGTCTACTTATGAGTCGACTTATATGAGTCGACTCAGAAGAAGAAAAACACAAGTGTGCTGCACTTCATGAGTCTACTCATAAGTCTACTCATAAGTCGACTCATACGTGCACAAACAATTTCAGGTTTTGACAGATTCTGGAAATTTGTATATCTGACTTTATAAAATCAATTAAAAATAGTAAATCAACTCCAAAAATCATGAAAACTTTGTAGAAGGTTCTAAACATATATATGAACATGTTAGAGAAAGAATTTATAAAAAATCACTTCCCAATTGAGAGAAATAAATGTTTGAACACAGATAAACAGTTTCTAAAAAAATGCTAAAAACTCGGTTTTGTAAATTCAATTGAAAATAACAAAACAACTCCAAAATTAGTAAAACTTTGGAAAAGTTTGTATATATGAATATAAATATGTAAACAAGGAAATTTTTCAAATTACATTTTCTAATTATGAAAACTCATCTGTTTTGTAAAAACATGGACGAACATGAACTTAAAACATGCACGAACAAAACTTGTTAAAACTTGATTTTGACAAATTCATTCCAAACAAGTTTCAAAACACTTGTTAAAACTTGATTTTGACAAATTCATTCCAAACAAGTTTCAAAACACTTTCCAATAGGTTTATAGACTTGATAAAAGAACAAATTCATTCCAAACAAGTTTCAAAACACTTTCCAATAGGTTTATAGACTTGATAAAAGATATAGCATTGTGTTAATAAGTTTATAATCCAAAACGACGATAAATCAAACTAAACGTGTGTGTGTATGAAATTGAGCTTGAAATATTGAACACACATAATATAACACCTAAACTAATTTACCAAACATTGATCTTGATCTTCAATAAGCTTGACTTGGTACACATTGCGGATGAAGCTAGAACTTCGATCTTTAACTTGAATTGCATAGGCTTCACCTACTATTCCACCAACCTCTATTGGATATGATCGTTAAAAACAATTCCATCCATCCTCCAACATGTTATTTTTCTACAATTGATACAAAAACACAAACAATAGACAAATAACATTAAAAGTAAATTGTTTGTAAATCATCATCAAAACATCATCAAAACAAAAAGTCTAACAATCTCCCCCTTTTTGATGACGACAAACAATTTACAAAAAGATATATGCATGAAAGAAAATTAATATTGTAAATTATAATTATCATGCATATAAACAAGAAAGGATATACTCATAATATTTCTCCCACTTTGACAACATCAAAAAGGGGACAAAAGATGAAGAGAGCGAAAACCCCCCCTACAAATAAGCATGAGTGAGTATAAAACATGTGTAGGGATTGCTCCCCTTTTCAAAATGCCTTAATGGATATATGAAATGAATGCTAAGACAAAAACATGTGAGTAAGCATAAATAAAAGATATGCTAAACACAACTCACATACAAACAAGACAATGAGAATACATATTGATATGTTATTACGAAATAATATCTCATTACTCAAACATAAAAATCATGTATGAATAAATTTATGAAAACAAAGGAATAAGGAAAACATGAGAACCATGAAAAAAGTTTTCAAATAAAAACAAATTACTCAAATGAGATCATAAATCAATATTTGAGTCCAAAAACAATGTTTGATCAAAGAAGAAAATTTTCTTTGTATAACTTGATCAAACTACTTATAGAATACATTATAAGACACGAATAGATGATCCATAAGCACAAACACATAAATATCATCATATAAGTAAAATATAATGAATTCAAAGCAACAAATCAAAACACAATTTCTAAGAGAGGCAACAATATCGAGCTCTTGAGCTTGTTCCAACCCATATAATCATTTTAGCACCCGGTAAACATGGTTTGGGAAATAAACACCCAATAAATCCGGGGGGTTATATAAATACAAACCTCTCAATAAAAATCGAAACTAATGATCATGAAAACAAAAGAATTGATAAAAAAAATTGTTTTCATATTAAAAAAAAATTTAAAACATAATTTTCAAAACCAAGAAAAATTAAAAATTAAAAATAATACAATTCTTGGTTTTTTAAAAAGATTTTGGCACCCAAGCATTCTTGGTGTCGGATTGGTTAGGGACATGACCCCTATCAATAAAGTTCAAAGCCCTAGGGTTATGAACCCTTTTGTGCACATTTGGTGCACTAACCCGGTCAAAACAATAAATGCTCAAATGACCCTTTCGATTGTAATTTTTGCAATGAAAGAGACTCATTTGTTTTTATGGACCATATGCTCGTGCACGGGAACCATTTGCAAACAAAGATTGTCTTTTAAAATTATTTTGCAAATGAGAAACATTATCAAACAAAGGTAGTCTACTTGAGAAATTTGGCAAGTTTGAATATTTGTTCAAATCATAACAAAACTTTGCCAAATGGCCAAACCGACCACATAGATCACATTTATACACACGTGCATGTTTATGATGAGCAATGGATGCATGTGTGTGTGCAAAATGTGATGATGAAGCTTGATGAGATGCACAAGGAGGATTAATATGAACCTTAGTGGGTTTATGTGCATCATAGCAAAATCTAGCAAGATGGCCTTTTATGACCGCAATTTGTGCATTTGTAGGCTTTGCTATACATGTGTGCATGACGAATAGGATGTTTAGATGTTTTAGCATGAGACTTAGCACACATGTTCATAAGCTTATCATGATTAACAATACATATTTTAAGGGTTAAATCTAAAGATGATATGCGATCCTTAACATGATTCAACTCATCATTATGCATACAAGTATTGTTATTAGAAGTAGAACATATATAGTTATTTATAAAAAAAATGGTATCATTTGGCATGTTCTCTACTTCTAACATGGTATTATTTTTAACACGAGATAAGCTAGTGATGGATGAGGTTAATTTTTTATTTTCTAAATTTAACATATCATTGTTTTCTGTAAGCACAATATTTTATTTTACAATGACATCAAATTTGGAACCTAGCAACTCATGATCGGATTTCAAATTAACATGCTTGCTTTTCAAATCTATAAAATTATTATGCAACTTAGTGTAGGCATGCATTAATCTATCATATGCACAAATGAGTTTATTAATGGATATATCACTATCGGATTCCGAATCGCTTACTACACTAGGGCTATCGCCTAGTGGCCGTGTGCACGATGAAGAAGAAGCTCCACATGAATTAGAAGCCGAATCCTCCAAAGCTTGTCGGATTGCCTCCAAATTCCCTTGATGTGCTTCTATAAGTTTCCATAATGTGTAAGCACTATCAAAAGAATCAAGCTTGTTAGAAAAGGATAAGCCAAAAGCATCAATTAGAAATTCTAACACAAGCTTGTTCATAGTAAACATCTTTTTATCATGATTACTCCACTTGGATTTTTCCAACGTGGGCACAATATAAGCATCCTCAATAACTTCCCATAAATCAATATTTTTAGATCTAACAAATAGTTTAAATCTAACACACCATTGGGTATAGGAAAAGTTATTAATCCTAGGAGCAATATTAATGGCATAACTAAGACTAGGTGCATCGTGGATATCTATGATATAAATTATATGAAAGCAAGATACAAATAATCTCAAAACTAGATTAGCACAAGAAAGATAACTTGGATCTTTAACTCAAGGCGATTAGACCCTAAATCAAAGAGCACCAAGCTCTGATACCAATTGTTAGACATTAATGCCACTAGGAAAGAACCTAGAGGGGGGGGGGGATAAATAGGGTTTATGCTAATCTAATCCGATTTTATACCAATTAAAACTAATTAACAAATATATCCTAGCAAATATGATATGCTACAAGATATGTGCAAGGATATACAATATAAACAAGGGTAAACAAAATGATCATGTAACAATGACGATATAACAATATGCAAGAATAAATGCACCAATGCTAAATCCAAACACAAGGAAATGATCACGGAGTTCGGACATTCTATCCTACGTCTCTGCTCCTCACTCCCGGGGAGAATCCACTACACAATCTGGTTTGGAAGCCGGAACTTCTCTACACATTCGGTTTTCTAGCTAACCGAAAACTCTACACACTCGGTTATCAAGTCAACCGACAACTCTCACAAATCCTCACAAAGTACATACACAAGCTACAACCTCAAGTGTTGGTCCTCACGTATCGACTCCCTCAAGTGCTCAGAATTATCACCTCTCACTAGGTCACCGACGCCACTCCTCTCGGTATTGACTCCATCCTCACCACACACTCCTCTCGGTGTACAAGTGTATTACAAAGTGAAATTCATAATTAGGCAAACAACAAATGATTGTTCTCTAAACAAGGTGAGAACTCAATTAGGCTCAACTCAATGTTACTATCTCTCACAACCCTAAATATATTATGAATGCAAATATAATAATCTCAAGTGGGTGTGTGTAACAAAGAGATTAATCAAATCTAAACTTAATATAAAACTACCTCTAATAAGATGATAATCAAACAAATAAATATAAAGCTAGAATAGGGTTTTGAAAACTTCTCAATAGATGACAAGAGATGGAGGGAGAATAGTTGATTGCTCAAATTCTAATAGATGGTCTCCTCAAGCTCTTGTGGAATTGATTCCACAAACTCAAACTCTAAAATGCTCAAAAGCTTCTAAACAAACATTAAACAAACTTAAACCCTTGTTTAAAACTCTTTTAAACTTGTTTAAAACATTTTATTAGTTGGTATGAAAGATGAAAGCAAGGAGGTATTTATAGGAACCCAAAACATCAGCAAAAACCCCAAGAAAAAGACTAGAAACCCATAAACAAACAAAACAGAAAACTAGTCGTTACTGTGCAACGGTTCTCTGATAAGTCGACTTATGAGTCAACTCATGAGTCTACTTATGAGTCGACTTATATGAGTCAACTCAGCAGAAGAAAAAACAAGTGTGCTGCTCGACTTATGAGTCGACTTATACAAGCACAAACAATTTCAGGTTTTGACAGATTCTGAAAATTTGCGTATCTGACTTTATAAAATCAATTAAAAATAGTAAATCAACTCCAAAAATCAAGAAATTTTGAGGGAAGGTTCTAGACATGTAGGTGAACATGTTAGAAAGAATTTATGAAAAATCACTTCTTAATTAAAGGAATAAATGTTTGAACATAGATAAATAGTTTCTGAAAAAATGCTAAAAACTCAGTTTTGTAAATTCAATTGAAAATAACAAAACAACTCCAAAATTAGTAAAACTTGGGGAAAAGTTTGTATATATGAATATAAATGTGTAAACAAGGAAATTTTTCAAATTTCATTTCCCAATTATGAAAACTCATCTATTTTGTAAAAACATGCACGAACATGAACTTTAAACATGCACGAACAAAACTTGTTAAAACTTGATTTTGACAGATTCATTCCAAACAAGTTTCAAAACACTTTCCAATAGGTTTATAGACTTGATAAAAGATATAGCATCGTGTTAATAAGTCTATAATCCAAAACAATGATAAATCAAAATAAACGTGTGTGTGTATGAAATTGAGCTTGAAGTATTGAACACACATAATATAACACCTAAACTAAATTACCAAAGCTTGATCTTGATCTTTAATAAGCTTGACTTGGTACACATTGCAGATGAAGCTAGAACTTGAATCTTCAACTTGAATTGCATAGGCTTCACCGCCAACCTCCATTGGATATGATCGTTAAAGCGCAATTCCTTCCATCCTCCAACATGTTGTTTATCTACAATTGATACAAAAATACAAACACTAGACAAATAACATTAAAAGTAAATTGGTTAAAAATCATCATCAAAACAAAAAGGCCAACAATATATATATATATATATACGTTAAAGCGCAATTCCTTCCATCCTCCAACATGTTGTTTATCTACAATTGATACAAAAATACAAACACTAGACAAATAACATTAAAAGTAAATTGGTTAAAAATCATCATCAAAACAAAAAGGCCAACAATATATATATATATATATATATATATGCATCTTCTGTTTCATTACCTAGGAATTTGGGAAGCATGTTAATGAAA
>NC_033801.1:90278222-90363358 GCF_001876935.1 Asparagus officinalis | reverse complement strand
TATGTACAAAAAATATTATATTTATATATACACACACACGCGTGCGCACACACACACGTATATGTATATGTACATGTGTCTATGAATATATATTCCTTGGTGATTTTGTTCTTCTTTATTAGGCTTACTAAGTGACCATATGTACAAAAAATATTATATTTATATATACACACACACGCGTGCGCACACACACACGTATATGTATATGTACATGTGTCTATGAATATATATTCCTTGGTGATTTTGTTCTTCTTTATTAGGCTTACTAAGTGACCATATAATGAGTTCCAGGCTAATGAATCTCAAACCAATTGGGCTTAAATTATTATGTATAAAAAAATACTTCTTGAGCTTAATCACTCGGTCAACTTAGGCTTAGTACGATATAATTATCTTTGAGTTTAAGAGAGTTTTATTGGTGTCCATATTTCAAACTCTTGTATTGCAAATTTTTTAAATATATACATGTGTATACGTATGTATGTATGTATGTATATATACATACACACACATATACATATATACATACATGTATGTATATGTGTACATACATAGCTTGAAAAATAATTAGATCAAGAGAACTTGAAAGAATTTTTTTCTACTTAAATTAAGAATGCAAAAATTTTATTGCTTTTAATTAAAAGTCTAACTTAGATCATAGTAAAGTATGCAACTTTGATAATATTTTTTTTAAAAAAAATTATTTAGATTTATCATAAAAGATTAACTTAAATATAAAACTAACTAAGAATTAGAAAATTTTAAAAATTTATAAAGTAGACTAATTATTAATTAACTCTATGAACTTAGCAAGTAAACTTTTTTAAGGAAAAAGATGCTAACTAAAAAGAAAAAAATTTAAATGAAAAAGACACTAACTAAACAAATGAAAAAGAAAATAGCTAACTAGTCTCCACGCCCACACCTAAATGTTGTATTGTCTTCAAGAAACACATAAATATCTCGGGCAAAAGATAAACCACAAAAAAATCTCTATATAAAAAAGTTAAAATAAGGCCACATCCAAATCGGAAAATAACATAGGGAAAATAAACTAAAAAGATAAATTCCCATAAATTGAATCCCCTCTACTCATCCTCCTCAATATGATGAACATCCTCATCAACAACAACTCCAACATTAGTACTAGCCCTAGATTCATCATCCTATCCGCCCAGAAAATAATTAGTCTGTAATGACATGACAAAGATTTGAAGCTTAGATGGGGATCCAGCTACATCTCCATGCACCCTCTGCTAGTCCTTCATTATAAATGCCATTGATTTGGTAAGATAGTTTACCTGAGCCTACATTCTAGCAATCTAGGTTGCATGTGTATCCTATTCCTCAAGAAGTTATTGAATAGGGTTATGTGTAAAATGTTGGTACCCAAAAGGAATTCTGCATGAAGAACATAGTTGATCCTGTGCTGATATGCTCCTCTTCGATATCTGACCTATCAATAATCTTTGCTACTTCTAGTCTGTCATGTGATATGACTGGAATGATAAAGTGTGACAAAGTCTAGTGATTAGGTAGGGGTAGCAAAGCTAAACTCTTGATGAAAACTGTAACTTGGCTATTTCTCTCACATTCTCAACAAAAGATCTCATCTACACAAAGATGGGGATCCAGCTACATCACCATGCACCCTCTGCTAGTCCTTCATTATAAATGCCATTGATTTGGTAAGATAGTTTACCTGAGCCTACATTCTAGCAATCTAGGTTGCATGTCTATCCTATTCCTCAAGAAGTTATTGAATAGGGTTATGTGTAAAATGTTGGTACCCAATAGGAACTCTGCATGAAGAACATAGTTGATCCTGTGCTGATATGCTCCTCTTCGATATCTGACCTATCAATAATCTTTGCTACTTCTAGTCTGTCATGTGATATGACTGGAATGATAAAGTGTGACAAAGTCTAGTGATTAGGTAGGGGTAGCAAAGCTAAACTCTTGATGAAAACTGTAACTTGGCTCATTCTCTCACATTCTCAACAAAAGATCTCATCTACACAAAGATAATTTTGGTTGCATCAAACTATCAATCAGTGACCAACAAATAGAGAATAATCATATTATGAGTGGTGATGGTGATGTATGCAATGGTGGGTATCAGATCAAAGTTCAGAAAAATTAAGTAATCTGTAATCTAGCATGACATTCTCTGAACAAAAGTTAGATGTGAAAATCATCCTACACAAAAGCACGGACACCTTATTGTACTTCGTGCCCCAGGCTATATAGTAGAAGTCATTTGGAAGAAATCGGATATATTAGCCAATGGATTCTCAAGTCCAATTGTGGGACGGTCGATGACTACCCTCATATCCTTAATTATAGATGAAGCCACGTATTCTTTGTCTGACTCAATTTCCCACCCAACATAGAATTCTCAAACTAGAGAAATCTTAGCTTTTGCTTGGGTTTTGTCCATCATTGGGTTGAAGTTAAGAGGAATGGTGTTGCTTGAGATCTGTTTCTAGAGAACATCTACCAAAAAAATATTTTTTTAACAAAACATCATGACCCCTTTTTTCGATAAATTAGTTTTTCTAAAGATTTTCCAACGTGAGTTAATTTCAAGTTATCAAATTTTGATTTTATGATATAAATAATTAAGTTCTAGGTTTTGAAATTTATTTTTTGATTTTTTTTGCAATATAAACCCAAGAAATTATATTGGGAAAATTTTCAAAGAGATCAAAATTTTGATGAAGTGATTCATGAATTATGCATGTTCATATGACAAAGAAAAAGATAATTTTCACAATTTCCCAAAATTCTAAGACTTTCAATTCAAACCCTGAAATTAAGTTGATGATCAAAATGATAACATGGTTAATTCTATACATGAACATTTTTAATAATTGCATATACTTGATAACAATCCTGTCTTCCATATGATTCAAGCATAACATCAACCCAATTTCATAAATTCACAAATTAATCCCAATAAATTAATATTGTAAGATCAAGATTGGAGGAAATCTCAGTACTTGAAATCCTCTGACTTGCTTCTTGTAAGGACCATGAATTTTGATACAAGTTAAAATACAATATTTAATTATGATTTTTAAAAGAGTATTTATATTTTTTTTGAATTTCTATAATTTTCTATGATTTAAAGTCTAAGTTATATATTTATTTAAATGATTTAAATATTTATAAATTTATTTAGTTTAGTAAAAATTTCTAGAAATTATCTGTTGTGTTACAAATACTATTACATATTATTTTAAATAATACGTGATATTATTATTATTACGTATATTTTCGTATAAAACGTTGTATATTTAATTACATATTATTTGTATAATTTATTATATTATTTCCACCGTTACATATTAAATGTCGTATTAGTACAACTGATATGTTTTACGGTGTATATAATTATCCCATAATTATTTGATTTTAAATATAAGTAAATATATTTTTATAATTAATTATTCTTATTTAATTGTACAATATGTGTATATTTCGACTATTTCGTATCAATTATGGCTTAGAGGAGGTCGTCGAGGCGTTGGTGGAGGAAGAGGAAGAACGGAGATGGGGAAGGTGGTGGTGCGTGGCGGTGATGGGGTCGTGGCAGAAACAGAGAGAGAGAGAAGAAAGAAAACAGTGAAGCCTAGCGCAGCGCTCCCATCCTCCAATCGATCTGCTCGCCCCAACTATGACGCCCTGGGTTCACACAATGCTACAGTCCAAGGTGAAAACTACACAATGATCAAACCTGCCTGCAATACCCGTGCAATAACATATTTCCCATCACAATTATTAATCTCTCTATAGAAGTCAACAACAGTTACGTACAAAAGCAAGTAAAAGATAATACAAGAATATATATAAAATAATAGAGATAAAAATGATATTTTATCATCCAACATACAAAAATATAAAAGTGAATCTCCTGAAGTAACTATCCTGCGAGATCTCAACAAGTCTCAAAATAGAATTACTGATAAAGGAAATAAGGCAGCAAGCCTTAGCATTCGTAGAACATAAATCTAAATGCTAAACAACGAATGTCTACAGTGCGAGCCCTATAAATAAATAAAACTACAATGAAAGATGCGCTATACTAAGTATCGCCATTCACGCTGCACTCCCTCTGTGCAGCGTAGCTCGTTACCTGAAAGGGGGAGGGACAATGAGCGTCAAAGCGCTAGCGAGCAACATCACAACCAACCCCAAGGGAGAGGGCTCATTACATATAGAAAATATAGTTAATACATATATACATGAAATCATTGATCCTAGCAATAAGAGGATTTTAGTATTTAGGAAATTACAACACGAGCATAGGTACGTCGAGTGAAATAATCCAAACAAGGAAACCCTCATGTATATACCTTGTATCTCAAATTGTAAATCCCTAAATACCAAACCCAAGATCTAATACAAGAACAATAATATAAAGAAGACTAACTCATCTCAGAACTCAAATACCATGTCATGTCAAAACCCACATAAGTGTCATGTCCAACCTATGTAAGTGTAAGTGTCATACTCAAGGTTTAAATAAAAATCCAACACATGGACTAAGACTAGGTGTAGTGGATGCCTAACACATGGAGTGCATATATAAATTGTCCAACACATAGACTGAATGATGAATGTCCAATACATGGACTGAATATAATGAATGTTCAACACATGGACTGAATATGATGAATGTCCAACACATGGACTACACATAATAATTACCCAACACATGGACTGAATGAAATGTGTAGAATATTGATGAGATATATGAAAAAGATGCATATACACTAATTTCACACGTGTCTCGGTGTGCAAATCTAAACTCATGTCCGCAAGCCATCTCACATATGAAGATACATAATAAACAATAATTTCTAACACCAAATATTCAAGGCGACTCCTCGTTTACATTAAAGCGCACAACAAAAGTAAACATGCACAAACTATGCCGGCGATCAACCGAAACAGGCAGAAACCCTTCACAGGTTTCTGTCTTCTTCGAAACAAATCTAGAAGTGACATCATTATTTTCCAAGCATAATATTACTGATATTAACATATATAAAACAACATGAAACAAAATATTAGCATGTAAATATATCGTCGAAACCTAAAACATTTATATACATATGTTTAAACATTTTAAAAGCAAAAAACTTGTGATTTAATTCATGAATAATAAATTTTAGATCTGAAATTTGTCAAGGTTACTATTGTAATCAATTAGAAAATTATGATAATGTATTCTCACTTTATAAGTTATAAAGATCTATCTTTTGTACACTAAAAATACGTTTTAGGCTTGAAAAATCCGAATAAAACTTAATAAAACATGCAAAATAAAAGGGTACAGAGTTGGGCAAGATGTTACTCGCTTCAAATGCTGAAAAACTCCTGCCATGTGAAAGAGAACCAATCCCCTTCGTTGCACTGCACAAAACTCGCTGAAAAATCCTCCGAAATCCCTCAAAATCGGCGAAGAAAAGAAATAAGGTTTGAGAGAGGGGAAAAGGGGCCGCTAGGGTTTGGAACATAGGAGAAAAGATGTGTTTTTCATGTTTAAACATTTGTATATATGACAACAAACCCGAAAAACTATAGCCCAAAACCCGAAACCCGAAACTGGAAAACCCAGTCTGACTAGAAACATACTCTTATGTATTTTGGTTGTAACTTTCGCATCCGACCTCAGAATGAGGTGATTAAAGATTTGTTGGAAATCTACTGAAGATATCTAAAACTTTTTTCTTTTTCCATATTCACAATGTATCAGTGTGTAAAATATAAAATCTCTCCACTGGTTATAAATTTCCAGATTTATACATTGAGCATGATTTGTGCATTTGCTCTTATATATATACATATATACATTGAATTGATATCAAATCAATTCCTAGCATACTCAAACATCATAATATGTTATTTATAAATATATAACATATTTATTATTATTTATCACAAAATATTTAAATATTTGTGCTTTTACATTCTTCCCCCTTAAAAGAATTTCGTCCTCGAAATTCAGAAATCATACTTAAGTCAAAGATAGTATTAGAAAGCATGTCGAGGGTAAAATCCAACCTGCATATACACCTCTCGTAATATTAAACTCTTGATAAGCATATAAGGATATTTATACTTAACAATCTAGAATGACTATATTCCCACTCAACCCATAATCAAATGGAGCTAGTACGTCGGACGAAAAATCCAAACAAGGAAACCCCCATATATATACCATATGTTCCAAAAGATTAAGAATTAAGCAAAAAAATCCTCATTCTAGCATTAAATCTAAATATAACCATACAAATAATCACACACATAAATCAATCCACTTCCTCAATAGGTGCAGGTAGTCACGCTGCATAACATCTTCGCGCTCCCAAGAATCATCCTCGATGTCTACACTTAACCATCTAAAATGTAAATACCCCCACTTAACCCCTAACTAAATAGAACAAGTACATCGAGCGAAAAATCTAAACAAGGAACCCCTCATATATATACCATATGTTCCGAGTACTGTACATCGAGCGAAAAATCTAAACAAGGAACCCCTCATATATATACCATATGTTCCGAGTACTTAGGAGTAAAGTGTTAATACCCTCATTTTAGTGTTAAGTATAAACATCACCATACATGTAACTATAAGTTATATATAAGTCATACTAATATTTAATTTACCTGCTCAAACAGGTGAGGGTAGTCGCGATGTATATTCTCCTCGCGCTCCTAAGAAACCTCTTCAACTCCTCTCCGGTTCTACTAAACTTTCGCCAAGGGAATCACTTGTTTCTATGTCTTTTGTCCTCTCTAACAAGTATACAAACTGGGATCTCAATCATAGTCAAATCGTCCTGAAGCTAAAACTCCAATGCATCCAACACTTGCTGCTGCTTCCCATCATGTAAGTGCTTCTTGTGCATAGAAATATGAAATACATTATGTATACTAGACATTAATGCTGGAAGACCTAGCTTGTATGACACAGCTCTTATGCGCTCCAAAATCTGGAAAGGTCCAATATACCTCGGTGCAAGCTTCCCCTGTCTTCCGAT
The DNA here is from genome assembly GCF_001876935.1 of Asparagus officinalis. Taxonomy (NCBI): domain Eukaryota; kingdom Viridiplantae; phylum Streptophyta; class Magnoliopsida; order Asparagales; family Asparagaceae; genus Asparagus; species Asparagus officinalis. The sequence goes on along the minus strand of NC_033801.1, from coordinate 90,356,303 downwards.
TTGCTGAACGCCTTCCATAGGCGATACCTTCAGCATAACTGAATCTCTAACCTGAAACTCTAAAGGTCTTCGTCTCTTTTTAGCATAGCTCTTTTGCCGACTCTGAGTGGCTAGAATCCTCTCTCTGATTGATGCTACCTTCTCAGTAGTCTGCCTCACAAGCTCTGGTCTAAGCATTAAGCTATCCTCCGGCTCTACCCAACATATCGGTGATCTATAAGGTCTCCTGTATAATGCCTCATACGAGGTCATACCGATTATCGCTTGATAGCTATTGTTATAAGCGAACTTTATCAGTGGAATATGATCTTTCCAGCTACCTTGAAAGTCAATGATACAGGCCTGCAACATGTCCTTCAATACCTAATTTACTCTCTCCTTCTGACCATTCGTCTGTGGGTGGAATACACTGCTGTATGATAGTCTGCTGCCAAATGAATCCTGGAAACTCCTCCAAAAGTGCAAAGTGGACATTGAACCTCGATCCGATACAATCCTGTCGGAACTCCATGAAGTCGAATTATCTCCCGAACATATATCCTTGCATACGTCTCAGCTGTATATGTAGTCATCACTGGAATAAAAAATGTGCTGACTTCGTTAGTCTATCCACTATCATCCAATCAGAATCATTCTCTTTCTTCGACTTCGACAACCCAAAATAAAGTCCATATAAATATCCGTCCACTTCCATTCTGGAATAGGTAAAGGCTGAAGTGTTCTTGCCGGTCTCTGATGCTCTGCCTTCACTTGCTGACAAGTAAAACACTTGCCCATATACTCTGTAATCTCTCTATGCATACCACTTCACCAGAAGTATCTCTTCAGGTCCTTATACATCTTAGTGGTCCCTGGATGTACTGTGTACCGAGTACGATGTGCTTTATCTAATAACTCACTCTTAAGCTCTGCACTAGCTGACATAACTAATTTATCCTTCATCCGTAGACCTCCATCTGCTCCAATGGTCCAATCAGCTTTTGGCTCTTTGGTAATCTCCTCCTTTCGGATTTGAATCCAAGAGTCTTCCAACTGAGCTATGACAACTCTGTTACTCCAAGATGGCTGCACTGAAATAGCTCCAAAAAATGCACTGGTTCCACCAATCTTGGGTCTAAAATCAAACTGGCTAAGAGTGAGAAGATCTCGATGCAATGAGCACCTCAAAGCTGAAACCCGATGTCGACACTTCCTACTTAAAGCATCTGCTACGACGTTCGCCTTCCCTGGATGATACTGAATCGCGAACTCGTAGTCCTTGATAAACTCAATCCACCTCCTTTGTCTCTGATTGAGTTCCTTCTGACAGAAAAGATACTTCAGACTCTGATGGTCTATGAACAACTCAAACTGCACTCCATGTAAATAATGTCTCCATGACTTCAGTGCAAATACCGCCGCCGTTAACTCTAAATCATGAGTAGGCTAGTTCTGCTCATGCACCCTCAACTGTCGTGAGATATACGCTACTACCCTCTGAGTCTGCATCAGTACGCCTCCTAACCCTGCTAATGATGTATCTGTGTAGACCACAAATATCCTATTGCTGCTCGGAATAGTCAAAAGTGGCGCTGTAGTCAACTTAGCCTTCAAGGTATCAAAGGCCTTCTGACACTCTACGCTCCAAATGAACTGTACACCCTTCTTCGTAAGGGGTGTAAGTGATGTCGAAATTTTTGAGAAGTCCTGGATGAACTTCCTACAATAGCCGGTTAATCCTAAAAAGCTACGAATTTCGGTAACCGTCTTTGGCGGTTCCCAATCAAGTACCGTTGAAACCTTAACTGGATCCACTGTTATACCCTCTCTGCTGACCACATGGCCAAGAAATCTGACCTTAGAAATCCAAAACTCGCACTTGCTAAACTTAGCATATAGCTAATGCTCTCGCAAGGTCTGTAAAAACAAACGTAGGTGCTGCTCGTGTTCTGCCTCCGATCTCGAATAAATGAGAATATCATCGATAAAAACAATCATAAACTGATCCAAGAAGGGATAGAAAACCCGATTCATTAAAGCCATGAATACTATGGGTGCATTGGTCAGTCCAAATGGCATGACCATGAACTTGAATGATCCATATCGAGTCAAAAAAGCGATCTTGGGAATATCCATTTCCCGAACCCGTAACTGATGATAACAAGAACGAAGATTAATCTTCGAGAAAATATTACACTTTGCGCAGCTGATCGAACTAGTCATAAATCCTATCAAGTCCGGATAGTGAACTTGTTCACATCATAAAAATCTACACATAATCATAAGAAGTCATAAATCCTATCAAGTCCGGATAGTGAACTTGTTCACATCATAAAAATCTACACATAATCATAAGTTACCGTCCTCATTCTCCTGTTCACATCATAAAAATCTACACATAATCATAAGTTACCGTCCTCATTCTCCCGAAGAGGATCAGTGTTTCCATAAATAAAAGATACTCCAGTGAGTAATACTCTAAGATAATAACTCATTTATCTAACTCTATCTGTAGCTCCCTCACCTCAGCAGGTACTGTACGATAGGGTTCTCGGGATATTGGTACTATGCTTGGCTACAACTCGATGCAGGAAACAACCTCTCTCACTGGAGGAAATCTAGGTATGTTATGAAAGACATCCTGATACTCTGAAACAACTCTGGTCTCACACAAATCAGCACTCCGGTCCCTCAGCATCACTTGCACGACGTATACCAGAAATGACTCCACATTCCGGTCACCCTGTGAGGTTGCTACTATCTATACAAATCTAATGAATGCTCACAAGCTGATTGTTTCAGTAAAACAGTCGATACTAATATGGTATGATGATAGTTAATCCATACCAAGAAAGAATGTCAAAATTTGACATCAGCAACACGATCAACTCGATAACTAACTCGAACTCATCTAGTCTGATGGCACATCTCCTACAGATAGAAGGGACACTCCCCCTAGAGGAGTAGAGACTAACAACGGAATATCTAAGGAATGTGCTACAAGCTAAAACCTGTTAACGAAGGTATGAAAGATAAGAGATAAGCGAATTTCCTAAATCAAACTAGATTCGAGCTGAAAAGGAAATCACGAAGAAAGCTCCGCTCGTACCCTGATCATGCGGTATTGCTGTATAAATTTTGCTGGTGTTGTAACATATATAAGACCATCTGTCCTTCAAGAATCTCCTGGATGAATGCAAATCTAGCCTGCTGGCCTCTAAATCCTTGGATTAACAAGTAGTGTCTCTATTTCCCCGCTGCTGGCCGAAATTGTGACTCTAAGACTATCGACTGTGACCTCTATCATGCTGGCTTCCTGCTGGTGTACTGCGACAAATTTTTCGCTCTTTGTTCGATCTTGTTATGATTGTAACATGTACTCCAAACTCTGTGCTACTTCGGCGCTCTCGAATCATATCGTGCTCCTTTCTTATATTGTCCTTGTTGCTGTGGAAAAATCATTCTTCCGCTGCTAGGATTCTCTAGATTCTGCAATAGTTCTCTTGACATTGTCATTGTCAGTATTCTGGTTTTGATTTTTTTCTTCACCACGGGTATATCTCCCTACTTTACTTAGACTAGCTCTAACTGCTTATTGAAGTATTGACTAAAATTCTCCCAAAAAAATGATAATTGGTACCACGAAAAAAATCTTGATGTCGTTGCTATCTTCCAACGATGTCCACAATGCTGAATACATCTAACTTCTGCTTGGAACTAAGTCGACGTTCAAGAAATTTTCACATACTCCTTTCCTTATAGGTTGCAACTAAAATTGGTGTGCCTTGAAACTCTGGTGCTCTTATTGTCTGATATCTTTCTTACTCTCTCAGGGCTAAACATCCTGCTCTGCGACTCTATAAATAGCTGATTGTGGTGGTGGTGCCTTCATAAATATTACCTCTTTACTTTCACGATGGGTACGACCGGTGATGGAACTCTTGAAAGTGGTACTACTGACGAAAACGGATACACCTCTTACTCCACGAGTGTAGTAAGATCTTGCTGCTAACGGTGCCATGGAGTCGATTAAATACTGTGGTGCCTGCTGCGGCTCGGCTCTGCATGCCCAGCTCTCTAGGTACAAGTTTTACCTCGACCATATCCTCGTTTTGATATTTATAATATCAAAAGGAGAGCTAAATTATCACAGTATATATAACATATAACAATACGAATTCATAACACATAGTATTCATGCAAATAGTTCAATCAACATAAAATAGTTATCATAAAAAAATATTCTCAAATTTTGAGATATACGCATATATAGTCCTCACTCATACTAGGAAATCCTTAGCGAACTCTATACAGGAATCCTAGGAAACTCTAACCTAGCTCCATGACTCGACATCGAATGATCCTAAGGATACTAGAACTAGAGCTCTGATACCAACCGTGACGCCCCTGGGTTCACACAAGGCTGCAGTCTGAGGTGAAACCAGGAATGTCAAACCTACAATGTACCATACCGTGCAATAACATGTTTCACCATCATAATTACTATCTCTCTAGTAGAGTCAACAACAGATGTAGGTACAAAAGTAAGTAAAAGATAATACAAGAGATATATGATGAAATAATAGAGATAAAAATGATATTTCATCATCCAACATACAAAAATATAAAGTGAATCTCTGAAATAACTAGTCTGGAGATCTCAACAAGTCTCAAATACAAAATATCTAATAAAAAGAAATAAGCCACACAGCCTTTACATTTTTTAGAACATAACCCTCAAATGTCTAAACAAAATGTCTACAGTGGAGCTTCATAATTAAAATAAAACTACAAATGAAAGATGGACGCTAATAAGTATTGCCATCAACCTGCGACTCTCCGTGTACCTGGCTTGTTACCTGAAATGGTTGGGGAGAATGAGAATTAAAGCGCTAGCGAGCAACATCACAACCAACCCCAAGGGAGAGGGCTCGTTGCATATAGAAAATACAGTTAATACATATATACATAAAATCATTGATCCTAACAATAAGAGGATTTTATTATTTAGGAAATTTCAACACGAGCATAGGTACGTCGAGCGAAATAATCCAAACAAGGAAACCCTCATGTAGTTACCTTGTATCTCAAATTATAAATCCCTAAATACCAAACCCAAGATCTAATACAGGAACAATAATATAAAGAAGACTAACTCATCTAAGAACACAAATTCTATGTTATGTCAAAACCCACATAAGTGTCATGTCCAACCTATGTAAGTGTAAGTGTCATACTCAAGGTTTAAACAGGTGTCGAACACATGGACTAAGACTAGGTGTAGTGGATGCCCAACACATGGACTGTATATATAAATTGTTCAACACATGGACTGAATAATGAATGTCCAACAGATGGACTGAATATAATGAATGTCCAACACATGGACTAAATATGATGAATGTCCAATACATGGACTGCACATAATAATTGCCCCACACATGGACTGAATGAAATGTGTAGAATATCGATGAGATATATGAAAAGGATGCATATACACTAATTTCACATGTGTCCGCAAGCCCTCTCACATATGAAGATACATAATAAACAATAATTTCTAGAGCCAAATATTCGAGGCAACTCCTCGTTCACATTAAAGCACACAACCAAAGTAAACATACACAAACTATGTCTGCGATCAATCGAAACAGGCAGAAATTCTTCACAGGTTTCTGTCTGCTTCGAAACAAATCTAGAAGTGACATTATTATTTTCCAAGCATAATATTACTGATATCAACATATATGAAACAACATGAAACAAAATATTAGCATGTAAATATATCGTCGAAACCCTAAACATTTATATACACATGTTTAAACGTTTTAAAAGCAAAAAACTTGTGATTTAATTCATGATTAATAAATTTCAGACCTGAAATTTGTCAAGATTACTGTTATAATCAATTAAAAAATTATGATAATGTATTCTCATTTCATAAGTTATAAAGATCTATCTTTTGTACACTAAAAATACGTTTTAGGCTGGAAAAATCCGAATAAAACTTAATAAAACATGCAAAATAAAAGGGTATAGAGTTAGGCGAGATGTTACTCACCTCAGATGCTAAAAAACTCTTGCCACGTGAAAGAGAACCAATCCCCTTCACTGCACTGCACAAAACCCGCTGGAAAATCCTCTGAAATCCCTCAAAATCGCAAAGAAAAGAAATAGGGTTTGAGAGAGGGGAAAAAGGGGCTGCTAGGGTTTGGAACATAGGAGAAAAGAGGTGTTTTTCGTGTTTAAACATGTGTATATATGACAGCAAACCAAAAAAATTACAGCCCAAAACCCGAAACTGGAAAACCCAGTCTGACTATAAACATACTCTTCGGTATTTTGGTTATAACTTTCACATCTGACCTTAGAATGAGGTGATTAAAGATTTGTTTGAAATCTACTGAAGATATCTACAAGTTTGGTGTTTTAAGTTTTTCCATATTCACAATGTATCAGTGTGTAAAATACAAAATCTCTCCACTGGTTAAAAATTTCTAGATTTATACATCAAGCATGATTTGTGCATTTGCTTTTATATATATACATATATACTTTAAATCAATCTCAAATCAATTCCTAGCATACTCAAACATCATAATATGTTATTTATAAATATATAACATATTTATTATTATTTATCACAAAATATTCAAAATTTTGAGGTTTTATAAATATATAACATATTTTATTTTAATTATTTTTTTGTTTAAATATCTAAACCCTAACCCTAACATAATCATATATATATAAATAAATATCCTCTTTCTCCTTTCTCTCTCTTCCCTCTTTGTTCTTCCTCTTCCTCCACCAAACCCATCGCCACCCGCACCACCACCTCCCTATCTCGGCACGTGCGGATCTATTGTTGCAGGAGTTAGGGTGGTCCTCACTTTCCCGCATAACCATGTATTACCCCGAGCCTTTTCTTTAACAGAGCCATATACCAACAACGTGGCTGAGTACAATGCACTACTCATTATGCTCGAGCAGGCAAAAGAGTTAGAGATAAAGCATCTTGAGGCCTACGGAGACTCTCAGCTCATAGTCAAACAGATGACGAGGGAATACGAGGTTAGAAATGACAAGGTTAGAATACGAGGTTAGAAATCCCACTTCATAAAGCGGCTATCAAACTAGTTGAGTCATTTAAAAACTTCCGCATTGAGCATGTGCTTCATTCCAAGAACACACACATGGATGCCCTCGCGTCCTTAGCAGCTAACTTGGCTTAGTCGCCAGACGACTCAATGTGTCACTATAGCAAGCCGATGACTCTTTCGACTGGAGGACGTTCTAGAAGTAAACGTTACTCACCAGGCTCCAGATCAACTTGACCCGAAAGACTGGCGTCTCCCAATCATCAACTATGTTTTATACGGCATGCTACCTGAAGACGCTAGGGAGCGAGAATCTGTCCGCTGACGGGCCGCAAGGTTCTACTATGACTCGACCACAAAGATGTTGTATCGTAGGTCGTATGATGGTTTATTGCTCCGATGTCTTTCAAAGACGAAAGCACAAGAATCTCTGCGTGAAGCCCATGATGGCACCTGCGGATCTCACCAGCCCGGACCTAAGCTGTGGGATCATCTGCGGAAGATAGGCTACTTTTGGCCAGGGATGGTTAACGACGCGGTTGCTTATGCCAAATGATGTCACGCGTACCAAATCCATGCCAATTACATGCACTGACCTCCTGAAGACCTGCATACAACAACAACATCATGGCCGTTCGAAGCGTGGGGGATGGATATAGTCGGACCGATATCCCCGCCATCAGCAAGGGGTCATCGGTTCATCCTATCCATCACTGACTATTTCTCCAAACGGGCTGAAGCTGTCCCCTTAAGAGAGGTCAAAACCAATGATGTGATCAAGTTTATCAAACATCACGTCATATACCGATACAGCGTACCTTGACGTATCATCATGACAACGACACACAATTCATTAGTCATGCGTTCACCCGGTTCTGTGATAAGTTTAGAATTTAGAACATTTCCTCTACGGCCTATAACCCTTTGACGAATGGCTTGGCCGAGGCTTTCAACAAAACAATCGTAAAGATCCTAACCAAGCTGACCTCTGATAGCAAGCACGATTGGAACGAAAAGCTTGGCGAGAGCTTATGGGCGTATCGCACAACGGCCCGCACGCCGACCGGCAACACGCCTTACTCATTGGTATATGGCTGCGAGGACGTGTTACCATTAGATATTAAAATTCAATTTCTCCGCGTCATCCTAGTGACAGGGATGACGACCGAGGATAATCATCAACGACGTCTCGCGGAACTTGAAGCGTTGGATGAAAGGCGGCTTGAAGCCCAACAACACATTGAGTTCTACCAAGCTCAAATAGCTAAGGCCTTCGACAAGAAAGTTAAATATCGATCCTTCAAGGAGGAAGAATTGGTACTCGTCGTTCAATGACAGATGATTCTTACTTCCAAGAAGAAAGGTAAATTCCAACCTAAATGGGAAGGACCGTTCATCATAGAGACAGTCTATTCGAATGGAGCTTATCGCCTTGTCAAACCAAATGGTGATAAGATCATGATGCCTATTAACGGAAAATTCTTGAAGAAGTACAACCCTTAGTACTACCCTTTTAACTCCCACAAGTGCATGAGTCTAAACTGCCCCTTAGCCCCTCTAACTGGTATACGAGGCTAAATTGTTCCTATCTCATATACTCTGTCATACACACGAGTGTGAGACACTGTTTACGGGAAAACTCCTCGAGGATGTTACGTATAGTATTCTTAGGGATAACCAAAAACCCCCCCTTCGGTCAAGCCTTTCTACAGTTAGGACCAAAGTCAATCATCAGGTTAATCACCACCTCTAATAGTCATTCCTCCGTTAGTCTCATTCAACTAGACGATGGATTTCTCAAAACTGTTAGGTTAACTATTTACCTCTAGCAGTTTCCCCCGAGTTCCCCCCGTCAATCCTCTCAAATAAGATGATGGGACCATTCCCACTGTCACGTTAACCATTAGGATAGTAAGCTTACAGAGTTGCTCACACCGCAACAAACAATCAAGTCATGTTAACTAGCACATCTGGCAACATCAACCTACCAATCCCCTTCCATGGGATGATAGGCACTCATAGTTGCTCCGATCGCAACAAGATTCTATCGGGTTAATGATTACCTCTGGTAGAACAGGCTCCGTTACTCCTACGAATGACAATGTCCGAGTAGTAACCTACCATGTGACGTGTTGCTACACTGGTCAGTCGTCACACTCCTACCTCCCTGAATGACCCGACCTATTCTGAGTGTTCTAATATTCTCTTAGAACAATCGATGGGTAGCAGCCCACCATGCGACGGCTCCTACAATAATGAATCGTCACACTCCTACGTCCCTGAATGACTTGATTACCCTGACATCATCATCCTCGTAAGCGACGGTGTTCATTAAGGGCGGTTTACCAGGCAACATGCTCCGGTCGACCCTCGAACAGTAACCCGTCAAATGGCAAGTCATGGTCGGGACTACTGATTTGGTCGCATGCACAAGCAACTGCTCTTTTTGGGTTAGATTGTTAACCTTTAATATCTCAAATTCGTCTGAACTGCAACGCGAGAGTCGAGTTAACCCGACCCCACGCTGCGAATAGCTAAGGGTGGAAGAGAATCTTAGCAACTAAGTCTAAGATAAACTCCTCAAAGGCCCGCCATACTGTGAAAAATAGTGTAGCTAGCTCGACTCAAGCGACAAACAATAAAGGCGAGTTCAACACAATGACTATCATGGATTAACCAAAAGTCCTGAAGCATAGGTCAATGCAGAAAATAAAGAAAGGTCCTAATGCTACATACGTAGAACAATAAATAACCATAAGCGTGAAACGCTATTACAATCTGAGTTTTAAAAGTAGCATGTTCACAGCAGAGATGCATTAGCAGAAAGGAAATATACTAAATGAGCATTAGCAGACTAAAGGTGGCGATTCTGGACTTCACACCCGCAAGCTCCGCCGCCTGTCGAGCTCAGACCTTTTTCTCCTGCCTCTGTTGGAGTTTAATGAGAGCAGCCTCAGCGTCCTCCTCTTCCTGGTGCAGGCCTTAGAGGGCTTCTGACTCCTCGGTAGCGACGCGAAAGACCCCTTGCTTTCTTCCGTTGCAACCTCGAGAGGTTCGCCTCCCCCTTAGCACTCCTAGCCCCCATGTCAAAGGCATCAAGATAGGCGTCCATTTGGTCCAGTAAGTCATGGTTCCTTCGACGCAGACGCTTAAGCTTGGCCTCCTTCTCCGAGATGCTCCTCTCTCGAGCTTCACGTTCGAGCACCCTTTGAAACTGGGGTCTCATCAGTAGAGGTGTTGGTTCGTCGCTGGGCTCGGCATGCGCCAGTTCCTCCAGACGGTACATGAGCCCTTCCAGCTATCAGCTTGCATCGCGCTGGCAGTTCAGAGCCGCCCTACACGAAACCGGACTTCTCCTTGTGGCTGTCGCCGCACACCAAAGGGATGCATGTTGTAATACCTCAGCCCTGGATAATGAGAGTAGCCGCCCGATGCAAAGAGGCCTCCAGCTTCTGAAGAAGGCCATACACCGAGGAGGGGCCCTGAGCAGCCGACCCCTGAGTCGGGTCGACAGGGGCAGTCGGCGCCATAGAAGCACGATCAACCACCGAGGAAGAAGCAACCTTCTTCCCCTTAGAGATACATGATTTTGCCCCAGAAGCCATCTTGTGAGCAGGAGAGATGTTCAACTGTCATTAGATGAAGCCTCTTGAGCGTGAATGGTCCTCAAGAGGAGGACAGGCGAGCTATTTGAACAGAATTTTGACAGTCGAAATCCACAACCTCAAACCGAGCAACCGTTCTGATTCTTCGGGGCACTTTGAATTATATAGTCATGAAGGCCCGAACCTTTGGGATCCGAAACTAACGTTGCAGATCAAGCACAAAGGGTGAGGCGTTCCGTCACTTCACATTTAATGCGAGGTGGTGTGCCCATGTCACCTTAGCTAGCGAACACAAGGGTCCACAAACGGACACGTGGCCTACTCAACCTGACTTCACCTATTGCGGGAAGTTTTCCTGTGGCATAAACTCGCCGAAGCTTGAGTTTTCCTATGGCATAAACTCGCCGAAGCTTGAGTTCGCCTATAGCATGAACTTACCAAAGCTTGAGTTTGCCTTTGGCATAACTCGCTGAAGCTTAAGTTTGCCTGTACAATGAACTTACCAAAGCTTGAGTTTCACCGGTGGCATAAACTCACCTGCGCTTGAGTTTCACTTACAGCACAAATTCGCCTGCGGCATAAACTTGCTGAAGTTTGAGTTTGCCTGTGGTATGAACTCGTCGAAGCTTGAGTTCGCCTGTAGCATGAACTTACCAAAGCTTGAGTTTTCCTTTGGCATAACTCGTCGAAGCTTGAGTTCGCCTGTAGCATGAACTTACCAAAGCTTGAGTTTCGTCGGTGGCACAAACTCGCCTGCGCTTGAGTTTCACTTACAGCACAAACTCGCCTGCGGCATAAACTCGCCAGCAATTGAGTTTTCCTATCGCATGAGTTAGGTGTTGAATAGCGACATAATAAAAAAAGGGGGTGTGGGTAGAAACCAAGAAAGCACATGGTTCATTAACTATTTCTAGATAACATATTCAAACAAAGTTATGACTTTACAATCAAGTGAGTCATAACATTACATCCAAGAAACAAGAAGATTGAACAGTACATCTTGAATCTACTCCTATCCTACGAGCTTATTCTAGAAGCTTAAAAGATGCAAGCTTGGCTCTGACCGCGGCTATCTTCTCCACATGCATAGCGCGAGCTTCATCCTCTGCCTCCTGCCGGACCCTTGCCTCGAAAGAAGCGTTAGCGGCGGCATCCTCCTAGCACAGTGTTGGGAGAATATGCCTCTCCCTTGTGAGATCACCATGCACGGTCTCGCTTTGAATGCGTAGGCCCGTCAAAGTTGATTCCCCCTCGGCATACAAGGTCATGCCTAAGAGAATCGAGGAGGCGGTAGACTCCATGTCAGCTTGCAATAGGCGTTGCTGAAGGTCAAAACAACTGATCAGGGACTCTTTGTCTTCTAGGTCTGGCCTTCGGCACTCTCGCTGCCACATTCCGTGATGACGAGCTGAATCCAAGAATAGCGTCACTTCGAACTCCAAATTCACCTGCCGCAGATCCTCCAGCTTTGTTAGAAACAATTCTAGATCGATGAGTCTCATCGAGCAGCGTATGGTGAGCCTATAGTCGCCCTGACATTAGATACGGGCCACACGATCTGAGAGAGGCTGCTTTAGATCCGCAAAGGCACCACGGCCCTGATCGACGAGCGAGATCACCCGCTTCACGGCTCTCTCTAGCTCCTCGATCTGGGTCTGCAAGTTAACAAGGTCTGAAGGTTTGGACTCCGAACCCCAGCTGGGCGCGACAGAGGAGGAGGGGGCGTCACTCCCTGTCTTCTTCAAAGCAGATGCCTTCGTTCGTGGTGCCATTCTAAATAAAAAGGGGACAATGAACACCATAACCTCTTTAACAAGAAAGAAGAAATATATAACGTACAACCCAAGTGCGTGCCTGTCGTTCAACGGTCCAGATTAGGCATGGGGAACGAAGAAATTCCATCATGCCGCCTTTAATGTGAAGCGACGTGCCGACGTTAGCCTAGCTGGCAAGAACGTAAGACTGCGACCAGACACGTGGCTTGATTCGCCTGTGGCTAGAATTCGCCCATAGCTTGAACTCGCCTGTGTTTAGAATTTGCCTGTAGTTCGAATTTGCCTGTGGCTAGAAATCCGCCCACAGCGACCTCACAGAGCAAGATAAAAGCTGAAGGATAAGAGGCAATAGCAACAAGAGGAATATATGCACAAATACATTTGGGAAACCAAAAGAGCATAACATTCATTCAGTTCTAAGACAGTACATTTGAACAAAGTTATGACTTTACAATCAAACAAGTTATAACGTTACATTAAAAGCGAAATGAGACAAAATGTCTTAACACTATTTTAGCCCTGAGAGCCTAGTCCAACAAACTGAAGGACGCGAGTTCAGCTTTGACCGTGCCCACCCTTCTTGCGTGGCCCTCCCGGGCTTTGTCCTCAGCCTCCTTCTGAGTCCGAACCTCGAAGGTGGAAGCAGCAGCAGAATCTTCCTGACGCAGTGTCTTAAGCTTTCGAATTGCCTTTTCGACAGCCCTACCAGCATTCCAGCTCTCAAATTGGAGCCCTTTCAGTGCAGTCTTCGCTTGCTCCAACTCAGCCTTCAAACGAGCGATGCAGGTAAGGACGTCCATCCGGGCCTACAGCAAATGTTGTCGGTCCGTCAAAAGGCCAAGGTGGGACTCCAGGTCAGTAATATTTCATGCCCGCACCTCCTGTTCCCATGCCCCCTGACGTCGGACGTGAGACAAGAACGGCTCCACGTCAGCCACCGGATCCACGCGTAACAAGTGCTCCAAGCATGTCAGCAGCGATTCCAAGTAAAGCAGCCTCACCATACAACGTGTAGCAAGTCAGGATTCGCCCAGCCGCCTAAGGTCGGCCATGCGATCCAAGAGGGACTGCTGGAAATCAGAATACGCCCCCAAACCAAGACTAATGAGGGAGATCATTTGCTTCGCAGCACTCTCCAGTTCTTCAACACGAGCCTGTACAGGAAGAAGTTCTGAAGGAATAAGCTCTTGGCCACTGGAAAGCATCGTGATATGCGTAACCTCGAGGCAAAGTCCTTCTTCAGGTGATGGAATAGGGTGCAAAGCAGAAGCAACCGTAGGTTCCCCAGACTCATCATCCGAGACAAGGATAGGCTCGGGCAGAAACCTCTCGACGGCCAGCGCACCCTCTCGAACTGATCAATACAACAAAAAGATTAAAAGCATGAAACAACCCACGAAGATTGAATGCAAAGATACCTTCAGCAGCGATGGCCTCGGCATTAGCAGAGGAGGAATCCCCCTGCTTCTTCTTCGAGATTGTCACTTTCACTCGCGGAGCCATCACGGACACATTGAGAGAAAGCTTGAGTTTCCCCTGCACAAAACAATGAGTGCTATAACTCTTTCTAACGAGGGAGATGAGCATTATATACACGTTTCTCAGGTAATCACCCACCGTTCGATTAGATAGTTCGAGCCGAATAGTCGGAAGTAAAGCCGAACGATTCAGAATCCCGCGTGAACGGTCGAGATTTGACGGTTTTAGGCATGATCTCTAGCCAACGGCTTGGATCAGGCAAGAGAAACAGAGAGCCCACCACCATGCCACCTTAAATGCGGAGTGACGTGCCCACATCGTCTTAACTGGTGAGCGTATTAATACACTAACAAACGTGTGGCCCACTAGAAGCGGAGCCTACCTACGAGCGGAATTCGTCATGCGTACTCGCATGGTTCGAGTTTGCCTGATAGCCAATACTCGAGTACCACTTTGGCCCACCTAGTCTATGTCTAGTTACAGCTAGAGTCTTCATCGCCTAAAAACTGGACCCAATCGGAGTCCAACCACGACTTGAACTAGCCTCAAATCCGCCTGTAGCTGAAATTCACCCGCAACTGAAATTGACCCGCTACCAGAACTAACCCGGTGCAAATCCACCGAAGGTTAACTTGACCTCGCCCATTGTAAATGGTGAGAAAACAAAAAAAAAATTACGTACACACAAGAATAAGAGGAACAATGACTGGGACAAAAGCACGATTCTATTCATTAAGAGAGATTTGGATACAACGATACAATCAAAATCAAAGTTACAAATCTCTCAGCCGCAACTCCACCTCACGAATCTCTTCAGCGCGCTTAAGCTCGAGCCTCTTCAGGATCTCTCGACGAATATCCTCCTTAGAGCACGAAAGCAAGTCTTGGACAGTGTGTCTTGCCTCCTTGAGGGCTCGGCCTTTCTTCGTAATAGCGTCAACGGCCAGCTGCCGTCGAGACCCGAGTTCCTCTAACTCCCCTATCAACTGTTCGCGAGCCTTCTCCTGGGTGGCCAATAAGGCTTGAGCGTTACCAATGATTTGTTTGGTCTCCGCTATCTTCAAAGATAGGCGGGAGATGTGGGAGTCAGCTTTTTGGTGCTCTAGGCTCACTCGCTCGTCCTTGGCCGTAACGCGCTCCAGCTCTTTTGCCAGCCTCACCTCCAACGATGTTGTCTCCGCCAGTCTATGATCATGCTCCTTTAATGCTATTTGGATCTGCCAGATGCAAGATGAAGGATCTTAGAGCTCGTAGCACGAAGGGCAAGTAGCTGTCGAATAGTCTGCTCCGCCTCCTCCAAACGCTTGAAATAAGGATTGGCGGCGGACACGCCAAGCATCTTGATCAAGAAGCCCATGTGATAGTCAAGAGCCTCCTTGAACTCCTCGAAAGGACAACTTTCTTCCAATGCGAGCTTGACGCTATCAGCAAGAGTGTCTTGGAAGTTAGCGAGGGCTCGATCAATCACCCTCTTGCATGAATGAGCCAAAGGAGAGAGGATATCCTCATCAACCACAAATGTCACCGCTGGAGCCATGATCGAAGCACTAGTGGCCACAACAACAAAAGTGGTGGTGGATACCGCTAAGACCGAGGCATCGACCGATGCCATTGGGGTCTTAGCCACAGATCCAACCACAACCGCGGCAGTCACCGAGATAGGGGATGAGGAAGCGATCACCAACTGAGTGGATGTCTCCCTTCGGGCCAGAGACTCCTGGGCGGGTGCTTCGCTCCCAGCCAATGCTTCTTCAGGAATGAGGACTTCTCCTTATTGGTCTGACACCTCTCCATGAGCCGACCCCTCCTCCTCCTCCTCTGATTCACCTGAGTCGTTGAGCTCTGCTTCATCTCCAGCTCCCCCCTCTTCATTGGAAGGAATAGAGATCACTCCCTCAACCGTACCTGCATTAAGTCAACACGAACATCAAGTAGTGTAGATTCGACCTTACACCTGAGGATGCGATATTAAGAAGTCACCTTCTGGTACTATCGTTGAGGTCGTCGAAGCCCCAGTCATGGGGGTAGTTACTCCAGGAATTGGCACAGGAGTAGCATCATTCTGGCCTTCCGCCGCTCGGGTAGTCTCAACTACCTCCTCATGACGGACCTTCTTAGCCGCATCCGCTCTTGAGCTACCGGCCACGGCCTCCCGTTGTCGTTTAGAGAGTAGCGAGCTACCTGGATATAGAACTGGCATCCCCATCCGTCTAGCTATCACTCCTCGGATCTGTTTAAGCGTTCACCCGTCGGTCAGCTCATCAGATTCTCTCTGCCCACCGTAGGGTCTAACGAAGGACCAGGAGACGGAGCATGAGCCTCAAAGGCCCCAAAGCCCCCCGAACCAGTGTGAAAATCCTCAGTATCTTTAGTAGGGACTTCCTTAAACCACTCCCCGATGGTTTGACAACCCCTTCGTCTCGTCAGGCGAGGAGCTGCCCTTGGTCGGCGCCTACTCTCCGCCAGGCAAGAGTTCTGGAACTGAAAGCCCTCAGGATTAGCACTGGCACCCTGATACCACCGGCAATATAGAAGCGTGTGGTGAAGGTTGTGATCCTTCACAGGTAGCTCAAAACTTGCGTTGGTGCCACCAGCATGGGTCCAAAACCACCCTCGCTAGTAGGGACTTCCTTAAACCACTCCCCGATGGTTTGACAACCCCTTCGTCTCGTCAGGCGAGGAGCTGCCCTTGGTCGGCGCCTACTCTCCGCCAGGCAAGAGTTCTGGAACTGAAAGCCCTCAGGATTAGCACTGGCACCCTGATACCACCGGCAATATAGAAGCGTGTGGTGAAGGTTGTGATCCTTCACAGGTAGCTCAAAACTTGCGTTGGTGCCACCAGCATGGGTCCAAAACCACCCTCGCGCGCCATCCACTAACCCTCCTTCACAATGCAAGTAAGGGTTAATATTTCCTACGTACAGCTGGTCATACCGAACTGACGAGCAAATTTGCAAGGAATTTAAGGCTCAAGGTAGTACACGGAGCCTGTTCGCAGGACGTGATACCCTGGCCGGATATTCACTAGCCATCGAAAGGCACCATAGGAGAGGACGGTGTTATGGTTCACCATTGATGCATCCCGAAGAGATTCACCATACCCTCCACCACTGAAGTAGGGGAAAAATCAGTGAAAATTGTAGTGACCGAAATAGGACAGCGTCTTCCATATGTCGGGGATGTCTCTACATTTCCAAGAGCATCTCTCCAAACGTTGGACGAATGGAACAAAACCTTTCCCTTGGAGAACCGCTGGGGCGCTCATCAAGTACTCATAGTGGTAAACGAACCACGCTATCAGGTAGGTGTACAGTAGCCCCACCTTAGGATTAGGAATCTTAACGACCTCACCGTCCCCATCATCAACACGCAACACACGACAAAATTGGACCGTCAATGTGCGGAGCCCCCTTTGGATACAAGCCACCGTCACCGATACTAGCGCATAGGGCTTCTCGTAGGCCAAACGAACCGCAGGATAGACGACCTCCACTGGAAGCGCCTCGAAGGAATGAGTAGGAACCTGAAAGGTGGTTAATCTCATCTTGACCTGGGACATACTCTTTATAGGGAAAGTTTCCCAAAGGCAACCCCAACACATCATACATCTCATGGAGGGTTATGCCAAGATCACCATTGGGGGTGAAGAACATACCGGTATCTGGACAATAAAGTTCCAGGATACTGTGGAATCGAGGAGCATTGATCTTAAGACAATGTTTAGTGGTTTGGATAGCCACGTATAGCTCTGAACCCGCGAGGTCAGAGTTCTCAGCCAAGATATACTCGGTGATCTAGGACCACCAAGTGCTGCTACCAGGCGCAGAGTGGATCCACCCTAGAGCCCTGAAGTCCTTCGGGGGGAAACTGCCCCCCAGCCCAGAAGAAACGATGACGGAAGGTCTTCGCCACCGCCATCGTCTCCCTGACGGGCAATTCGTTATGCACCAGGCCAGGACGCAAAGCGGTCACGCGCTTGCAAGAGCTGTCAACCCCATACCCAGCTGTGGAGCCCGTGAAGACACTGTAAGTCACCCCGTCTTGAGTTGGGGTCAAATCCTAGTTCATCATTCTCGGAACCGCAAGCGACCGAAGCTCGACGATTGAGAACCCTCTCGGCATACTGGGAAGGTAGTAGTAAACTCCATCCACAACACGAAACCATCTGCTCTCCCCAAACAACAGAGCCGAAGGGTCAGTCACGGCGTCACCAAATAGGAACTGAGGTTTTTTCAGCTCCGTCCTAACCATGTCTGTCAACGCCGAGTCGGTAGTCAACTCCCGCAATGTCAAGTGATGCCCGTCGGTCACTCTCTTGACCAACTCATCTAGTTTATCGGTAGCAAACGCGAGCATAGGATCAAGAAGTGGGAATCGGGGAGGCGCCACATTGCTCATGCCGCCGGCGAGACCGAAGGCTACCCCTTTGGGAGGGCCTCGTCAGCAAAAGTAACTACAAGACAAAAATAAGGAGTTAGAACAAAATCCACTCTTGGAGTCAGAAATTTTCTCGAATTAATTTTGCCTGGCGATGTTGAATTCGCCTGACAAAGGGCAAATCCACTTGACCAGAGCAGAACTCACCAGTCAAAGTAGAATTCACCTTCACCCGATGAAAGTCGATTTTGCCTGTCAAAGCAGAAGTCACCTTCACTCGATGATAGCTGATCCGTCTGGAAAAGGCCAGTTTCACCCATAATCGGAAAAATTGCCAAAAATGGCAAAAATCCATTGAAGAAGACGAGCAGTTCTCATCTTCCCGACCCAGCGTCGATCGCCAGTGCAAAGCCATTAAACTTACCCAAGTGCGTCCTAGGAGCGCTGGCGACCGTACCGGTGGTGACGCCACCAGGATAGCGACTGAGACCCTTTCCCTTCGTAACGCATCTCCTAGATTTGGGCGCCATATTGAAAAGTTAGAGACGAGGCTGGAGTTCTTTCTCTCTAAAAATTTCGAGCAAGTAGAAATTCCTGAGTGGAGTAGTCCTCGCAGGAAGGGGACGAAGCCTATTTAAAGGTGAAACGCTGGCGGTTGAGAGATGTGGCCACAATCGAAATCAACGGCCCAGATCGCTCTCAAGAAACGAGACATTGGCAGTGGAGAGACGTGGCCACAATCAAAATCAACCGCCCAGATCGCTCTCAACAGTTCGGTTTTCGGCGGGACCGTCGAAACAGGGAACGGGTCGGGTAAGTCGAAACCCAGAACCCAAACCAAAATTCACAACTGAATCTAACGGCCATATTCGGAAACTACGGTCACGATTCGTCATCGAGTGAAGCACATAGAAGCGACATCGCTTTGTCAAATTGCATTTAATACGACCTGACGAGCCCATGTGGCCTTAGCTGGAAAGCACAAAGCTTCGCCGATGAACGTGTGGCTCGCATTCTGCTAATTCAAACTTTGCCTGTGGTTATGGATCTCGCCTGCGAACACATGGCTCAACCTCCACCATTTAAAATTTCGCCTGCGAAAACAAAACTCGCCTGCAAAAGTCTAGCTCGCTTCGTCAGTGAAAAGGAGTCTCGCCTGAGCCGCTCATTTGTTTGGCCTAGTTCGCCTGTGAAGACAAATCTCGAGTGGTCCAGCTCATCTGAAGTGTCAAACTGTCAATGGAACGGTCTCACCTACACAGTCAGACCTATCAAACAATACCACCTATTGACACACCCTTCGGGCACACCCACAGGTAACGGACAGTCGTTTTAGTTTAAGTCGTTACGACACAACCAAACTATAACGTGACGGTTGTAATTGACTCAAACTCATGCCTTAAACGGCAAAAGGTTAGAGCAGAAGACTTAGCATTAAGCCTAAGAGAAACTACTCGACAACTCATCATACTGAGGGGAATATTATGGCTAGCTCGATTCAAACGGTAATCGGTAAAGGTAAGTCAAACCCGTTAATAGCTGGGGGTTTGCTAAAAATCCTAAGAAAAACAGAAATGGGAAAGTATATGCACATAACATTAAGTAATGAAAAGCATAACACTTCATTTAGCGGATATCAAAGACAATTAGAGTGGTGATGGATTATTCCAACAAATTAACAACAAGTCATCCAAACGGAGTTATAACAAAAAAATACAAAGAAACAAGAAAAGGTCGTAAGAACTAATCCCCCATCGGTCCTAGTTCATCTCGATCAGAGAGGCGAGTTCAGCTTCGATCTGGGCTGCTTTCTCCGCCTGATCCGCTCTAACCCGGTCTTCTGCCTCCTTGCGGATCTTGGCCTCACAAGCAGTAGCTGCAGCGGAGCTCTCTTGATTGAGCGCCTGAAGAGTCTACGTCTCTTTATCTACATATCGCGCAACGTCTTGCATTCTAAGCGCAAGTCCCTCAGGTTCACCTCCTCCGCCGTCAGCTGAACCTTCAATTCGGGTGACAGTGAAGTTGAGCGTCTATTATCCACCTGTAGTAGACTTGACGGCGGTGCATGTGCTATGACGACAGTACCCTTTGATCACGACAACTCCTTCTCATCGGGTCTCCCATCTTCCACCGCCCACTGTCGGCATAGAGCCGATGAACCGCTCACACGTACAGCCCGAAGTCGTCACATGACAGATAGCTCAATGCGTACAGAGCAGTCCAAAATGAAGTAGCTTGAACTATGACAAGCGCAGGCTCTCGAGCTTCGCCCATACGCCTGAGAGCGGCGACGCAGCTCATCATAAAAGGCTTAAAGTCTGCATAGGTTCCCCAGCCTAGGCTAGTGATGGAAACCACCTACCTTATGGCATTCTGCAGTTGCCTGAGGATGCCCTGTGCAGATCTAGAACTCGGAAAGACAGCTTCCTGACTGATCGGAACCATGGCAATGGGTAGGATCAAAAGTATAACCCCTTCGCCAGGAAGAGGAGACTGAGGAGGCCACTGAGGGGAAGCATAGGTGCGTTCCTCCTCCTTCCGAAGCCATTTCGAATCTAGGAAGTCTGGGTTTTCTCTAAGAAGGTTTAAGCAAGAGAACTTACGAGTGTAGTGATCCTCCTACAAAGGAGATGAATCGACACTATATACGCAAGATCTTAACCGTTAAGATTCGCTGACTGTTCAAAGCAAACAATTTCAATTCGGCGGTTCCAATCGAATGGGCACAAACAAAGCAGATTGTTTGGAATGCCACACGGAATAGCCAAGATCGGGCGACTTGCACACAACCACTTGTCGGATCAACGGTTGGGATCAAAAAGGTGTCATCGGATTTCCCCTTGAGGCAAGCGCACGAAGACGAGGCATCATCTTAATTGACAAGCGTGGGAACTTCCCCCGCAGACACGCAGCTCACCCTCAGAGCCCGAATTTCGATTGGGGGAGGCCCAACTCGAACGGTGCCAATCCCGCCCGGGTGCACTCGCACCACTCGAATTCATCCAAAGACCTCAACCTAGCCGAGGGAGTCAAATTCGCCTTAACTCATTAGGAACCTCCTTATTCAAAGTATTCCAGACCACACACGAGTTGATTTAGGTCTAAAAACTTTGAAGGGGGTCTTATAGGCAGGTAAATATGAAATCTGTCTGCGTATTCAAGTCGCCCGCGCAACTTGATAATTGGGCTTACCCGTGTGCTTGATTCGCCAGCACGATCCAAGACCACACCAAGCGATCAAAAAAAACTCACCATCACACTAGACTCGTCCGCACGAGTTAAATTCCCTCAAGAGCCGAATTCGCCTGCGATCGGTAAACTCGCCAAACTCGCCAGAGTACCTGGCGGCTGTAATATCACGTACAAGGATGGGCCTTCCCATTACCCACGATGTGAGGGGAAGGAGAATAGTACTCTAAGCCCATCAAATAGCCATCTATAGTACAAATGACCAGTCAAATCCGCGCAGTCGCCAAATTCGTCTATGTACCCGACTCGCCTGCACTAGCCAAAATCAACCCAAGTGACTGAAATTCGCCTATAACATTCAAGCAACGAGCCTGGCGAACGACGAATTTGCCAGACTCGTCAGAACACCTGGAAGTCGCAACACCACGTACAGGGATGGACCTTCCCATTTCCTGCGACGTGAAGGGAGAAGTACAGTGCTCCGAGCCCATCAAGCGGTCGCTCACAGTACAAGTGAGAAGCATGGTATCTCCCAATAGTACATGGTCACATCCTATGATTCAGGAAGCGGCCATATCATCTCCCCTCTATTTAAGAACCTCTTCTGGTAACAGAAAAGAGATCGGAGTTTAAGAGATTGAGAGTCCGTTCATAGTTTATTGATCAGATCAATCAGTTAGCTGAACCATTAGCCCTCAGTTCTCGGCTCTGATCGCCATTTGAACTCGGAGACTCGAACTCGATTAACGCGAGCTTCTACTGCATACTGAAGCTTACTAGCAACCTCAATCGAATCGTCCAAGGGAAGCAGACTCGGTGCGAGAACCGAGCGAGGCGTCCTATCGCTATCAAAGTCCCCATGTTAAAAAAGAAGGGCATTCCCTCCGCTTCTGTTGTAATTTTGATTCATTAATTTGTAATAAGTCATTCTTATAAATACAAACAAAAATCCCAATTTTGGGAAATCAAAATTTACACCTACATGTATCTCTTTAGTATTCATTTGTTCAATTTTGTATAAGGGCATGTTGACCCGAATATTATATCTCGGATGTTATCCCATTTGTGATATGATATTTTTTACTCTGAGTTTGTCTATTATATTCTTGCTGATTGTGATCGGGGACTTATGACTTCGCATTGTATTTATTTCCAGATGCTTAACGTATTGGATTGAGAAGAAAAGAAAAGAAAAAAAATAATAGTGTATATTTCTTCTCAATCTAATACGTCGCGGGCTTGTTCACGTTCCGATTCCCGGGTATTTTGGGAAGCAGGGTGTGACACTTCTTGAGCTTAGGTAGAAAGAGAGGAAGTTGGTTTGAGAGGAGAAAAAGGAAAGTAGAAGAAGAGGGCTCAGAATTTAAAATCTTTAAGGTCTGCGTATCAATGCAAGTGTCAATAAAGGTATCGAAATTGGCATCAACACCTAACCAATTTGGGCTGATTTTTTTCCCCAGACGCGTATCCAATCGTAAATTTTCTAAAGCTAGGCCTTGCTAGTGGGTTTTGGAGAAAAATCATTTTCTTGCTCAAGGCAAACTTATTGGCCAAACGAAAACAAGATTTTTTTGGGCTCTTACTGAAATGGGCATGGAAACCCTTTTTCCATTTACTTAGGATAAAAGGAGAGGGGAGAGGAAAAGAAAAAACTTGTTTTTTTTCTCTTTGTTTCTTTTTCTCATAGTGTTTATTTGTTGCAGGTGAGGGTTATTCATCACCCGACCCCTCTGATGCAGCACCAGAACCATTCCCCCGATGTAGGTATTCAACATTTAATAATTATAATGGTTAATTAAAAATTCATATTAATGATTCTCCTTTCTTATGTAGGTGCTTCCTGGACCCCGACATATCCATCCTATACATTCCATACAGACTTGCGGCCGAAGACACAAGACTATCTTAGTTTACACTTACCTCTGGACTATCATAAGTCCATGGCTGACTCAAGAAAGTACCACCCACATGCTGTGAGAAAGTTAGAGGAAATGCTTCCTATGTTGGAGACTAGGAAAACTGTTGCACTCGCAGCAAAAGAAAGAGAGATAATGAATGGTAAATTATATAAATAATTTTAATTTTTATATTTATATATTATATGATATATTATCATGTTATTATTGTAGGCGCTAAGCCAGATCACATAGAGAACAGACTTGGCGGAGGTAAGCCTGAATCTAAACAACCACTAAGAGGAATGAGGGCGATAATTCGGTGGAATAGTTCTAATTTGCCCATTGGTCCTTGGTCGACCTGATTGAATGCATATATTGGGGTTCTCGTGCACAGAGCGAACATCATCAACCCTTATTTTCATTTTCGAGAACTACCATGGACCGCATACGAGGCGATATAGACTGAGCTTTTGATAACTGCTTATTGATTTAGCTTTTTATCTATTAATAATTAGTAATTGATATTAAAATATCCTTACTAAATGTGTATGTAAATCTACAGGACTGCTTCTACCTTGAGGACATTGACGTGGCATGGAATTATATGTTTAATGTTAAGGTTAAAGTAGTCCTCAAACAATGGAGGCATGAGATCAAACATAAAACCTATGATAGGTATGAGGAGGACTGACAGAGGTTTTTAAACCTCAATGACCAAATTGACGAGATTCATTTCACAGCTCTCCTCGTGTATTAGGATAGCTATACCGCTAAGGTTAGTTTCATGAAAACTACTTTATAATTTTAAGATATTATTTCATTGCATATTTACTAAAAAAAATTTATAAGAATAAATCCACGAAGGGGTCAGAAAATAGAAGAAAAAAGTTACTTGACCACCTCTTGGGCTCACACTCCTATGCCAATCTGGAGGATGTTTATTGTCAGGATACGTTATATGTCACTTAAAGCTTTAAATGATCTTAATGCTTAGTATGATTATGAGTGTGATAATTTCTAATATGACAAGGAAAAATATTAATGCCGATACACTTGAGGGAAAAGCGGCGTATGGTACTTTCCGTGATAGATATAGGGGTGATGAGAAGAATCGGGATAAGATCAAGGTAAATCTCCAGTTGGTGGTGAGACTTATACATATCTTGAGTAGTATTATTAACTCTATTTTGTTGTTAATATTATGAAGAAATGAGAACACAAATAATATAGTCTTTACCTTGAATTAACTATATATTTATGCTTTAGGAGGGATTTGAGGCTACATCCAAGGGGTTGCATCTGTGTACATTTCGCAGGAGGAGGAACAAACCAAGCCGGACCCTCACATGCTTTCTACAGAGGAGAACATCACTGTCACACAGAACCTGATGGATCATAATAGGTATGTATAATGAAAAATTAAATCAATTTGAATACCACATTCCTATTTATATTTGTTTACCATTATTGAATTCGAGAGCAAAAGTTAATATTTATTTCTCCCTAATAATAGGAGAGGAAGATATCCTCTGCATGGTGTTCTGCATGGTGTTGGAGCTTCACCCAGCATAAGCATGAGATCATCCACAGCATCCTCCACGCCATCTACATCAATGAGAGCAGCCCCAAGTCGTTTCCAGACTATGTCATTTGTTGCACGTATCACAGCGTATTTGATTGACAAGATTGACCCAGAGCTGTATATTCAGGTGACTAATGAGATAACTAGAGTTGCACTAACGGGGAACTCGATGGACGATCTCATGGGGTATGTTATATAATATTTAGGCGGTGTGATTCCATATAACATGTATGGTGGTATCATACGGATCATAAGCTTGATTGGCGATAATTCCGGCCCTGCACAGAGCAGCACTCAGGTACCTTATTTATTCTTATATTTATAAATTCATTTTTATTTAATATGTTATCAAACGCCACATAATGATTATTCAATTGAACATTCAGAGTTGAGATATTGGAGGGAGCAGCACCCGTTCTCGTAATCGAGATAGAGATACTACCGACGACGACGATAGATGAGGTTTTTTTATTTTTAATGCAATAAATAGTTTTTATTTTTAACCAGAATGAAGATTAATCTTTGAGAAATATTATGCTCCCTGTAGATGATCGAACAAGTCATCAATCCGAGGCAAAGGATATCTATTCCGGGTAGTGACTTTGTTCAACTTACGGTAGTCGATACATAATCACATACTACAATCCTTCTTCTTCATGAAGAGGACCAGCGCTCCCTACGGAGAATGACTCTGACGAATAAAGCCCTGAGCTAACAACTCATCCAACTGGGTCTGTAGCTCCTTCATCTCAGTAGGTGTCATGCGATAGGGTGCTCGGGATATCGGGGCTGTGCCCGGCTGCAACTCAATACAGAACTCAACCTCTCTCACAGGAGGCAACCCAGGTATGTCCTGAAAGACATCCTGATAATCTGAGACAACTCTAGTCTTGCATATATCAATACTCTACTCCTGAAGTATCACCTCCTCGATGTACGTAAGTAATGATTTCACAAACTGGTTCCCCCGAGAGGTGGCTACAACTAACTCGAACTTATTGGAAACTCGCAACTTGACTATTTTTGCAAAACAGTCAATACTGACGTGGTAGAAAGATAGCCAATCCATACAAGAAATCACATTGAACTCTGACATACTCATCACTATCAGATCGACAACAAACTCTGACTCATCTAAACTGGCAATACATCCCCTACAAATGCTCTCCAAGAGCGACATCTCGCCTAAAGGGGTGGAAACTAACAGAGGAATGTCTAGAGGCTGAGCTACGAGCTGATTATAATCATAAAGGCACAAGATATGAAAGAATACGAAGCTCCTGAATCGAAAAGAATACAAGCTGGAAAGGAGTTCATGAGGAACGTACCCTCCACTACGGTCCCGCTCACACCATGATCTCGAGGAACTACAGCATAAACTCTGCCGGTGGCTGGAAGCTGCTCTGTTGCTGGAAGTGGAGTATATGGGACTACTTGCCCCTAAGGGACCTCCTAAACTACACGAACCTGCCCCTCAATCATAGGAACTACTGGCGGTGCCTCAAGTCTCACCTGCTGGCCCTAACCTCGGCCCTAAAATCTGTTCTGCTACTGATTCTGCCCTCTCCCTTGCTGGGCTCCTGTTGGTGTACTGTGATACTCTGATGCTTTGTTGCCAAGCTGGTCACACTCAAAACAAGTGCCCTGGAACCTGTGCTGCTGAGGCGCTCTCTGATCCTGCTGGAGTCCTCTCATATGAGGGCCTTGCTGCTGCTGCTGGGGTCGTGAAAAAGGCCTCTTATTCTTTCCCTTTTCCTTAGTGTTCCCTTCCTTATCCTTCTGCAACATAGCTGACTCATTCTCCTGAGAAGTTGCAGCATATTCTACCTCTTGAACCCAATAAAACCTCCTAGAAACGAGGTATTGACGAAGGCTAGGGCGATGTCCTACTAAAAACATCTGAGCTTGGTGCTCTCCGGTCTGCCACATGCCCGTGAAATGAAGTAAGCTCATAAACTTGCTCTCAAAGTCAGCTATTAACATGTCTCCCTGAGACAATCTGGACAACGGAAGATCTTACCTGGCACGTGCCGCGGAAGAGATATACTGCTCATCGAAGAAGTAGGTGAAACCCTCCCAGGTGAGTGTCATCCTCTAATCTGAAGTGAATTGTAGTCGATACCATCTCCCCGCATCTCCTTTAAAACTATAAGATGCCAGCCTCTGTTTCTGAACCGATGTCATAATAAGTATATAGAGAATGTTGATTACATCCTCCTTCCACTTATATGCTGCAAGAGAATCTGATGATCCCTAAAACTTAGGTGCCCTCATCTTCTGGTATCTCTCTACTAGGCGGAGCCAAGACTCCTACTCTGCTGCTCAATCTGAAACTGCCTGTGGAGTAGGTGAGGGTGTGTTTTGTAGGCGTATAAAACTGCTTATAGGTCCCTTAACACAGCTCGACACGGTGATTCGACAAATTAACGAACCAACGGGTCGATGAAGCAACGAGTCATCCAACCGTAGAGTCCACCACATCAAACAAGACCGGGAGCGGACTCGAACTCGAACACCAAAGCGGATTTACTACCAAATCAGGATCCGGATTGCCAAATTAGAGTCCAGATCAACACTAAAGATCGGATAAACCGCAAAATCCAAAAACAGGCGAAGCGGCGAACACCCGGAGGGCTTGGCCAAAGCCGAGCCACCTAGGTGGCTCGGTGGCCGAGCCACCTTTTGGTGGCTCGGTGGCCGAGCCACCTGGTGGCTCACCGAGCCACCTTTTGGTGGCTCGGCGGCCACCGAGCCACCTTGTGGTGGCTCGGTGGCCGAGCCACCTTGTGGTTCCCGAGAAGAGTATCGATTTCGCTTGGTCGACTTCGATTACTAAAGGCTATTATTTCCTTGGTGAAATAGTACCCCCGGCTGTTATTTCCTTCGTGAAATAACACCCGTCATACCGTGTATATCCGACCGGATCAAGATCGCGCTGTGGTCCACGGATTAACCCCGGCGCAGGCGAAGAACCCACACAAGCAAGAGACCGTAAAACAGGATCTTGTGATTTGTTCGAGAAAAGGAAAGTTGTAATTTTCTTCTTTTTTCTTTGATTTTGTTGTAACCGGATCTTATAAAAAGACCGGATCTTTTGTAACCGATAAGCAGTTGCTTAAGAAAACAATAACGTCAATGAAAACGATTTTCCCCGCGAACAATCTGGCGACCACAGTGGGAGCCACCGATCTCGCTTCTGAGATCGTTGCGTCGTAGCCGCGGATCTCAATCCCGGTCGAGGAGGAGGTCGAGTATGAATTCGACCAACAAAAGTTCGAGGAGTATCTGTAATCCTCATCCGGATCCACCTCCCCCCGTAAGTTCAAGAAGTTCTCCTCCAGGAGAAAAGTCCGTTGGTATGAAGAAGTGCAGAATGCCAACAAAGATCTCACCCCAATTGATGCCGAAGTTGCATCGGGTGAAGCTCCACCGACCTCCAACCAGGTCAAATCTGTTCCTGCCAATTCCTCCGCCGTTGAGGGCGTTGTAACTCTCTCAAAGAGAGCCCGCCAGAGGCGACGTCAACGCCTGGCACGGCAACTCGCGAAGGCAATAGAGTCCACTGACGGAATCCGCTATAACGCGGAACTGAAGAGCAGGAGAGGCAAACAGCCTCAACAACCAATGAATGGCAGCTCCTCCAAGCCGCCAACGAATGAATGGATCCGTGTCAAACGGAATCGTTCAACACTTGATGAGCACATTCGCAAGCGCCGTGCACTGTCAGCGTAAGCACGGGCTCAAGTCCAGGAAGCCCGTACAAGACTGCAAAAGGAAGTGGCCAAAAAGCCGCCACCAACCCGCCAAGTCTGGAGGCCGAAGTCTGAAGCGGCGATTCAGGCTAAAGAGCAACCTTTGCAGCCTCCAGCAAAAGTTCAACCTCCGGCGAACCAACCTAAATCGCCAATAATTCCCATAGTTGCTCCGGGAGATCCCGCAGGACCATCCCGAAGAAGGAAGTCAGTTTTGGAGCGCCTCGGTCCACTTCCCGATGAGTGATGCAAAGCTCCAGTTCAAGAACGTTTGGGCCCGATAAAGAAGCCCCGAACGACTCAACATGCTGGGAGTCGCCGCCACCCTCAACATGACAAAGAGATCATGGCATCTAGGCGCACCAATTTGTGCATTGAAGTCCAAGAGCCAGCTGAGAATTCACGCCCACAAAGGCATGTTTCGAGGCGCGTGACTCTTGAAAGCCCAAGGAAGACAGTTCTCCCTCAGAAGGAAACATTATCGTCTGAAGACGATAGCGTTATACCTGAGAAGTCGTGCCAACACACGATAGGTTACTCCGACCTTCAAACTGACGAGTTGTACTATCGTGTTGAGGGTACGAGTAAAACCAGGAAAAGGAGTCCTCGAGAACTAAAGACTCAATGCCCCTGTTCCAAACTCATTCGGGCAGTATTGTCGGAGTGCAACTGCACCAATACAGTCCCCGAAAGAATTTTGGTTTTCAAAAGGCTCAGTACTGAAACGCCAAAACCAAGGCCTAGGCGTTTCCGACGAAGAACAGCGATGGTTGAAGACGGAGAATTTTCGAGGGTCACCACTAATATGACCAGCAAAGGGACATCGACACGGGATAATCCCAAGTCGATTCCGGAAGCATCCCGGCGTATAATACGTCTACAGTCTGGAGCCATCATACGAGCAACTTATGGTAGGATTCGGACAAGGTTACCTTCAGATGATGAAGAATCAGATGCCGGCTCTACGGTCGCATCAGATAATACGGTATCCAGCGAGGGACAACCCCGCGAGGCACTTATGATAAGTGCGGAACAAGTGGCCAAGATGCTCGAAGAAGCCATGGCTAAACAACAGGAGAGCTTCAGGTTCGAAATGCAGATGGCCATGCAGAATATGAGAGAAATGCATGACCAACAAATCCAAGCACTGATGAACCAGCAAGGCAAACCAAGTCGTCGTAACCAGGTTAATCAGGAAGATGAGGATACAAATGCGAATGAAGCTCATAATTCCAATAATCCTCCCGTCAATGCAGGGGGTGATAACGAGAATGCTAGCGAAAACACAGGTGAAAGCTTGAAGATTAAAAAACTCGAGAGCAAAATCAATACATTGATTTCTGCTCAAGAGATGAAGAAGACGGGCATTCCTTGTCCATACCCAAGAGAATGTGAATCGATCCCCTATCTGGCGAAGTTCAATTTAATTAACTTCATGCCGTTAAATAGGATGGGTTCACCCACTCAGCATTTGATTTACTTCAAATCACACCTAGGGGTTATCTCTGGTAATGAGCCTCTGATGGTACGGTCCTTCGTTGGCACTCTTCGTGGAGCCGCCTTCGATTGGTATCGCCGCCTTAAGCCAGGAAGCGTGAATAGCTGGGACGACATGGAGACTAAATTCCTCACTAACTTCTTCGACGATGACACCGAGATATCCATCGGGTCGTTGCTTGACGAGAAACAAAAAGACGGGGAATTGGTTGATACCTTCGTCAAAAGGTTCCGGAACAAGGCGATGAACTGTCGAGTCCCGATCACCGAGGAGTTCATTCTCCAGACTTGCCACAACAACCTCGCATTGGACGTGTTGGAAGCAATGGGGACAGCACCGTCCAAAACATGGAAGGATTTGAAGGTCCAAGGAGAACAAGCTGAGCGATTTCTCAGAAGGAAGAAGGCGGAAAGAGGCCAACAGGCGACGAATGCTCCGCAACAGAATTTCATCCCACGAGGGAAAGGTAAGGCACATGCTAATGCAGTTGATGCTAATCAAACTTTCCAATTGCAACCTCAACAATAGCCGCAGCAACGATTGGAAGAGATAAACAGAAAGCTCGAACACTCCGCACGTATTCGATATTATGGCTCAACTAGCTAACATTCCAGCACGAATAACATTGTATGAGTTGCTACGGCTGTCTAAAGAAACTAGGGAAGCCTTGCAAGAAGCCTTGGCCAATTCAAAAGTGTTCCTTACTCGGATCAAGCCGGTACCTGAAAAGCCAGAACTGTTAATTCAACACTGCAACATAGCGGCTAAAAACCTTCCCTGCATTACCTTCACCAAAGAGGATATGCAGACGAAGAATTCGAACCATGATCGACCCCTATATTTCATTGGGTACATTAGCTCCACCAAAGTCAACCGAATCCAAGTCGATCCGGGTTCTGCTGTGAGTATTATGCCGCTTCGCTTGATGCATAGCCTCAGCATTCCAGTTAGCAAGTTGGCGTCCACAGGCACTGTTATCTATGGATTCAATACTAGCGGGTCAAGACCCTTGGGTAAGATCCGGGTAAAATGTCAAATGGGAGATTTGAAGACAGAAGTCACATGTTATGTGATTGATGCCGAGACTTCATATAACTTACTATTGGGTCGACCTTGGATCCATAGTAACGTTATAATCCCCTCCACTCTCCATCAGTGTTTGAAATATGTCGACACTGATAATAAGGTTAGGACGGTGGTCGTGGATAAGCAACCATTCAAAGGGTATGAGAATTATTTCACTGATTCTCTCCTTTATGGTAACAAATCTGATACTGAATCATCAGCCCATGACACGGACAGCGGAGAAGAAGCTGATACCGAAGCCGGATTTGATTACAACGGAGGTTATGTTTTAAACGACATTGTACCCTTTGTAATCAACCTTGACGATGAACAATCGTCAGAGGGCAGTTATAACTGGCAACTTGCCAATAATGAAATAAATAATGATTTAGAGTACTCCCTGTCTCTTGATGATGTGATAAAAGAATTGTATGATAATCCCAATTTATATATGCCGATTCGATCGTCCTATATTGCAAAGGAACGCCTCCAGCATTCTTTCGGAACAACCCTGGTCATCCCAACCAAAATAGGAGGCGAAAAAGAAGTGATTTACGGTAAAGGAAAAAGCTCTCCATTACCAGATCATTTCTTAAGGGAAGATGAGAATGATGACAAACCTGGTCGGCATTTATCTAAGTATAGTCCGGAAGCGCGCAAGCTCATGGAAAAATAGGGATATGATTTCACACTCGGAGAAGGTTTATACTTCGATCGAGGTCCTCGTATTCCAGCCAAAGAGGCATATGTACCAAAAGGGAAACCGGATGATTATTATAAATTCAGACGAGGGTTAGGGTATGAATCTTCTTCAGAAGACGAATGTTGCTGGTTAATCGATAACCAATCATCTGAGCAATACAAAGATGGGTACCCGTCAGATTCCTCGGAATGGGATTCCGATACAAGTCTGGGGGAAGCATTCAAAGCCCTAATGGCGAACATGGCTACAGCTGATCCGTCCACAATGGAGAACGATGATCAAATGCAAACATGGGAAGACCCATGGGTTCATCACCTGAACATGCAGTATGGTGATAGGTTCGAACAGAGAGAACCCCCCACTAAAGATAAAATAGTCCAAATTAACATGGGTGATGAGGCCAACCTAAAGCCTATATTCATCAGTGATAGTCTTCCCTCAAGTGAGAAGGAGGAATTAATTGCTCTCGTCAGGGAATATATTGACGTATTCGCTTGGAACTATGAAGATATGCCAGGGCTCGACCCCAATCTGGCAATGCACCGCCTCGATATCAAGTCGGATGCCAAACCTGTCAAACAACAGCAAAGATGGTTTCGTCCGTAGATTATGGAAGCCATTGAGGCAGAGGTTAAGAAATTGATCGAATCAGGATTTATCCGAGAGGAGCAACATCCAGACTGGCTAGCCAATATCGTTCCAGTCATGAAGAAGAACGGTAAAATCAGGATTTGCATCGACTTCAGGGACCTGAATTCGGCATGTCTAAAAGACGACTTTCATCTCCCAATCACGGATGTCATTATCGACAATACGTGCGGATTTGAGAGGATGTCTTTTATGGATGGCTTTTCAGGATATAACCAAATCAAGATGCATCCAGATGACGAGAAGCATACAGCGTTCAGAACGCCCCTTGGTATCTTTTGCTACACGGTGATGCCTTTCGGTCTAAAGAATGTAGGCGCCACGTACTAGCGAGCAATGACTAATATTTTCCAAGAACATCTCAGGAAAACAGTCGAGTGCTACGTTGATGATTTGGTTGTAAAAAGTCGCAACAAAGAAGATCACATCAAGGACTTGAAGACGATGTTCGATCTCATGCGGAGTCATCAATTGAAGATGAACCCCACTAAATCCTTCCTTGGAATGGGAAAATTCCTTGGATTCGTCATCACCACTAAGGGTATACATATCGATCCTGATAAGGTGAAGGCGATACATGAACTGCAACCCCCTAGAAATCTGAGAGAACTCAGAGGATTGTAAGGGCGTTTAGCTTACATCCGGCGATTCATCTCAAATATTTCTAGGAAGTGCCAACCATTCTCTAAGCTAAACAAGAAAGGTGTGTCATTTATTTGGGATGGCGCTTGTCAAAAAGCATTCGAAGATATCAAAACATATCTGACGAATCCTCCTGTTCTCGTTGCACCAAAATCAGGTAGACCGTTCTTGATTTATCTCAAGGCGATGAACCACTCGATAAGTGCTTTACTAGCACAAGACGATGATAATGGTCACGAACAGGCAGTCTATTACCTAAGTCGGACCTTGGTAGGCGCCGAGTCTCGATATCCGATGATTAAGAAAGAATGCCTCGCATTAGTATTCGCAATGCAAAAGATGCGGCATTACTTGGTGGGACAGACGATTTACGTCATTTCTAACGTTAATCCAGTACGGGTATTTATGACGCAGCCGGCCTCTATGAATTGGCGGTTAGCAAAGTAGGCCCTTCTCTTGTCCCAATATGATTTGCACTTCAAACAGCAGAAGTCGATCAAAGGACAAGCGATTTGTGATCTTTTGGCGGCAAACCCGACAATGAATACGGCAGAAGTATATGATGACTTGCCGAGAAGTATATGATGACTTACCGGACGAAACCCACGAGGTTAACACTACATCGCACCAACAAGTATGGCAATTATACTTTGATGGTGCTTCGAGGGCAGTTAATAGGGCAATAACCCCGGGATGTTCTAAAGTCTCCTCCGGAGTTGGAGTTGTCTTAGTTTCCCCGGAGAAGCATGTGATACCTCGGGCTTATTCACTGACTAGTCCATGTTCCAATAACGTAGCCGAGTACAACGCGCTTCTCATTGGACTCAGTTTCGCCAAGGAGCTGGGGGTCGAATATCTTGAAGCTTTTGGGGATTCTCAATTGATAGTCAACTAAGTCCGTGGAGAGTATGAAGTCAGGAACCAAGACCTGATCCCGTACCACTAGGAGGCTATCAAAATGGCAGATTCTTTTGAAGAATTCTTTATTGAATACATCCTTCGTCTCCATAATGCTTATGTGGATGCACTGGCAGCACTAGCGGTATCACTTGCGCAGCCTCCCGAAACTGAACTATTAGTCACAGTAAGGACGCATCAGCTCTGCATACCCATATACGATATGGATATTGAAGAGGAAGATGATGGAAACGTAAACGCCAAGGAGGTGAATTCAACTCAAATTGGGTTTGAGTCCCGAGATTGGCGTTTTCCTAGCATTGACTACGTCCAATATGGTATTTTGCCAGAGGATGTAAAAGAAAGGGAATCAATCCGCCAGGGAGCACCAAGATTCTTCTATAACACCGAGACCCATACATTATACCGTAGAGGGTACGATGGTTTGTTACTCTGATGCCTTTCGAAAAAAGAAGCAGAAGAAGTTCTTAAGGAAGCACACGAAGGAGAATGTGGTGCGCATCAGCCCGGTCCCAAACTGTATGATCGCATTAGGAGAATGGGATATTTTTGGCCAACAATGGTTCATGATGCAATCAAATACGCCCGTGAATGTCATGCCTGTCAAGTACATGCAAATTATATGCACCAACCACCAGAGCGTTTACACACGTCAACCACGTCTTTGCTGTTCGAGACATGGGGTATGGACATTGTCGGTCCTATTTTTCCCCCTTCAGTCAAAGGTGATCGATTCATTCTAGCAATCACAGACTACTTTTCAAAGTGGACTGAAGCGATTCCGCTTAGAGAAGTAAAGACGAACAACGTCATCAATTTCATCAAACATCATGTCATATACCGACACGGCGTGCCAAGACGGATCATTCATGACAACGGTCCACAGTTCATAAGCAACGCCTTCAACCTAAGTTGAAATTTCATTTCGATAAACGAAAAAACTCATCTTTAGATAACCAATCCTATAAAAGGTAGGTTTATCTAGATTTTCCAGATTCTCGGAGTGGAGATCCCACTTCTAGTTTCTTTTGCGTTGAAAATAGAATATAAAATTCTTCCTTTCCAGAACCAAGGAATAGAATATAAAATTCTTCCTTCCTTGTATTCGGGTTCGCCTTCACCCTGAAAGAAGACCGGGAAATAGAATATAAAATTATTCCTTTCCCACACTGATCTTTTCCAAGAGTTTATCAATCTAGAATTCATCCTAGGAAGTTTATCCTAAATCCTAAGCAGGGATAAGTCTGCGCCTAACACGCGCTGCCGGTTTTTATCAAGCCAGAATATCTAGGGCTTTTAACAAAAGAGTCCGACAGAGAAGCTTCAAGGAAGGAGATCTGGTCCTCGCTGCTCGCCGACCGATAATCCTCAATTCCAAGAAGAAAGGTAAATTTGAACCCAAGTGGGAAGGACCGTTTGTGATAGACACAGTCTACTCAAACGGCGCATATCGCCTGATTACTCAAGAGGGCGCCAATCAATTAATGCTAATAAATGGGAAGTTCCTGAAAAAGTACTATCCCAAGTACATTCAGGATAACCCATTTATCGGGAAGTTCCTTGAAGAATATTACACTTAATATTCTAGAGGATAACCCAAAATCATTTTCACCACCAAAATCCCTCACTGATCAATTTCAATTGACAATGAGTCCACCAAAAGTGTCTTTCTGGCCCTCTGGAGTCCCCTTTCGATAAACGAAAGAACTCCCCTCCTTTCTCTTTGGTTAAACTTTTTTATAGTTATAATCAAAGTTGAAATTTCGCTTCGATAAACGAAGAATTCATCTTTCGATCAGATAACCAATCCTATAAAAGGTAAGTTTATCTAGATCTTCCAGATTCTCGGAGTGGACACCCCACTTCTAGTTTCTTCCTCGCTGGAAATAGAATATAAAATTCTTCCTTTCCAGGATCAGGGAATAGAATATAAAATTCTTCCTTCCTTGTTTTCGGGTTCGCCTTCACCCTAAAAGAAGACCGGGAAATAGAATATAAAATTCTGCCTTTCCCGCATCCTCTTTTCCCAAAATTTGTCAATTTAGGATTCATCCTAGGAAGTTTATCCCGAATCCTAAGCAGGGATAAGTCTGCGCCTAACACGCGCTGCCGGTTTAGTCTTTTTCCGCAGAAAAAGACACCAGAGTCCGATTCTGGGGTATTTTATCCCGAAGCCTAACTAGGGATAAGTCAGCGTCTAATACACGTTGCCGGGTAGCCTATTCCCGTAACAATGGCGAAGCCTATGTATTCGACATCATAGCACAAAGTCTCGGAGAATTCACTCTCTTAGCATAATGTAACATGCAGAACGGATTTAGACAATCCGCATGCTAGCCCGACTTAAACGGTAGTTGGTAAAGGCTTATCAAACCCGTTGAAGGCTGGGGGTTAGCCAAAAATCCTAAAGTCAACACCTAACACGTGTCGCCGGGTAGCCTATTCCCGTAACAATGGCGAAGCCTATGTATTCGACATCATAGCACAAAGTCTCAGAGAATTTACTCTCTTAGCACAACGTTACATGCGGAACGGATTTAGACAATCCGCATGCTAGCCCGACTCAAACGGTAGTCGGTAAAGGCTAATCAAACCCGTTAAAGGCTGGGGGTTAGCCAAAAATCCTAAAGTCAACACCTAACACGTGTCGCCGGGTAGCCTATTCCCGTAACAATGGCGAAGCCTATGTATTCAAAGTCATAGCAACAAGTCTCAGAGGATTCAATCTCTGAGCGCAACGTTACATGCGAACGGACTTAAAACAATCCGCATGCTAGCCCGACTCAAACGGTAGTCGGTAAAGGCTAATCAAACCCGTTGAAGGCTGGGGGTTTGCCAAAAATCCTATGAGTATTATGGTCAATCATGTCAAACGTGATGGCTTCTGCTTCAAGGACTTCAACTCCTCAGATAAGGCAGTGTGGGCTTGCTGATCCTGTACCTTCGTCATCTGAAGGATACTCAAAGTTTCCTCTTCTTCACGAAGCCCTCTTCTGAACTGTTCTATCTTGGTCTCGCAAGAGGCAATAGAAAGGTCAAGATCGTCAAGTGAAGATGATCTAACAGCATGGTTAGCCGCAACTCGGTCTACCCGATCCCGCTGCACCTGAATCTCGAACTCAGCAAGAATTCAAGTATCGCGCCATGTCTGTAAGCGAGTATCCAAATGGTCAGCAATGAATGAAGAGGCACCTGCATCCTGGAGCTCACGTAACATCTGAAGCTCGTGCTCCAGGCAATCAAGGTCATCAACTATAGCCTTCGCCAGATCCGGATATCCTGCATCCCTTATTGAATTTATTCTAGAATCAAGGAAAGGCTTAAATTGGTGAAGGAAAAGTCCGCCGTTGATGAGTTTGCTAATCATAGCATTCACGAAGAAGAAGAAGGAGCGGACTTCTATACAGATGATGATCTTCTCAGGGTCGTTGTCTGATAATAACTCCTTCACAAGGACATGAAGCCGAGAAGAAAGCCCTACACAAAAAGGAGAAATCCGTCAAAAGCTTTGATGAGAAAATAAATAACATTTCTCAGTTGCTTAATTTATACCTTCTTCCCCTTGAGTCACTGGGGGTAGTGGAGGTGTAACCACTGTTGAGGATCAGTCTCGACAAAAGCTTCTGTCAATCTGTCAAACACAAAACGGAATTCTCAGATTTATAGCTGCATTAGTCAAAAATTGGCTAGTCCTATAATTAACTTGAGAAGAGGCACGTACCTTCAAAACGACCATCCTCGGGATTCTTAGGGAGTGTAGACTCAGGAAACATATCTTCAGGCATTTGGTCATCAATCTGAGGAGAGCCATACATGAAGTGGAGCATAGGAGTGTCCACGAGCAAACCTTCCTCGTCGAAATCATTAGTCGAAAAATCTAACAAAAGAAAATATAAATGCGAAAGAAGAATAAAAAGACTATGACCAATGGAAATGAGTTACCTCTTATGGGTGTGTTAGCCTCTCTATTCCCAAGATCCATATTTGCCTCCTGCAATTTATCTAAAAGAGCAAGAAGCATAGAGACAATTAGGGGAGGCACGAATTCTAAATCGTTCAACTCCTTTGTGTGCCATCTAAAGGATACATTGTCAATGGTAGATGTACCTGGATTCGCTGAATCGGGTCCTACATTGACGGTTTCCCTAACGTCGGCAGCTTCTGCAGGCTTTTCTACTTGGTGTGATAAGTCAGACTCATAAGAAAATGCAAAATCACGAGGAGCAGGATCAAGACTTGTCTCGTCTTCCCCACGCTCTCCTATATAGAAATGGAAAAGCATGAGTCTGAAGTTCTGAATGATCAAGAGGATGGTCTATAGGGTAGATATTACCTCCGTCGCTAGTAGGATCATCACCAGCCAAATCCATCTTGGATGCTCGCAGATCTGCACGTGGATCTGCACGCGGCTTGTAGGCTAGTCTCTTCCGCCTAGAAGTTGGGACAACAATCAAAGGCCTCGCCTGAGCAAAAGGACGGAATTCTTCATCCTTGTCAGTCGTGGTCCCTGAAACATCAAACAATTGTCAAGATTAATAATTCTGGAAGACAGAAGGAAAAGATAGGTAGTTAACCTCGCTCGGAATAGTCCTCGTAATCTTCAAGATCTCCGCCTGAAGCCTCATCAGCAGAATTGAAGATCTTCTTTCCTTCTTCGTCAATCCAACGAGTCTAACTCTGCAATCGGCTTCACGGGGACGGTTTTGTTAGCTGCTAACACCCACCTGCAGCTTAAGAAGGTGAGCTTTAACTGACGCTCAACACTCGGGAGACTGAACTTAGCACCAGTACAGCCCGTCACGGTCCACAGCCATGCTCGGAGACCGTCCACCAAACCGCCATGAGTCCGAAGCTACTGACGCGGATTCCCGACATAAAGCTGATCATAACCAAACTGGTGGGTGAATTGGCAGAGTAGATATGGCTCTATGAAGCACTGATTCCTCACCCGGAAGGTCAGATAACCCGGCCTAATGTTCACTAGCCCCTTCTGATGTCAGGGAATCCTCGGCCCTCCCACTCGCCATTCTCAAGCAACTGTAATAGGGGAACAGAGTGGTCTATGGCATTCTGCACCTACATCATATCAGAACGATGAAGGACGAACCAAGCCATCAAATAGGTGTATGGGAGCTCCACCTTAGAAAGAGGAATCTTAGCCGACGGTGCATCTTCTTTCTGTGTGAAGGTACTAGAAATCTGTCGAAGCCCTCGATGAATGTTAGCCACCATCACCGGAAGAAGCGAAAGTTCTTTTTTGTAGGCAAGCTGAACTGCTGGGTAGAGTACTTCCAATGGCAAAATGTCACTGGACTGACACGGGACCATGCATTTCTTTAACCAGATAGCAAGGTAATCGGCGAGAAGGGTCATCGGCTGAATCGATGCGGTCGCATGCCATAAGAATGATTTAAATTTGGTCCCTACAGGAAAGCCACTCTCAGGACTGCTAATGGTATAGGAGTGAGCGTCAATCTTCTTCAGCAGACCATTAACCTCTGAAGGAGTAAGCGTTGCCAGCTCACATATAGCCTCGCCAGAATTGCTCTCTAGATTTCTGAACAAATAACAAGCAAACTGCTTCAGGCTCACATGTGACTTAGTCCTCTTCGCTAAAGGCTCAGACTGCGCCAAAGCAATATGGTAGTGACATGTAAGATCCCATAAAGTCTCATAGCGGTCGGGCTTGCGGTCCTTCAGCTGACTTAACTCATGGTTGGAGGGAAAGTACTCCTGATATAGCATCTGACCCATGGGCGAACCAGAAATCTTGTGCATCTCATGGAGAGCCAAGCCCAACTCTCCGTGCTTAGTCAGAAAAGTGTTCGCGGGTTATAGAGCTCGCACAAAGTGAAGAAATGTTTAGCGCTGACGGGTAAACCATACATGGTGGAACGAATAGCTGCATATAGACCACAAGCGTGCAACTCCTCGCTCCATCGGCTTAAGACGTACTTCGTCATACGAGCCCACCAAAGCTTGTCTAAAGAATGGACCCAGCCATAAAATCTATGGCGCGTCGCAGGTATCTCCCGTCCTAAGTCGGCGAGACAATTCTTCAAGGTGGAAGCAGAAGCAAGAAATTCGTTACGCGGCGGTGTATCCAGCCCCAATACTCCAGGACGCAATCCAATGATATGACTCCTGCTCGAACCAGGAGCTGCCTGATGAGTAATATAGCCACAGTGAACGCTCTCATGCTCCTCCGTCAAGCGCCACAACATCTCCCGTGTCACGGCCTGACGCCTGAGCTCAGTCAATGAGCGGTGTCGAGGAATCTTAGGCAAATATAGAAAACCACCGCCATCTTTATGAAGCCACTGCTCGGCGTCAATAAACACGGCATCAGGGTCTCTAACAGAGTCGCCAAACAAAAAGTCAGTCTTCCTGAGAGGTTGAACAGAGCTGGTATCCTTCACGAAAGGCGCATCAGTAATCAGCTGTCGAAGAACTCGATGTCCACCTTCCTGTACCACCTGGGCAACCTCTGTCGACGTGCCCGAAGCAAACCGAGGAGTAAGTGGAATAGGTGAAAAATCATCGGAGGTCGAATAATACTTGTCACGACGCCCGTACACTGCATGAGATGAGAACGCTCCAGAAGGATATCCCACTGGAAACAAGCAATTAAGCGTTTGTTAGTCTCAGTTATAAAAGGAAGTTGAACTCATCTTACAAATGAGTAAGATAGAGTCATTGCTTTATAAAGGGTAAGATGATTTCGCTACATTGTGCATTCATAAAATAGGGTATATCAACAATATATCTCTGCCTTATAATGCACAATACAGCTTCAAAGCGCCCCCTTTATTTATTTTGAGATATGGTTTTGACCAAGCAAAACCTATATTTAAAGCGTCGATCCTCACCAAGGAGAATCAAGGCTCTTCCCAATTGTCTCACCAAGGAGAACAAAGCGGGAAAAAAGATTAATCTACAAACACACCAAAAAAAGAGCTCACTAGCATACGAGGGAAGCACGCCATCAGCCGACACAGTAGGTGATTGACCTCTCGGGATATGCGACATGATGATCTGCAAAGTAAATCAGAGGATCAGATACAAAAAAAAATTTAGTTAGGGTGACAAACTCTAACCCTAAAATTTTATCCCCTCTTTTTTATAATTAAACCCCTCAGATCTCCAAATTCTACCCCCTGAAATATGAGCTCGAGGCGCCAAATCACAAACCCTAAACCTCATATGCAATCCCACAAATTCATATACTGAATTAAACATGAAATATGCCAAAATTATAGAGGATTTACCTGAGGAAAAGCTCGAGGATCCAACAAAAATTAGATCTTGAAGGAAGCTCGAACCACGTGCTCGAGGGGCCTGAGAGAAATTCTATATATGGAAATTTTGAGGGATTTTTCAGTCTAAGATCAAGAGGAAGGGTAGATCTAAGACAAATTTGAAGGTTTGAAGGAGAAAAGATGCACGAGGGAAGAGAAAAATCCAAAATAGGGGAGAAGGGGGGTCGGCCCTAAAAGAGGAGAAAAAGGGTTCTTTTATAGTGTGAACCAGCCGTGAACCAGACCAGACCAGGTTGAACCGAACAAGACCAGGATAAATCAGTTCAAATGAGGCTGAACCAAACTAGACCAGGCTAAACCAGACCAGACCTGGCTGAACCAGACCGAACCAGGCTGAACCAGTCCTGAACCAGTCATGAACCAGTCTTGAACCAGGTTGAACCAGTTCTGAACCAGTTTGAACCAGATTTGGACCAAAATTCAAATTGGAGCTGAACCGAGTATCGAAACGACTTCAAATCGACCGACGGTTCAGTCTCTTATTTATTCATTCCTCTCCCATATATTCGGAAGGGTCGGAGGATTTTTTTTAGCCTAATTACTACCTTTTTTGGGTCATTATCAGGCCGGTTCAGCTAATTCTTAATACTCCAATAAGGTATACGAGTATAAACTATTCCCTATTTTTGTTGGGAAGTTTCTGGAGAGTATTATTCTAAAAATATTCTTAAGGATAACTGAACAACACTCCGACAGATGTATGAGTATAAACTGTGTCAAACGCCGAACAACGCGTTGCAAATGAAGACCCAACACCAACAATCGATGGTCGGTTCTATGTTGAAACAGCAAACAAGAGCTAAAAATCAGAAAATCAAGAATTGACTTCAAGTTCAAAATTCCGACAACGGTGAGACAATAAATGCAGCACCGGAACCCTTGTAGACATTCGACAAAGCACTGAATAGCCTGGAGGATTGAAGGAATCAAGAATAGAAGCCATTCCAAAATTCCGTCATACCGATTGAAGGTTGGGACAATCATATCCAAAGTATTCCAGACTATTCTATAAAAGAATGAGACTGAAATACTTTGGAGGGGGTATCTGTAGGCGTATAAAACTACTTATAGGTCCCTTAACACAGCTCGGTACGGTGATTCGACAAACCAACGAACCAACGGGTCGATGAAGCACTGAGTCATCTAACCGTAGAGTCCACCACATCAAACAAGACCGGGAGCGGACTTGAACTCGAACTCCAAAGCGGATTTACTACCAAATCAGGATCCGGATTGCCAAATCAGAGTCCAGATCAACACTAAAGATCGGATAAACTACAAAATCGGAAAACGGGCGAAGCGGCGAACACCCGGAGGGCTTGGCCAAAGCCGAGCCACCAGAAGGTGGTCGGTGGCCGGCTCACCTTTTGGTA
This sequence comes from Asparagus officinalis, assembly GCF_001876935.1. Classification (NCBI taxonomy): domain Eukaryota; kingdom Viridiplantae; phylum Streptophyta; class Magnoliopsida; order Asparagales; family Asparagaceae; genus Asparagus; species Asparagus officinalis. Next base: position 90,313,401 of record NC_033801.1, on the reverse strand, counting down.
GCGTGACGGCGGCACCTGAGCACCGCCTTGGTGGCTCGTGGCCGAGGCTAACTTGTGGCTCACCGAGCTACACTTTTGGTGCTCGTGGCCAGCCACGTTTTGGTGCTTTGGTGGCCACCGAGCCACCACTTGGTGGGCTCGGTGTCCGAGCAACCTGGGTGGCTCACGCGAGCCACCTGGCCGAGCCACCCAGGTGACCGAGCCACCTGGCCGAGCCACGGATCTGGGCCCAGATCTGGACCTAGATCCGGTTTCAAATGCCTATAAATAGACATGAGGGCTCATTGTTTTAGGGACTTGAAACTTTGGAGCCGAAACTCTGCCGGATTAAGAACTAAACCTTGGAGTTTTGAAGCTTGGAAGACTTGGACTTTTCAGATCTGGTTCTTGGAGATCATCCATGTCAAACAAGGTAGGAGTTCGAGAGAGAGATCAGATCTGAGATCCACACGGTTATCCTCCGGATCAAAACTTGGTTTTTGATCCCGAGAAGAGTATCGATTTCGCTTGGTCGACTTCGATTACTAAAGGCTATTATTTCCTTGGTGAAATAGTACCCCCGGCTGTTATTTCCTTCGTGAAATAACACCCGTCATACCGTATAGATCCGAAAGGATCAAGATCGCGCGGTGGTCCACGGATTAACCCCGGCGCAGGCGAAGAACCCACACAAGCAAGAGACCGTAAAACAGGATCTTGCGATTTGTTCGAGAAAAGAAAAGTTGTAATTTTCTTCTTTTTTCTTTGATTTTATTGTAACCGGATCTTATAAAAAGACCGGATCTTTTGTAACCGATAAACAGTTGCTTAAGAAAACAATGACGTCAATGAAAACGATTTTCCCCGCGAACATGTTTGTGACGCCCCAAGGTTCACACAAAGCTGCAGTCCAAGATGAAACCCGGATTATCAAACCTGCCAAACACTAAACATCATGCCACGACATGTTTCACCATCACAGTCACTATCTCTCTAGTGGAAACAACAAATAGGTGAAGGTACAAACTGGTAAATAATAATAGTAGTACAAAATCAGATATGCATAAAAGAAGTATATCAACAAATGAGCCCAACTGAAATAGAATGAAGATATCTCTGAGTCAGAAATACATCTCAACACAATGAGTCAAATGGAATCTCACTAAGGCACTCAGCCTCTACAAAAATGATTATAACTCTAAAATCTGAACAATGAACATAACTATATAGTAGAGCTTAAACTACTAAAACCGTGCGACGGCGACTAAGCTAGAACTCCGTCATCCTGCGGCTCTCCGAAACTCTGATCTGCCTGAAAGATACAATTTAAACAAAAATAATAACAACAAGAGCGTCAGAGCGCTACAGCAAGATCACCTCCATCCGCCCCCAGGGAAAGGGCTGCTAGATGAAGTGGAGGCTCTATCTATTAAGCATAGTCTACCTATATCAATTACCCCGTATCTAATGAAGTTAATATATAGACACCCCTACAAGACGAGACGTAGTACGTCGAGCGAAATAATCCAAACAAGGAAACCCCCATATATATACTATATGTCTCAAGTTGTAGATCCCTAAATACTAATTCCAACTCTATGAATGAAAACAGCACTCAAAAGAAATACTCCAAGCCTCAACTATATAGAACCAATGTTACAATCTCGAACTACTTCTCAAGTAGTTGGCGCAATTATAAGAGAATATCATTCAACTCAAACATCATCATAGGCCATATCATGTATGCCACAAACCAAAGAATGTACCCTACTCCTGGGTAATCTAACATGGGAGTAACTATAACTGATAATACATATATGTGAGCATCTCTTTATGCAATAGCGATACTCTTTTAATATTTTTACTCAATCGCTCTGCGACAATAAGTTTTATCTCCCTATCCCGGATACATGGAATAACGATACTTTGGTAATTTCATACTCAATCGCCCTGCGAAAATAGGTTTTATTATGTCCCTATTTTTGGATACGTATAGAACATCATTATTCATATGTGTTTATCAATTTAACTCGTGTCGAAAGTGTGTCAATCTAACATAATCTAGCATACATACACCAATCTCAGTGTGCGTGTCCACATCCGAAGTTCACAATAATCCCAGGTGTTTAACAATCACTAATATCATAGTCTATCATCATAAGGTCGAGAAATTCGTTCGACAAGCAAAAACAAACTTAAATATACATGCACAGCCAAAACAGACTGGCGGTCGACCGTGGCGGTCAACTGCGATGGGCTCCAGAGACTACCCAGGTCTCTGTCCTGCATGCGGTCGACCGTGAACCCTGTTTCCAGATTCTCATGCTCTTTGTGTATGTTGTGTTCACGTTGTGTTTCCTCGATATAAACATGTCTAAAACTTCATAAAATTTGTATGCAAATATGCCACAGCATATGTGAACATCTGGAAACAACTCAACAATTATAAACATAATTCTATGCATTAGATTTGTATTCAAAACCCTAAAACATGCATGAAGGCTCAAAACAACGAATCAAGCCTCTTTCATTAGATTAACTAAATTCTTCAATCTAAAGCATGGACTTTTAACATATTAAACATAAGCATGATTGCCAATCAACTTAGGAAAGATAATCATTCATTAAATCATATTTTAACAATTAGGTATCACAAACTTAGGGTTTTCTCAACTTTAATCCACATGCTAACTCAATTAAAAGTCAAATTAGGGTTTAAACATGATTAGCACATGATTAACAAGATAAAAATGAATTTAAAAGCAACCCTAATGATCATGATCATATTTCTATTATAAATAGCAAGAAAAACATATAGATCTAACATGAGTTTAAGATTTAACAAAAAAAATCAAATGTTTTTCACATTAGATTAAGATCTAAGCATGTAAACACAAAATAAACTTCTAAGCTAGTTATTTAACTATGGGGATGGGTTTGGATGTAAGTGATCTTGCCTTAATCTTATGTGCAAGCCTCTGAAACAATCAGCAAGCAAACCACGAGCATGAACAACCCGTTCTCCCTCGCTACACGTCGATGATCTCCCCCTCGTGCCGGTGTTTTGCTTAACAAAGCTCTCCAAACTCATAAGAAAAAGGTCTAGGGTTTTTGAGGGGAGAGGGTGGCTGCTAGGGTTCATAGATATGATAAAAGAAAAGAAATTTCGTGAAAAACACAGGTATTTATAGAGGCAAACCCGAAACAAAACTGTTTGACCCGAACCAGGAAACCTAGTCTGATTAGGAAAATAATCTTTGGTATTTTGGTTGTAACTTTCTCATACGACCTCGGAATAAGGTGATCTAAGATTTGTTGGAAATCTGTTGAAGAGACCTACAACTTTGGTTTTTAACACTTTTCAAAATTCTGACTGAATAGGTGTGTAAAATATAAAAAAATCTCAACTAATCATTATTCCTAGATTTTTACTCTTTTGGCCTTTGTGCATGTCTTGTGCATTTGCACTCATATTTTCACAAATATACATTTCTTTTGGCCTTTGTGCATGTCTTGTGCATTTGCACTCATATTTTCACAAATATACATTGAATTGATCTCAAATCAATTCTTATCATACTCATTTTCACAAATATACATTGAATTGATCTCAAATCAATTCTTATCATACTCAAATATCAAAATATATTATTTTTTACTATATAACATATTTACCACAATTTATCATAAAATATTCAAATTTACGGGGTTTTACATTCTTCCCCCCTTAAAAGAATTTCGTCCTCAAAATTCCGCAACCGTATCGTAGAGATTAATAATACATTACCATAATTCTTTAGATATGAAACATTAAAATATCTATACTTAACACTCCAAAATATGAATATTCCCACTTAACCCCTAACTAAACGAAACTAGTACGTCGGGCGAAAAATCCAAACAAGGAACCCCCCATATATATACCATGTGTTCCAAATGATTAGGAGCTAAGTGTTAATACCCCTATTTTAGCATTACATATAAATATGACCATATAGAACAATCAAAAATCATAAACATCAATAAGCAATACCAAATCAATTTACCCACTAGAATAGTTGCGGGTAGTCGCGACGCATATCCTCCTCGCGCTCCCAAGAAGTCTCCTCATCTCTTTTCTATCTCTATTAAACTTTAACTTAAGGTATTACTTCCTTTCTAAGACTCTCGTTCTCTCTAGTAAGAATATAACCTGTGATCTCCATGGTAGTTAAATCTATCTGAAACTCAAATTCTGGTGCATCAATCACCCTCTACGACTCCTCGTCACGCAATTACTTCTAAATTATCAAAACATGGAAAACATCGTGTCTACTTGACATTGATACTAGAAGATCTAGCCCATATAAAACGGCTCCAAAAATGTTCAACTCTCATGAACGGGCCAATATACCTTGGGATAAACTTTCCCCGTCTACCGAGTCACTAAATACATCGGCGATATTTTCAATAAGACATAGTCCCCAATCTAGAACTCTAACGATTATTGTCTCCGGTCTACGTAACTCTTCTGACAACTATGCGCTGCAAAAATGAGTTCCCGAATCTCTGTTACCTTTTCTGTAGTCTGCCTTACAAGCTCCTGTCTAAGTAATAAACTTTCTTGTATTTCTGTCAAATGAGTAAACAATCTATATTGCCTCCCGTATTATTCCTCATACGGTGTGATGCTAATAGTCTATGATAAATAATATTAAAATCACACTCAATCAATGGAATATGATCCTCCCAGCTATCCTGCAAGTCTATAATATATGTTTGCTACATGTTTTCCAACACTTGGTTTACTCTCTCCGTTTGCCCATCCGGCTGTGGGTGAAAAACACTAGAATATCACACTGGCTATCTATCAAATTCTGGAAACTCCTCCAGGAGTGTCTCTTCACATCTATGTACATTTTTATTATACCTGAATACACTGTATATCTAGTATGAAACGGCTCAACTGTCACGAAATATAAGTTATACCCTCTGGGTCTGCATCAAAACACCTCCTAGTCCTATTAATGACGTGTCCACGTAAACGACAGATACTGTATCACTGCTCAGAAAAGTCAAAATTGTTACTATAGTCTATCTAGCCTTAATATTCTCAAAGGCTTCCTGGCACCCCGTGCCCAAAGCAAACTATACACCCTTCTTCATAAGGTGTGCAAGTTGTATCACAATCTTCGATAAGTCCCGAATAAACTTTCTCTCATACCCTACCAAAACTATGAATCTTTGTAATGGTTCTTAGCGGCTTCCAAACAAGTACAACCATAACAATGGATGGATCCACTGTTATGCCCCCCTGCTGATTACGTGGCCTAAAAATCTAATTTCTTATAGCCAAAACTCGTATTTGCTGAACTCAGCATATCACTAATGCCTCTAATCTCGATTATCCACTATGCCTGCAATGCCAATAGAAGATGCTGCTCGTGTTCTGCCTCCGATCCCGAAAATATAAGGATGTCGTCGATAAAACGACTACGAACTGGTCCTATCATGGACGAAAAACCTGGTTCATCAAATCTATGAATACCGCGGGTGCATTGGTCAGCCCAAATGGCATGACAAGAACTCAAAAGACCCATACTGAGTCAAAAAATGATGTTTTGAAAATATCCATTTACCATACTCGCAACTGGAAATAACTAAGACGAAGATCAATCTTCGAGAAATGCTGCGCTCCCTACAGCTGGTCAAACAACTCATAAATCCTCAATGGTGGATACCTGATCCGAATAGTGACTTTGCTCAACCCATGATAATCAACACACAATCGCATGTTATAGTCCTTCTTCTCCACGAAGAGGACCGGTGCTCCCACAAAAAGACTCCGTAGAATAAAACTCTGAGATAACATCTCATCTAGCGATGTCTGTAGCCCCCTCATCTCAACGGATGCCACACGATAGGGTGCTCGGAATATCGGTACGGTGCCTGCTGCAACTCGATGCAGGGAAACAACCTTTCTCAGTGGAGAAAAATAGGTATGTCCTGAATGACATCCTTATACTCTGAGATGACTCCGGTCTCGCTCAAAACTGTACCCCGATCCCGTATCATCACCTCCTCGATGCATGCCAGAAATGACTCTGCATTCTGGTTACCCTATGAGGTTGCTACTATCTGTTGGCCTTCTTGTTTTGATGATGTTTAACAAACAATTTACCACTAATGTTGTTTGTCTAGTATTTGTGTTTTCTTATTTATTATAGACAAACAACGTAGTTGGAGGATGGATGGAATAGAGCTTCAACGATCATATCCAAAGGAGGTTGGCGGAATGTCGGTGAAGCCTTGCAATTCAAAGTTAAAGATCAAGTTCAAGCTTCATCCGCATGTATACCAAGTTGAGGCTTAATTGAAGATCAAGATTGCTTGGGTAATGTAGTTTAGGATTTATATTATGTGTGTTAAGTACTCTAAGCTCAATTATCTATACACACACATTTATTGGTTTCTTCGTATATATATATAGTTATATATATATACATAAGTTTTGGTTTCTATGCATATATATAGTTATATATATACATACATAGTTTTTGAGTTTTCATGTTTATAAATATGAAATCACATGTTTCATATTTATTATTGTGTTTTAGTATATATTGCATAGAATATACAATTTTGTGAAAATATTATTTTCTTAGTTTTTGGACTTAACAATAATCATATACATATTTTATTAATTCTACATAATCATTGTGCAAAGTTTTAAAACATGGTTTAGCCTAAATGTCAAAATTCATATGTTTACATTTTTGTGTTTTGGACTATTTTGCAAAATGACTGATAGCATGTTTATTATCATGTCTACAATCATTCCCCAAAGTTTTACATTTTTTTGAATTTATTTGATATTTTTAAACAGTGTTTTAAAATCAGAAAAAACTATTTTCAGAACTTTATTTTCATGTATCAGTCCTCGGTCGACCGCACCGATCGACCACACCTGTGTTCATTCGTCAGTGGGCATCAGAGAGTTTGTCGGTCGACCGAGAGCTCGAAATTTCCATCGGTCGACCGCACCGGTCGACCGAAGAAGTCTCTGCTCGTTTTCTCAGTTTGGGATCTAGATCACGGTCAACCGCGAATTTTTTCGGTCAACCGCTGTTCTGTCAATTCTATTCCAACGGCTATTTCTTGTTATCGTTGGCTGGGGCTTTTTTGTCATTTGTTTGGGGTTTTTGCTGTTGTTTCCTCTTCCTATATAAACCCCCAAACCCCCTTCTATCTCAGTAACTATGAGAGTGTTTTAAACAAGTTTAAGAAAGTTTTAAACAAGGGTTTAAGTGTGTTTTAGTGTTTTTTTGGTTTATGAAGAAGTTTTCACAAGTGGATGAGATCACCTTCTTGTTTGGGCTTCAATCTCCATCTCTCCATCTTGTCATCTATTGAGAAGTTTTCTAAACTCTACTCTAGCTTTTTATTTATTAATTATTTGTTAATTATCATTTCTATTAAAGCTAGTTTTTATATTGAGTTTAGATTTGATTTTATCTCATTGTTACACACACCCACTTGAGCTTATTGTATTTGCATTCATAATATATTTGGGTTGGTGAGAGTTGTAACATTGAGTGTGAGCTTTCATTGTGTTCTCATCCATAGTAGAGAACAAACATTTATTGAGCCTAATTGTGAGATCACTTTGTAATACACTTGTACAACGAGAGGAGTGTGTGGTGAGAGTCGGGGATCATCCCAAGAGGAGTGGCGTCGGTTAACAAGCCTAGGGAGAGGTTGTAACCGAGCACTTGAGGGAGACACGGCTAGGTCCAACACTTGTGAGGGTGTAGAGTGTGATTGCAAGAGTGTTGATTGTAAAGTTTTCGGTTAGCTAGACAACCGAGTGTGAGGTGTAAACGTTATTCGGGTGAACGTAGAAAACCCGGTTGTGATAGTGGATTTCTCCCCGGGAGTAGGGAGCGGAGACGTAGGACGGAAGGTCTGAACTCCGTGATCATTTGATTATGTTTGAATGTGCTTTGGCGTTCATTTATATTTGTGCTCATTACTCATATCACCCTTGTCTCATTATTCATATCATCCTCTATCTTGTTTCATATTATTTACCCTTGTGTTAGTTTATATGTCCTTGCATATATATTTCATCATATAGGATATATCTCATTGTTTACATTTCTTATCCTAGCTCATATATCTTGTGGTATTTTATACTTGCTAGGATAACTTGTTAATTAATTTTAATTGGTATTTAATCGGATTAGATTAGCATAAGACCCTAATCATCCCCCTTCTAGGGTCTAACACTATCTATACAACCCCAATGAATGCTCACAAGCGTACTGCTTTAGCAAAACAGTCGATATTAATATTATAGGATGATAACTATTTCATACCAAGAATGATGTCAAAATTCGACATCCACAAGACAACCATGTCAAAGATGGACTCAAAATCATCTATATTGATGACACATCTCCTATATATACTCTCTAATAGGGACATCTTCCCTAGAGGAGTAGAAACTAATAACAGAACATCTAAGGGATGAGTAACTAACTGAAGCCTATACATGAAGGCATGAGATATGAAAGAATACGAAGTTCCTGAATCAAACAAGATTCGAGCTGGATAAGAAATTACTACGAAAACTCAGTTCGCACTATGATCATGTGGCGCGACTACATAAACTCTGCTGGTGGCCGGCGCCTGCTGCGCTACTGGCGGTGAAACACATGGGTCCATCTGACACTGATGAATACTCTGAATAGCGTAATTATGGCCTATTAGTTCCTAAATCCTTAGAAAAACCGGTAGTACATCTATCTTCCGATGCTGGCCATAACCGAGACGCTAAGACTATTAACCCTGACCTCTGTCATGCTGGTCTCCTGCTGGTATACTGCGACAATCCTTTGCTCTATGTCAGATTGTATCATGTGTCCCGAATTATACGCTGCTGCAGCACTATCAAATCATGTTGTGCTATCTTCTTATAATATCTTTGTTGCTGATGGTAAATATTCTTACCCCGCTGCTATGTCCTCTAGATCCCACAATAGGCCTCTTGCGCTTGTCATTTCCATAATGTTAGTCTTGATTTCATTATTAACTATAGGTATATCACACTGCTTTAGTCGAACTAGCTCTAACTGCTTGTCGAAGAAGCAAACAAAATTTTCCCAAATAAGTTATATTCACTGCTCCTACGAAAATCTAAAGTCATTGCTATCCATTGCTGCCATTCTCTGGTGATGATGAAATTATTGGTATTGCCTCTTCATTAGGCCTGACTGGTACAATTGGTGGTGAAACTCCAAAAAATAATACTGCTGACAAAAACGGATGTGCCTCTCGCTCCTCGAGTATTACAAAAGCTTACTGCAAATGGTTCCATAAAGTCGATCAGATACTGTGGAGCCTGCTACGGCTCGGGCTCTGATTGCCTAGCTCTCTGAGTGTGAGTTTTATCTCGACCGCCTCCTCGTCCCATCATTTATAATATCAAGAGGAGAGCTTAATGGACAAAGTAAATGAGGTCCCAAATATATATATACATAACGTATCACAATACTTATTCATAACATGTAGTATTCATGCAAATACTTTAAATCAACATAAAATAATCGTCATAAAAAAAAATTCCAAAATTTTGAGAAATACACACATATCGTCCTCACTCATTCTAGGAAATTCTTAGTGGACTCTATACATGAATCCTAAGAAACTCTATTCTAGCTCCACGACTCGACACAGGATGATCCTAAGGATGCTGGAACTAGAGCTCTGATACCAACTGTGACGTCCCAATGTTCACACAAGGTTGCAGTCCTAGGTGAAACCCAGATTGTCAAACCTGCCAAGTACAAAACACCATGCCACGACATGTTTCACAATCATAGTCACTATCTCTCTAGTGGAAATAACAAATAGGTGAAGGTACAAACAGGCAAATAATAATAGTAGTACAAAATCAGATATGCACAGAAGAAGTATATCAACAAATGAGCCCAACTGAAATAGCATGAAGATATCTCTGAGTCAGAAATACATCTCAACACAATGAGTCAAATGGAATCTCACTAAGGCACTCAGCCTCTACAAAAATGATTATAACTCTAAAATCTGAACAATGAACATAACTATATAGTGGAGCTTCAATTGCTAAAACCGTGCGACGGCGACTAAGCTAGAACTCCGTCATCCTGCGGCTCTCCGAAACTCTGATCTGCCTGAAAGATACAATTTAAACAAAAAGAATAACAACAAGAGCGTCAGAGTGCTACAGCAAGATCAACTCCATCCGCCCCCAGGGAAAGGACTGCTAGATGAAGTGGAGGCTCTATCTATTAAGCATAGTCTACCTATATCAATTTCCCCGTATCTAATGGAGTTAATATTTAGACACCCCTACAAGATGAGACGTAGTACGTCGAGCGAAATAATCCAAACAAGAAAACCCCCATATATATATACTATATGTCTCAAATTGTAGATCCCTAAATACCAATTCCAACTCTATGATTGAAATCAGCACTCAAAAGATATACTTCAAGCCTCAACTATATAGAACCAATGTTACAATCTCGAACTACTTCTCAAGTAGTTGGCGCAATTATAAAAGAATATCATTCAACTCAAACATCATCATAGGCCATATCATGTATGCCACAAACCAAAGAATGTACCCTACTCCTGGGTAATCTAACATGGGAGTAACTATAACTGATAATACATATATGTGTGCATCTCTTTATGCAATAGCGATACTCTTTTAATATTCTTACTCAATCGCTCTACGGCAATAGGTTTTATCTCCCTATCCCGGATACATAGAATGACGATACTTTTGTAATTTCATACTCAATCGCCCTGCGAAAATAGGTTTTATTATGTCCCTATTCCGGATACATGTAATAACGATACTATTGTAATACTCTTACTCAATCGTTCTGCGGCAAATAGGTTTCATCTCCCTATTTCTATATATGTATAGAACATCATTATTCATATGTGTTTATCAATTTAACTCGTGTCGAAAGTGTGTCAATCTAACACAATCTAGCATACATACACCAATCTCGGTGTGCGTGTCCACATCTAAAGTTCACCATAATCCCAGGTGTTTAACAATCACTAATATCATAGTCTATCATCATAAGGTCGAGAAATTCGTTCGACAACCAAAAACAAACTCAATGATATGAAAAATAAATCTATGAAAAAGGAAATAACCACCAATGATATGAATAAATAAATCTATGAAAAAGGAACAACCTCTGAGCTGAATACAAATGTCTCGACATAGAATATCAAATGAAATAATATTTAGGCACCTCGCCTTTACAAAGCTAGAAATAACATCTCAGTGTTCATAAACAAAATCATCGTGGAGTCCTAACAATAAACTACTAATAATATCTATAAATAGCTATTAGAACAACTCTATCAAGCTACGGCTCTCCGTGCACCTGGCTCGTTACCTAAAAGTAGGGAAACAACGAGCGTCAAGCTCTAGCGAGTAACATCTCAACTAACCCCTGGGGAAGGGATAGAAGGATATTAAAATAGCTGATAATACATGTAGATAGTCAAACATCAACTCTGAAATAAAATGGAAGTTTGATATTTAGGAATTTACAACATGTGCATGGGTAACTCCAATCCCATAAGCTCATATTATAAATAACTAAATGTCAAATCCAAACTACAACGTGGAGTAATAACTCCATCTCTAACCATACCATCAATGATCTGTCATATGTCAAAATATGCCAACCTGAAATACCAAAAGTCCAACATGAGGACCGTAGTAAATTATAGTCCAACACAAGGACTTCAGTAGCTTATAGTCCAACACGAGGACTTTCATAGTTTATAGTCTTACACAAGGACTTCAGTAGCTTATAGTCTAACATGAGGACTTTAATAGTTTATAGTTCGACACAAGGACTTCAGTAGCTTATAGTCCAACACAAGAACTTTAATAGTTTATAGTCCGACACAAGGACTTCAGTAGTTTATAGTCCAATACGAGGACTTTAACATGTGAATGATGTCAAAACCAATATAAATATTGTTCACCCTCATACCCCGATGAATAAATCTAAGACCCATGTCTATAGTCAACTCATGTACACCAATCTCAGTGTATAAAAATCCATATAACCTAGATGTCTCGCCAGCCACACAATCCGCATGCGAACGACGTACACCTGCACAAACAGGTCTCACGGTCGGTCGCTAAATATCTCTGGTCGACCGCACAGTGAGCAAAAAGTTTCTGCTCATCTGCGCGCCTAGCGGTCGACCGCCGCATATATACGGTCGATTGCGCAAGAGATAGAAGCTTCCTGCTTCTGCTGTGTGCCCGGCGGTCGACCGTCACGGTCGGCTGCGCAGGTACAGAAAACCTTCTGCAAGTTTTCTGCTCCGAGGGTTTGATTCAAAAGTCTATAAACGACGATTTTAAGTACCATCAAAACTATATACATGATTTAGCATTACTAGAACATACAAAAACATAATCTAATCACCATAGACAACAAAGAAAACTTTTTAAACACATGTACACATGTCAACACTTTCGAAAACAATTATTTTTCTTTCAAAAGTCTTGTTAGAAATATTTTCAGATCTAGATCTGCATTATGAAATTCTTGGGTGGTCTTATTAACTAAAAACTTGTTCTCTTTGCAATATACAATATATAGATCTATTTTTATACATAAACTAGCATGCTAGGCTCATAAATCACAAGAAAAAATTGTTAAAAATGTTTAAAAAACTATGTGTAGGATTGGGCCAGATGAAACTCGCTTGAGGGGTGAAGAACTACTGTAACGAACGCCGTAAGAAGGTTCTCCTACACTGAACGCCGCTGGATCTCGCTTAAACTTCCAAAACCCGCCAAAAATCACCCAAAAGAAGAGCTAGGGTTTGCAAGAGGATGGGAGGAGGCTGCTAGGGTTTACTGTGATAAAGAGGAGACTCTTATGAATATTTTAATATATATATATATATGGGCCCACCAGACCCAAAACCCAAACAAAACCGAACTCGAAAAACCCAAAATGCGCTTGGCGGTCGATCGCCACTATGTCACGGTCGACCGCACAGGAGACAGAAGCCTTTCTGCTCACCTGCACGCCCCATGGTCGACCGCTATTATGGAGCGATCGACCGGACAGAAAAATTCATGTTTGTGCATGTTTGATTGTGTGTTGGTCTTCCAATTGATTTCTCTCACATATATACACTTGTTTGATCCTCAAACACTTGTTATCACATTTATATATGATATAAATATATATTTCACAATAAAACCCGTTTACTTTATTTTATGAGGTTTTACATTCTTCTCCCCTTAAAAGAATTTCGTCCTTGAAATTTCGAAATCGCATCTCGATAATTAATAATACGAGAAAAGCACGTCAGGAGTAATTAATTTCCCACATACACATCTCATAGCATTAATTTCCAGATATGAACGAGAAAAGCACGTCAGGAGTAATTAATTTCCCACATACACATCTCATAGCATTAATTTCCAGATATGAACATAGTGCTATCTAAAGTTAACAATCTTTCCAGATATGAACATAGTGCTATCTAAAGTTAACAATCTAGAATGCAAATATTCGCACCTTAAATCCCTTACTAAATGGAATTAGTACGTCGGGCGAAAAATCCAAACAAGAAACCCCCCATATATATGCCATGTATCCCAAATGATTAAGGATTAAGTGACAATACCCCATTCTAGTGTTAAAGATAAATATGACTATCTAAAATTATTATAAACCATAGGAAAACATAATCCAAACCATTTACCTGCTCAAACAGGTATGGGTAGTCGCGACACATATCCGCCTCGTGCTCCCAAGAAATCTCCTCAGCTCCTCTCCGATTCCATTAAACTTTCACTAAAGTAATCACCTTGTTTCTAAGTTTATTGTCTTCCCTAGAAAGTATACAAAATGGGATCTCGATCGTAGTCAAATTGTCCTGAAGTTCAACCTTCGGGGTATCTAATACTCATTGTCTCTCCTCATGCATGTGCTTCTTGAGCATAGAAACATGAAATACGTCGTGCACACTGGACATCGATGCTGAAAGATCTAATCTATAAGAAATAGCCCCAATATGCTCAACAATATGAAAAGGGCTAATATATCTCGGGGCCAGCTTTCCCCATCTATCAAATCGTTGTACACCTTTCATCGGTGATATCTTTAGCATGACATAATCTCCTACCTAAAATTCTAAAGGTCGCCGTCTATTTTCTGCATAGCTCTTCTGCCGACTCTGAGTAGCTAGAATACGCTCCCTAATCAATGCTACATTTTCAGTAGTCTACCTCACAAGATTGGTCCAAGCAACAAGCTATCCTCCAGGTCTGCCCAACATGTAGAGGATCTACAGGGCCTCTCGTACAATACCTCATACGGAGCCATACCAATCGTCGCTTGATAACTATTGTTATAAGCAAACTCTATCAATGGAATATGATCCTCCCAGCTGCATTAAAAGTCATGTTACAAGCCCGTAACATGTCCTCTAATACATGGTTCATTCTCTCTGTCTGACCATCTGTCTGAGGGTGAAAATACACTGTTGTGCAATAATCTGTTGTCGAATGAATCCTGGGAACTCCTCCAAAAGTGTGAGGTGAAAACTAAACCCCTATCTGGAACTCCGTGAAGTCGAACTATCTCCTGGATAAATATCCTCGCATAGGTCTCAGCGGTATAAGTAGTCCTCACTGGAATAAAATGTGCTGACTTAGTCAACCGATCCACTATCACCCAAACTGAATCGTTCCCCTTCTTCGACTTTGGCAACCCCAAAATGAAATCCGTAGAAATGTCCGCCCACTTTCACTCTAGAATGGGTAAAGGCTGAAGTGTCTCCGCTGGTCTCTGGTACTCTGCCTTCACCTGTTTATAGGTAAAACACTTAGCTACATATTCTGCAATATCTCTATGCATGCCACTCCACCAAAAGTGTCTCCTCAGGTCCTTGTACATCTTAGTGGTTCCTGGATGCACTGTATATCGGGTACGATGTGCTTAATCAAACAACTCCCTCTTCAGCTCCACGCTAGCTGGCATTACTAATTGACCCTTCATCCGAAGGCCTCTATCTGCTCCAATGGTCCAATCATCCTTAGGCTCTTTGGAAGTTTCCTTCTTTCAGATTTGAATCCAAGAGTCCTCTAACTGAGCTCTGACTACTCTATCCCTCCAAGAGCACTATTAAAGCTCCCAAATATGCGCTGTTTCCGCCCATCTCTAGCCTAAAATCGAACTGACTAAGAGTGATAAAATCTTGATACAACGAGCACCTCAAAGCCGCAATCTGATGTCGACGCTTCCTACTCAAAGCATCTGCTACAACATTTGCCTTCCCCGGGTGATACTGAATCGCGAACTCGTAGTCCTTGATGAACTCAATCCATCGCCGCTACCTCTGATTAAGTTCCTTCTGGGAGAAAAGGTACTTCAAACTCTGATGGTCTTTGAAAAGCTCAAACTGAACCCTATATAAGTAGTGTCTCCATGCCTTCAGCGCGAATACTACCGCTGCTAACTTCAAATCATGAGTGGGGTAATTCTGCTCATGCACCATCAACTGTCGTGAGATGTATGATACTACCCTCTGTGTCTGCATCAGAACACCTTCCAAATCTGCTAATAACGCATCCGTGTATACAACAAATGTCCTATCACTGCTCGGAATAGTAAGAACTGGCGTCGTAGTTAACTTAGCCTTCAAGGTAACAAAAGCCTTCTAACACTCCATGCTCTAAGTGAACTGTACACCCTTTTTCGTAAGGCATGTAAGTGGCATCGTAATCTTCGAGAAGTCATAAATGAACTTCCTATAATAACCGGCTAACCCTAAAAAGCTACGAATTTCGGTAACCATCTTCGGCGGTTCCCAATCAAGCACTGCTGAAACCTTAGTTGGGTCCACTGCTATGCCCTCTCTGCTGACATTTTAGCTAAGAAACCTGACCTCAAAAATCCAAAACTCACACTTGCTAAACTTAGCATATAGCTGATGTTCACGCAAGGTCTGCAAAGTCAAACGAAGATGTTTCTCGTGCTCCGACTCTGATCTCGAATAGATAAGAATATCATCGATAAACACAATCACGAACTGGTCCAAATATGGACAGAAGTTCCGGTTCATCAAATCCATGAATACCGTGGGTGCATTGGTCAACCCAAATGGCATAACCAAAAACTCAAAGGACCCATATCGAGTCAGAAAGGCGGTCTTGGGAATATCCATCTCCCGAACCCGCAACTAATGATAACAAGAACAAAGATCAATCTTTGAGAAATACTATGCTCCATGTACCTAATCGAACAAGTCATCAATCCGAGGCAAAGGATATCTATTCCGGATAGTGACTTTATTCAACTCACGGTAGTTGATACATAATCGCATACTACCATCCTTCTTCTTCACGAAGAGGACCGGTACTCCCCACGGAGAATGACTCCGACGAATAAAGCCCTGAGCTAAAAACTCATCCAACTAGGTCTGTAGCTCCCTCATCTCAGTAGGTTCCATGCAATAGGGTGCTCGGGATATCGAGGCTATGCCTGGCTACAACTCAATACAGAACTCAACCTCTCTCACAAGAGGCAACCCAGGTCTATCCTGAAAGACATCCTGATAATCTGAGACAACTTTAGTCTCGCAAATATCAACACTCTGCTCCCGAAACATCACCTCCTCAATGTACGCTAGTAATGACTCTACAAACTAGTTCCCCTGAGAGGTGGCTACAACTAACTCAGACCCATCGAAAACTCACAACTTGACTGTTTTCGTAAAACAGTTAATACTGACGTGGTAGAAAGATAGCCAATCCATACCAGGAATCACATCGAACTCTAACATGTTCAACACTATCAGATCGATAACAAACTCTGACTCATCTAAACTGACAATACATCCCCTACAAATGCTCTCTAAGAGTGACATCTCGCCTAGAGAGGTGGAAACTGACAGAGGAATGTCTAGAGGTTGAGCTACAAACTGAAGTCTAATCATAAAAGTACAAGATATGAAAGAATGTGAATCCCCTGAATCGAAAAGAATATGGGTTGGCAAGGAGTTCACGAGGAACGTACCCTCTACTACGGCCCCGCTCGCATCATGATCTCGAGGAACTACTGCATAAACTTTGCCGGTGGCTAGAAGATGCTCTGCTGCTGGAGGTGGAGCATATGGGACTACCTACCCCTGAGGGACCTCCTGAACTGCACGAACCTACCCCTCAATCACAGGAACTATTGGCGATGCCACAAGTCTCGCCTGCTGGCCATGACCTCGGCCCTGAAATCTGTTTTGCTGCTGATTCTGCCCTCTCCCTTGCTGGGCTCCTGCTGGTCCACTGTGACACTCTGATGCTTTTTTCCAATCTTGTGACACTTAAAACAAGTGCCCTGGAACCTGCGCTGCTGAGGCGCTCTCTGATCCTGCTGGGGTCCTCTCCTATGAGGGCCTTGCTGCTGCTGCTGGGGTCCTAAAAAAGGCCTCTTATTCTTGCCCTTTTTCTTAGTGTTCCCTTCCTTATCCTTCTAGAACATAGCTGACTCATTCTCCTGAGAAGTTATAGCATCTGCTACCTCTTGAACCGAATAAAACCTCCTAGAAACGAGGTATCAACGAAGGCTAGGGTGAAGTCCTGCTAAAAACATCTGAGCCTGGTGCTCTCCGGTCTGCCACATGCCCATGAAATGAAGTAAACTCATAAACTTGCTCTCAAGGTCAGCTATTGACATGTCTCCCTGAGACAGTCTGGACAACTCATGCTCTTTCCTGACTCGTGCCACGGAAGAGATATACTGCTCATCGAAGAAGTAGGTGAAATCCTCCCAGGTGAGTGTCATCCTCTAATCTGAAGTGAACTGTAGTCGATACCATCTACATGCATCTCCTTTGAGACTGTAAGATGCCAGCCTCTATTTCTGAACTGATGTCATATTAAGTATATCAAGAATGTTGCCTACATCATCCTTCCACTTATGTGTTGCAAGAGAATCTGATGATCCCTGAAACTCTGGTGCCCTCATCTTCTGGTATCTCTTCACTAGGCAGAGCCAAAACTCCTGCTCTACTACTCTATCCCCAACTGCCTACGGAGTAGGTGTCGGTGTCTCCTCCAGAAAATCCTCCGAAACAGGAATAGCTGATACTATTGGTGGTGGAACTACTAGTGGTGCGATGTGATTCGTCACAAGCTCCTCAAGTGTTGCCATCCTAGTGGCTATGGGAGCCATCAAGTCTATCAAGTATTGGGGAGCCTACTGCAGCTCAGGAGGAGTCTGCTACGGTGCTGGTGGAGCCTGTTGTGGCTCTGTCTGAACAGCTCTCCGAGTACGAGGTCTACCACGTCCGGCCATCTGAGCATATAGAAAATGGTTTATAAGTCCTCGGACAAAACCTAAATAGAATAATAAATTTATATAATGTATCATTCATGCAAATACTTTTAATATCAAAAAAATATTCAAAATTTTGAATACGCGTATATAACGTCCTCACTCATTCTAGAAATTTCAAGCGGACTCTATACACGAATCTTAAGAAACTCTACTCTAACTCCATGACTCGACACAGGATGATCGTAAGGATACTGGAACTAGAGCTCTGGTACTAACTGTGATGCCCCTTATTTCAACAAGGCTACACTCCGAGGTGAAACCAAGAATGTCAAACTTGCCATGCACTACACCATGCAATAACATATTTTACCATCACAATAAATATCTATCTAGTGTAATCAACAACAGGTGTAGGTACAAAACAGGCAAAAGAGAATATACAGAAGAAATATTAAACAATAAATACTCTGAAGGAAATAACCACCACTGATATGAATAAATAAATCTCTAAAAAAGGAAAAACCTCTGAGCTGAATACAAATGTCTCGACATAGAATATCAAATGAATTAACATTTAGGCACCTCCCCTTTACAAATCTAGAAATAATATCTTAGTTTTCATAAACAAAATCATCGTGGAGTCCTAACTATAAACTACTAATAATATCTACAAATAGCTGTTAGAACAACTCCATCAAGCTACGGCTCTCCGTGTACATGGCTCATTACCTAAAAGTGGGGAAACAATGAGCGTCAAGTGCTAGAGAGTAAAATCTCAACCAACCCCAGGGGAAAGGCTAGAAGGATATGAAAATAGCTGATAATACATG
The DNA here is from genome assembly GCF_001876935.1 of Asparagus officinalis. Taxonomy (NCBI): domain Eukaryota; kingdom Viridiplantae; phylum Streptophyta; class Magnoliopsida; order Asparagales; family Asparagaceae; genus Asparagus; species Asparagus officinalis. Next base: position 90,294,224 of record NC_033801.1, on the reverse strand, counting down.
TAGATAGTCAAACATCAACTCAGAAATAAAATGGAAGTTTGATATTTAGGAATTTACAACATGTTCATGGGTAACTCCAATCCTATAAGCTCATATTGTAAATAACTAAATGTCAAATCCAAACTACAACGTCGAGTAATAACTCAATCTCCAACCATACCATTAATGATCTGTCATATGTCAAAATATGCCAACCTCAAATACCTAAAGTCCAACACGAGAACCGTAGTAAATTATAGTCCAACACAAGGACTTCAGTAGCATATAGTCCAACACGAGGACTTTGATAGTTTATAGTCCGACACAAGGACTTTAGTAGTTTATAGTCCAACACGAGAACTTTAACATGTGAATGATGTTAAAACCAACATAAATATTGTTCACCCTCATACCCCTGTGAATAAATCTAAGACCCATGTCTGTAGTCAACTCATGTACACTAATATCAGTGTATAACAAACCTATATAACCTAGGTATCTCGCCAGCCACACAATCCACACGAAAACGACGTTTACATGCATAAACAGGTCTCATGGTCGACCGCTAAATATCTACAGTCGCCCGTGTAGTGAGCAGAAAGTTTCTGCTCATCTGCACGCTCAGCAGTCGACTGCCGCATATATGCGATTGACCGCGCAAGAGACAGAAGCTTCCTGCATTTGCTGGGCGCCCGACGGTCGACCGTCACGGTCGATTGCGTAGTTATAGAAAACCTTCTGCTGGTTTTCTGCTACGAGTGTTTGATTCAAAAGTCTATAAACAATGATTTTAAGTACCATCAAAACTATATACATGATTTAGCATTACTAGAACATGTAAAAACACAATCTTATCACCATAGACAACACAGAAAACTTTTTAAACACACGTATACATGTCGACACTTTCAAATACAATTATTTTCCTTTCAAAACTCCTGTTAGAAATATTTTTAGATCTAGATCTGCATTAAGGAATTCGTGGGTGGTCTTATTAACTGAAAACTTCTTCTCTTTGAAATATACAACATATAGATCTATTTTTATACATAAACTAGCATGTTAGGCTCACAAATCACAAGAAAACATTGTTAAAAACATTTAGAAAACTAGGTGTAGGATTGGGCGAGATGAAACTCACCTGAGGGGTGAAGAACTACTGTAAAGAACGCTGTAAGAAGGTTCTCCTCCGCTGAACGCCGTTGGATCTCGCTTAAACATCCAAAACACGCCAAAAATCACCCAAAAAAAGAGCTAGGGTTTGCAAGAGGAGGGAAGGAGGCTGCTAGGGTTTACTGTGATGAAGAGGAGGCTCTCATGAATATTTTAATATATATATATAGGCCCACAAACCCGACCCAAAATCCAAACAAAACCGAACTGGAAAAACCAAAAATTCGTTTGGCGGTCGACCGCCACTATGTAGTGGTCGACCGCACAGGAGACAGAACCTTTCTGATCGCCTGCACTTTCCCCGGTCGATCGCCATTATGGCGCGGTCGACCGGACAGGAAAATTCCTGTTTGTGCATGTTTGATTGTGTGCTGGTCTTCCACTTAATTTCTCTCACATATATACACTTGTTTGATCCCCAAACACTTGTTATCATATTTATCTTTGATATAAATATATATTTCACAATAAAAACTCATTCACTTTATTTTACGGGGTTTTACAGTTGTCAACCTAGATGGACTTCTTACTTTCGTCTAGGTTGATTTCCGTCAAGATTGATCAAAATAGATGAAATACGGTCTAATTTGAGCCAATATAGACAGAATCAAAATAAATCGACCGAACTAGATGGAATTCTGTCTACGTGAACCAACCTAGACGGGGTTTGGAGCAACCTAGATGGAAATTTTTGTCTAGGTTGCTCGTTTTTCTATTAGTGTAATTTGATTGTATATTGAATGAATATCAAAGGCTAACTCAGAGAATGCTTTTTCTCAACACTTAGTGAAAATTTGGAAATTTTTAACACTTGAAAAATGCACAAAACTTGAATCTTATATATAGGAATGAGTGAATCAATTTTCTGAACTTGTAACCTATTTATAGCCCTTGAAATGATAATTTTTCAAATCCTAAAAACGTGCACATAACGGCTATAAACATTCACTTTTTTCAAAAATTAAAATGTCAGATAACTGTTTTAGTAGTCGACTAATAGTCATTGTAGTCGACTACTCTAAGTTCAAACAATTTTAGTAAACTCAAGGATTTTTCTTAGTAGTCGACTACTATAGTCATTAGTCGACTACTCTGTAGTTGACTATACTGTGTAGTCATCGGCTACACTGTAAACAATAGAAAGTTAGGATTTTGAATTGACTTTTAGTAGTCGACTATATAGTTTAGTAGTCGACTACACTGTAACTTTACAGAAACTGAGATTTTGCCTAAGTGCTTATTAGTCGACTAGACTGTAATTTGACGAAAACTTATATTTTTGATTTGAACTTTAGTAGTCAACTACAAGTAGTTATTGGTCAACTACTAAGGGGTGAAAGATGATATGAATGAAATATTTTTGGACTTATTGATAAGTTATAAACTCTAATGGTTAACATAGGGGATTTCTATTGTTAACCAACACACTAAGGGACTTATTGATAAGTTATAAACTCTAATGGTTAACATAGGGGATTTCTATTGTTAACCAACACACTAAGCATGTGTTAGTGTGTTCTAATCACTATGTGTGTGTATGTGTGAGTGATCAAGGCTTGTACAAAATTTCTAAGTAAAAAAATATGAAATTTACATTGATGTATAACCTCTTCATCTTCTTTAATTCATGATGCATTGAAGTCATCTTTCACTTGTTCATATTTGATGTAAAAAATAGCATTGATATGTTAGTGCACAATAATATTCATAGTGATACATATAATGAATAAATTGTTATCATCAAAATTATATATTGTGGACATGATATCCTACAGTTAATACATTCAAGTCAAACATGTTGGCCTTTTTGTTTTGATGATGTTTAACAAACAATTTACTACTAATATTATTTGTCTAGTATTTGTGTTTCTATATTTATTATAGACAAACAATAAGTTGGAGGATGGATGGAATCGAGCATTCACGATCATATCCAATGGAGGTTAGCGGAATAGTGGAGTGAAGCCTTGTAATTTAAGTTCAAGCTTCATCCGCAAGTGTACTAATTCGAGCTTATTGAAGACCTTCATCAAGCTTGAGTATAATTAGTTTTAGGTTTATACTTGTGTGTAGATACTTTAAACACATATATACACACACACGTATTTGGTTTTTATAAATATGGTTATATATATATATACAGAAGTTTTAGTTTTTAGTTTTCAAGTTTATATATGAAAAAAATGAATATAATTGGAAAATACATGTTTGTTTCATATTTATATGCTTATATCAATATCAAGTTTATTTAGTTCAATGGAATCATGTTTATTGTTTTTGAAAGTTTGCAAAACATGCATTTTTGTGAAAATATTGTATTCTTGGTTTATGGACTTAACAATCATTATATGCATCTTTTATTAAGTCTATAAAATCATTTTATAAAGTTTCAAAACATGGTTTAGTCAAAATATCAAAAACAAGTGTTGTTGTATTTTTATGTTTTGGACTTGTTTTGAAAAATAATGAGTTTTCACAAATATGAAGTGAAATTCCAAAAAAAAATTTGTAACATGTTCATTAACATGTTTATAATTATTTCCCAAAGTTTTATATTTTTTAGAATTTATTTGCTATTTTTAAAGGCACTTCAAAAATAAATTTTACTATTCAAAACAGGCTGATACAGTATTATCAGTTGGCTGATGAGTGTGTTTGGTTTACTGAAGAAATCACCTGGAATAGTCAAAAGTTTCTATTTTATTTTGATCGACTGACCAGTCAACTGATGAGGTCATTAGTCAAATGATGAGCTGAAGAATGCCTATAACGATCAGCTCATCAGTCGACTGATGAGGTCATTAGTCGACTGATGAGCTGGAGAATGCCTACAACGATCAGCTCATCAGACGACTGATGAAAGCCGTCAGTCGACTAATGCTGTAACGGCTAGTTTTTTTCAGCCTTATCCTGTTTTGGGTTTTTGGTATTTTTGCTTTGTTTTTCTTGTGTTTTGGGGTCTCTATAAATACCCCTCATACCTCAGACCAAAAACTATCTAAGAAAAGTTTTAAACAACTTTTAAAAGGTGTATAAGTTTCGGTTTGTTTCAAGAGTTTGTTTGTGAAGAAACTTTCACAAGAGCTTGAGGAGATCATCCTTTGGTGTTTAAGCATTCACTCTTCTCCCTCTCTATAGATAAGTTTTCTTAAACTCAATTCTAGCTATTTTATTATTTTGATTCTAATTTCCATAAGCTAGATTTTATTATTGAGTTTAATTGTTTTATTGATACTCTTTGTTTACACACACAATCATTGAGCTTATTGTATTTCATACATAGTATAATTTGGGTTGTGGGGAGTGTGATATTAAGATTGATCTTACATTGTGTATTTCATACATAGTACAATTTATTTATATTGTGAGCTATTATTGTGAGGTTCATTTTGTATTACACTAGTACACCAAGAGGAGTGTGTGGTGAGAGACGGGATCGTCCCAAGAGGAGTGGGGTATGTGGTATTACCTAGAGAGAGGTTGTAATTCCTAACACTTGAGGGAGACACAGACTAGAGACCAACACTTGAGGTGGTAGTTAGTGTGTTTACATTATGAGTGTTGTAATATTTTCAGTGAGCTTGAAAATCGAGTGTAAGGTGTAAACATTATTCGGGTGAGCGTAGAAAATCCGGTTATGATAGTGGAGATCTCCTCGAGGTGAGGAGCGAAGATATAGGTCGTGGGGACCGAACTCCATGATCATATCGTTTGTTTGTGATTGCATTGGCGCACTTATTTTTGTGTTCATATCATTTATACCTCCATTGTCAATTGCTCTTTGTGTATATTGCCCACTATCTTGTTTTATGTTTATTTCACCCTTGTGTTAACTTGTATATCCTTGCGCATATATTGTTCATATCTCATTTGCTAGGATATATTTGTTAGTTAGCTTTAATTTGGCATAAATCGGATTAGATTAGTATAAACCCTATTCACCCCCTCTTTGGTTCCTTCCTAGTGGCGTTAGGGTGCTTTCAAAAGATTCAAGTTAAAGCTTTATCCGCAACTAAGATCGAGCTTCAATGAGAGATCATTAGCTTGGGTATAGTATTTTAGTTTTTAGGAGTTTATACTTGTGTGCAAATATTTCAAGCTCAACATTATACATAACACATCGTTTTTGTTTTATCTGCTTTCAAGTTTAGCCACATGAATATTAAACAAGTGGATATAACTATATACACATATATTTGTTTTATGTTTATACGTGCTTGAAAGATTTCATTAAAATTAGGCTTTAACAATTTTATATCAATGAAATCATGTTTATCATTTTCATATTTTTGCAAGTTTGCAAAATATATGTTTTAAGGATTAAAGACTCAATTATATCATTTTACGTCTTTTATAAAGTCTATTAATCCATTTAATAAAAGTTTGAAACTTGTTTGAAATTAATTTTCAAAATCATGTGTTTATTGAGATTTCATATTTTGGACTATTTTGCAAAATGAAGAGTTTTCACGATTGGGAAATGCAATTTGATAAATTCTTTTTATAACATGTTCATTTTTATGTTTATAAATATTTTCCCAACTTTTATATTTTTTGGAATTTATTTGATATTTTTAAAGAGAGTTTAAAGTTAATTTTTACTATTCATATCACACTGTGTGCATGTTATGAGTCGACTCATGACATGTGGTGCAGTTAGTGATTAATATCTTCTAAGTCAACTCATTACATAATCAGTCGACTTATTATAACATAAGTTGACTCATGCTTATCATAAGTCGACTCATAATATGATCTTTGCACAATAACGCCTATTTTCCAGATTTTGTAATTTTTAATATTTTTAGTGTTTTTTGCTGGTTTCTTGGGGCTTCTATATATACCTCTTACCCTCTAACTTCTGAGAACATCTAAGACAAGTTTAAAATAAGTTTATAAGTGGTTTAAGGGTGTTTACGTTCGTTTTAATGTGTTTTACAATTATTTATGTGAAGAGGTTTTCACAAGAGGAAGAAGAGATCATCATTTCGTGTTTGAGCTTCAATCTCTCATATATATATATATATATATATTTGTTGTTGATTATCATTTTCATTAAGCTTGATTTTCATATTGAGTTTAGTTTTATTATTGGTCATTGATTACACACACCCACTTGAGCTTAAATATTTTCATATATAGTATATTGGGGTTGAGAAGTTGTGTCTTTGAGTGTGGGCTTACATTTCATTCTCATCCTTGTTAGAGAACAAACCATTGTATTTGTACCTTAATTATTAAGAACACATTGTAATACACAAGTACACCGAGAGGAGTGTGTGGTGAGAGATATGGTCAATTGCAAGAGGAGTGGCGTTGGTAGTAAAGTCTAGGAAGAGGTAGTAAGTCCAAGCACTCGAGAAAGTTGACAAGGGCGTATTGTGTGATTACAATTGTGTGAGTTGTGAAAGTTTTCAGTAAGCTAGAAAACCGATTGTGTGAGTTGTAAATATTTTTGGTGAACGTTGAAAACTGGTTGTGATAGTGAAGATTCTCCTCATGAGTGAGGAGCAGAGACGTAGGTCAAGGGTGACCGTACTCTGTGATCATATTGTGTGTTTGAGTTCGCCTTGGCATTTTATTTGTGCTCATTGTTTATTACATTCTATATCGTCATTGTCTCATGTTTATATCGCCATTGTTTTAATTACATTTCCTTGTATATAATTTGTTTTATATCAAAATTACTAGGATAATTGTTAATTATTTTTTAAATTGGCATTAATATTGGATTAGATTATCATATTACCCTATTTACCCCCCTCTATGGTAATTTTAGATTTAAGCGGCACATGTACGTCAGGATTTCTGTACAACCCCTGTATTACATCATCAATACAAGATACATACTCTAAATCATCATTTATTATATAACTACAATTGGCAAGTTGCTAGTTACAACTTCCATCTGATGATCCACCACCATCAAAATCAATTACAAACGGTTCTATGTCATAGGCTGATGGTTCAGTATCGGATTCAGCATCATATATGAGGGAATTAGTGAAATAATTCTCCGCTATTCGTGCTATATGTCAATGGTTCAGTATCGGATTCAGCATCATATATGAGGGAATTAGTGAAATAATTCTCCAATCCCTTGAATGGTTGCTTGTCCACGACCACCGTCTTGACCTCATTATCAGTGTTCACATACTTCAAATACTAATGCAATGTGAAAGGAACTATAACATTACTAGGGATCAAGGTCGACCCAATAGTAAGTTATAGGAGGTCTCTGCATCAATAACATAGCACATGACCTCAAATTTTAACTCTCCAAGCCAGCACATTACTCGGATTTTACCTAATGGTCTGGACCCACTGGTGTTGAATCTATAAATAACAGTGTTTGTGGAAGCCAACTTGCTAGCGGGAATTTTAAGATGATGCATCAATCGGAGTGGCATGACACTAACCGCAGAGCCCAGATCAACTTGGATTTGGATAACAACAGTCGAGCTAATATACCCGGTGAAGTACAAAGGCCTGTCATACTTTGAATTTTTCACTTGCATGTCATCCCATATGAAGGTGATGCAAGGGAACTGTTTAGCCGCTAGATTGCAGTGTTGAACTGATAGTTACGGATCTTCAGGGGCTTATTTGACTTGAGTAAGGAAGGCCTCAGAGTTAGCCAAGGCTTATTGTAAAGCCTCCCAGGTGTCTTTAGAAAGACGCAGCAACTCGTATAGAGTGATCCTCGCAGGGATGTTAGACAACTGGGCTATAACATCAAAATGGTACGAAGTGTTCGAATTTTTCGGTTTGTCTCTCCAGATCAGTCGATTCAATCGAGACTGGTTCGGATTCTAAACCTCTTTGTGCTTGGGTTCCTTCTCCTTTTGCTTTGCCTTAGCTTCCTTCTACTTAGTAGTTGGCTATTGCTGGGGTTTCTTAAAAGGTTCAAGAGGTGTTGTAACCACCCCCAGTTCAGCTAAGGTCTTAGCATTCTAATTAGGAACTTCTGGGTACTTGTACCGGTATTCGTTCCTACTCCTAGGGGCAAAAGGTGGGTTCTCTGTCTGCCACCAGGACTTCGTGCTCTTCTTCAAAAAATGAAAGAGTTGGAACATCCTCGTCGTCTTTCTTTGGAACAGTTGAGATATGTAAACAATACTTGCCTTTGCTTTTTTATTTCTTCGTGGTGGAGGATCTCGTCCATTGTTTATCATTGAGGAGATCAGGATGGACCCATAGAACTTCGTCGTTAAAGGATGTATGAGGCACGAACCCCTCCTGACGTTGCCTAAGTGGATCATCGTTGATAGTCTTCATATCCACTTTTGAAATGAGTTCTTGTTGGAACCATGATGGAGGTATAGCCCTAAAACTGATAGATACCATATTTGCTCCCACCTTCTTTTCCTTTGGTGGTTTTTCTATTATGATGTCGGCGTCGACCACGGCATGAATTCTATCTTTAAGGACAAAACAGGGCTTGGTAGGGTAGTGGACCCTTATGTGATATGTTTAATACTTCGGGTCTAAAGTCTTGCTAGGTTCCTCTTGATCCGTAATTGGTGGACACTTGAGTTTATTGTTGTCTAGGAGGTACTTAAAGATGACTAGAACATTATCATCTCTGGAGGTATAAGTCCTCTAGAATCTTGGATCAGGATTCCTCTGTTGCCTCTCTGTTGCCTCTAGGGTTGTGCTTGAGGCTATAGTTGAAACTGTGACTATTGTGGTGATTGTTGTTGTGGTTGTTGTTACGATATTTGATTAGCATCAATCGCTATCATAGGCGCTTTTCCTCTACCACGAGGAGCAAAATTCGGCTTCGAAGAATTAACTATCGGTTGGCCCCTCTCAGCCTTCTTCCTTTTGGGAAAGCATTCGGCATGTTCCCCAAGCAGCTTTAACTCCTTTCGTGTTTTGGATGGTACAACCCCCATGGCCTCCAACACATCAAGAGAAAGATTGTTATGGTAGGTTTTGAGTATGAACTCCTCTACGACTGTATCTCAACAATTCATTGCTCGGTTACGGAAGCATTTGACAAAATTGTCAACCAACTCCTCATCTTTCTGCTTCTCATCCAAAAGAGTTCTGATTGACACTTTGGTGTCATCGTCAAAGAAATTGCTGAGGAAAAAATTCTCTATATCATCCTAACAATTGATGCTCTCTGGCTTAAGACGTCAATACCAGTCAAAGGCGGCCCCGCGAAGGCTATCCATGAATGAGCAAATCATCAAGGGTTCATTTCTAGATATCATACCCAAGTGAGATTTGAAGTAGATTAGATGATGGGTTGGCGAGCCTCTCCTGTCAAATGACGTAAAGTTATTCAGATTAAACTTTGTCGGGTACGGAATTGACTCACATTCCCTCAGGTATGGACATGGTATTTAGGTCTTCATCACTTCTTGAGCAGACATCAAGGCGTTGACCTTGCTTTTAAGCTCTTTTATCATTTTCTTGTCTTTATCCTCATCTTTCTTTGGGCGATGTTAGAAAGAATCAATTGGATTACTCCTACCTGCAGTGTTATTGTTATTGGGAGATGTATCGGCAGTAATGACCTCAACCACTTTTGGATCGCTATCATCTATGTTGATCTGAGTAGGCTGATAGGTGTGTTATGACGACTAGACTCAGCCCGCTGACTGGACTCAGGTTGGGGTGGTCTTTGAGCCTGCAACTCTCTTTCTTGTTGTATTGCCAATTCCATGTCTGTCTTTATTTTAGCTCTAATCCCTTCTCGTTGTCTCGCTAGAGTTTCCTGAAGTATTTGGGCCATATGCTCAGAAGTGATTGTGAACGCTTCTCTAGCTTGCCCTATGCTCAACATTGTATCATTAGAAGCAATTGCAGAACAAGTGTCCGAAAGTTCATCATCCGAGGATATTCCTTCATGTATCCTCTTGTAGTCTCTGTGTTGGGTGGCTCTTAGCTGGAGCCGAGACATTCTATAAGAAATTCATGGATCAATTCTTCCTCTCGGGGTAAAGTCAGGACCGGAGTCAATTGAATGTCGTTTAGACTTTCCTTTTCCTTTGCCAGCCATTTGATGGTGACTTCAGGGAACTCTTCATCTTGGACGGTGGACCTTCTCTTTCGGAATCATCTAGGTTTAGGCCTTGGCACTTCAGCTGATGGCGCAGAAAGTCATTGGAATACTGAGACTCTTCACGGGATGGCTTCTTACTTAGAGTGGCTACATTCAGAAAATACTGCTTTAATGAGCCTGTCATGCGAACAATGAGAGCTCATTACATGAATAGTCCTCTTTTGAGTTTTGTTCACACCCCTAGTTTGATGGTACATCTAATTGGAATGATGACCAGAACACCCCATCATCTGTTGGTGTGATTTCCCAAGTATAACGTTGTCTTTTAATAGATACGTCTTCTTTTGCAGACGTTGAGCCTTGTTGATATTCTCAAGACAATTTGTTGTCACCTTTGAAGAATCCAAGGTCATGTCATGAGTTGCATGTTAAGGTGCCCCGGTTTGTTTCGAGGTGGCGGGACACCTTTGAGCAGTGGTTGGCTTGATAGAAGTCTATGTATGACCCCTAGTTTGAGGAGATCCTTTGGTTTTGATCATTGAACCTAAGTGCTTTTTCACTTGTGCTTTGTCTCGATCTTCATGTAGAGGATGAAGGCGATCTGCTATCATGATTTAAAACTTTGATAGGTCAGGGTTGACCCAAGGCTTCACTGGTAGCAAAGTGGAAGTGGTCGCAGAGGATGGTGATGCGGCATAAATATGTACCAAAAGTTGCAAGTGCACAACTAATCAAGTTATAGTATAAAAAGTTATCGATCCCACGAGGAAGGTGTTTGTAGGAGAAAATTAGATTCGGTTCTTATATTTTGTGCGTGACAATTAGGAGTGATAAAAAAATATGATTGTGGAGAGATATGAGTAGTGTCATGAATATGTGCAAAAGTCAATAAATGAGATTTTAGATGGTAGAAATAAAGAGTGGATGTGATAAAAGAATAAATGAAAACATAAGAAAAGAAAAATAAAGGAAATAAAAATCAAGAAACAAATAAGAGAAAATCAAGAACTAAGAAAAAATCAAGAAAGAAAGGATGAAGGATTCAATTAAAGATATGAGAAATCTAGAATTGAATCCACTAACTAATTTCAATTATAAAATATAAACTATTCTCTTTTTATCATATTTTACTTTAGATTTATTAAGCATAGACTATCAAACCATTTAAGGAAAGTATAACCTATCAAATTATCATTTAAGCAAAATTAATATTCATGACAAGAACACAAACCATTTAAGGAAAGTATAACCTATCAAATTATCATTTAAGCAAAATTAATATTCATGACAAGAACAAAAACTAGATAATAATTCTAGAATTCATAAGCATAACCTATCAAACCACTCAAGATAAGCATAGGTTATCAAATTCTTCTTCTACTAATTTGTTCTCTAGTTGATTATCCTATACATGATTATTTTAAGCATAAGAGAATAAATCATACAATATAAAGGAAATAAAACTAAATTCATGCAATTCTAAGATTCCCACAAGAATTAGTTCCACATCTTAAGAAATAAAAACAAGGAATGAAAAGAATAAGAACTAATTACAAAGAAAAGAAATAAGAACAAGGAACTTTATGCTATGAACAAGAAATAAATCTAACTAAATTGCAAAACAAATAAAAGTGCAAGAAAATAAATCTACTCTACAAATTAAAAATGCATAAAATAAAGACAATAAAATAAATCTACTCTACAAGACATGAATGTAAATCTAAACTAACAAGCAATAAGAAAGAAATTACTAAAAAAATAAAAAATAAAAGAGAAAAATAAAATAAAAGCAAACCTTCAAGTTGATCTTCATCTTCATCATCATCATCAAACAAAGAGAAGAAAATTTAAAGTGGTGAAAAAATTATTTTATTAATTGTAACAAAAAGTTATAATTTTTAGAATACCTTCTCAATTAATAGTAACCCTCCTCTCCAAATAGAGTTACAAAATTTTTCACACCTCTAACTCCTTACTCTCTACCCCTATTTATAGTAAACATCGGTGAATGAGAGCCCTTGGATTAAAATCTTATCCAAAAACTATGAATTTTAGCCTTAGATTTGTAACTACCTGTCGATGGTATCGATACAAGCATCGATAGGGGTATTGATGCGGGCATCGATACGGGCATCGATGCTGGCATCGATGCTGGCATAAATACCGCCATCGATGCTGGCATTGATGCCTTCTTCTCTCTGGTTGCTGTCTGAAGATTGCTCTTGTATTTGTTCTTGGGCCTGGGCTTTTAGACATTTCTTCTTCTTTTTCGGATTTTGTGCTTGGGGTTTTTGGCTCATGCTTGAGTTCTTCATTTAATCAATGGGTTTTTGTTGAGAGATGGGATTTTTGGGCTTTATTCTTCATTAACCTGTAATTAAAAGATAAAAATAATTATTAGTGGTATATTTATTCATTAAAAATAGATAATGAGGGTATAAAATTATAATAAAATGTGATTATCAAATACCCCCACACCTAAAATTTTACTAGTCCTCTAGCAAAGAAAGAAAAAGAAAAGAAAACCTAACTCACTTTCGTAGGAATCGCGGTTGTATTTAGCACATATAACAAGTCTTTAAACCTCTAGGTTACTCAAGTGGACGAGTTATAGTCTCGTGAGGGTTTGCAGTGAATATACCCACAAAATTCGGACAAATTTTCAAATTAAAGAAGTCAGTAAATAACTAATTTTCTTTGATATATTTAGACATTCTAATTGAAGCTAGTTTTTACTCAAGAAAACGTTTTTATATATAACTCCAAGGTAAATCTCCTAGAAAATCTTTTCATTATAGCAATACAAAACCTATATATACTCTCTAATTCTTGGTGATTTTTTCTATTTAATTAGGCTTTCTAAGTGACTATTTAACGAGTTTTGGGCCAATGAATCCTAACCCAATTGGGCTTATGAATCCCAACCCAATTGAACTTAGGTCATTAAGTATAGAGATACTCCTTGAGCTTAATTACTCAGTCAACTTAGGCTTTATAAGGTAGAATCACCTTGAATTCGAGAGTTTTATTTTTGTGCCCATTTTCCGCACTCATCTTTTATATTGTTAGTTTTTTTAATATAGTGTGTATGTATATATATATATAGTCTAAAAAGGTGTAAATCAAGACAACCTGAAAAATATATTTTCAACTCTAAGTTAAGCATGCAAAAATTTCACTATTTTTAATTGAAAGTCTAAGTTAAGGCTTAAGTAAAGTATACTACTTTGAAAAAACATTTCTTAAAAAATTTATTTGGAGTTATCATAAAAGGTGAACTTGAGTATATCACTAACTAGGAATTAGAAAATTTAAATTCTATCAATTAGATCAATTATTACTTAGCTCTATTAATTTGGCAAGTGACTCTTTTTCTTTTTTTAATTTAACTAACAAAAGACAAATGCTAAAAAAAATTTACTAAAACAAACTACTAACTAGCAAAATACAAAGAAAAAGCTAACTAGCTTACACCCCCACACCCAGATTTTGCATCGTCTCAAAGCAAGTACTAACGATATATCACAGTTTATAAGTACATGCCGAAATAAAAATCATAGTCTGGGTAAAAAGAACATCCCTCACTACTCATGTCTAGATAGATCGTCATCCACATCATCAGCAGTAGCGGCTGAACTCGGTCCCGCCTTATCCTCTCCTGGGAAATCATCAGGCTGAAGCGGTGTGATAAAACTCTGAAGCTCAGGTGGAGGTCCAGCTGTATCTCCATGTTCCCTCTGCCACTCTCTCGCCAAATATGCCAAGGTTTTGGTGGTGTAGTTCATCTGACTCTGCATCCTGTGCATATGAATCTGCATCCTGTCCATATGACTCTGCATCCTTTCCAACTCTTCACGAATGGGGTCATGTGTAACCTGTTGGTGCTGAAGAGGATCTCTACCTAAAGAACCAGACTGATCTCACCCTAAAATGCTCCTCCTCACAGTCTAATCATTTAATAACCCCTTCCCTGCTTCTTGTCTATCATCTTCAAAAACTAAAACATGAAATCTATGGCAGAGTCTAGTAATAAAATAAGGGTAAATGAGTTGAGCTCGTGATGCAGACTATGTCCTGACCCAATGCAACACACCCTCCACTGATGAGCGCATCTACACAAATATAATTCTCGCTATATCAAACTGCTGACCAGTGGCTATCCAAAAAAGAAGGAGTATATCGTGGGTGGTAATGACAGAGTATGCAGTGGTGGGTTTCAAATCAAAGTTTAGGAAAAGATTAAGTAATATGTATTCTGGTTTGAGATTCCTGAACCGAAACTAGATGTGAAGATCCTCCCACACAAAGTCATGAACATGTTATTATATTCTAGTGGTTTATTCATCATGCCCTAAAGTCATAGTGCAGCTAACATAGTGAGTGTAGATTGATATGTCTGCAATGCACTAATCTGAAATCCTCTCTCAAAGTGAACATTTAGACCCACAATTCTATCCAGAATTGTGGGTCTATCTATGTCGGTATCAGAAGGTTCTTGAGAAGATGATGAACTAGCTCGGGATCTCTTTCTCGGTGGCATCTACAGAAAAAGAAAGAAAAGGGGAAAATGATATTTTAATAACAAAATTCCAAAAAATTTTAATTTAATTTTTTATTGAGAATTTTTCTACCAATTATTCAACATGAGTTAATTTCAAGTTATTAAAATTTTATTTTGTCAATAAATTTTCTCAAAACAAAAATATCAAAATTTTGATAACTTGATCATTGAAACATGCATGTTGATAAAACATCCTCAATTGTCCAATCATTTTTATCATAATAAATTTTCAAATGTGAGAAGTACACCCAATTCAAACTTTTAGTTGACCAATTAATCACTTTTTCACAAGTTCAAATTTGAATTTTCAAAATTTACACAAAACACCTCAAATTCAAGTTTCATATTTTGTATAAACCCCCCCAACTTTAAACTTCATTTGGAATTTATTTGTAAATCAATCACTCCTCACCCGAATTGAAGGTCTAAATTTTTTTTACAAAAACCCCCAAGGTTTTTCGGATTTGCATAACCCCCCCCCCAATTGAACTTTTGATTTTGCACAAAACACCTCTAAAAAATTAGATTTTTTTTACAACATATTCTCAACATATGAGTTTCTACATTGTCCTCTAAAAAAATTAGTTTCCACTATCTCGTCCAAAGAGGGGAGTTTCTGCTGCCTTCAGATCTTGATTTCTACAACTCCAAACTTCAGAATCCAAACTTTGCGGTACTTTGGTGGTTCTTCGCCAACCCCTTTCTTCTTCAATTCTTGTGCCTTTCGCATAAGAGCATGAGCATGCGTGGCATGTGTGATGCCTCTGGATGTGCTCCTTCTTGATTGAACGAGTCCTCTTGATGAGAACCTACTCTTCGGTCGATGGCTTGGAGGAAGTTTTAGCGACGCTGCTGAAGTGATTCAGTTTCTTAACGCTTCCTTGCCTCCAAGTCCGCGTAGTAGCAAACTCCATCTACCTGTTCCAAGGCCTTCGTAAATTGACGAGCATGATGCTGGCATTGTCTCTGACGAGCCCTCTTCATCAAAGTTGGCAAACTTTTTTTGAATGACTCCTTAACTGGGTAGGAGTCATTACGAGCAAAGTTTCCTACCTTATTGAATGTCAGAACCACGTTGCGAGGGGAAGCCTCAACAACAGTTGGGTAAGAGTCATCACCGTGAGTCTTCATTAGCGTGGAAGACAGAAAAACCTTCTTCAAAGATAAGATCCTCCTATACCTATGGGGAGAGGAGGACCTTGACGAAGACTGTTCGCGGGAAAAGTTGGTGTTTTCTTCATTATCGATGTCATTGCACTCAGTTAACAACTTT
>NC_033801.1:90275166-90277222 GCF_001876935.1 Asparagus officinalis | reverse complement strand
GGTTGCCTCACCAAGGAGAACAACGGGGAGTAAAAAAAAGGACCAATTTGCAAATTTCCAAGAAAAAATGAACCAATTTGTAAATTTCCAGAAAAAGTAGCTCACCAGCGTAAGAGGGAGGCGCGCCATCATTCGACGCGGTAGAGGATTGACCCCTCGCCATACGGGACATAGAGACCTGCAAGGTAAATTGAGGGATCAGATCTAGAAAAGGAAAAAATCTCATTTTTATCGCAATTCTACCCCTAAAAAGGCGAGCTTGAGGCATCATATCACACCCTCAACCCTTATATGCGATCCCGCGACTCTATACACTAGATCAAACATGAAATAGATCAAGATTGCGGAGGATTTACCTGAAGAAAAGCCCAAAATCCAATAAAGACGAGACCTTTAAGGAAACTTGAACCACGCGCTCGAGGGGCCTGAAAGAAACTTTTTGTTTGGAGTTTTTAAGAGATTTCTCAGTCCAAGATTCAAAGGAAAGCTAGATCTAAGACAAATATCAAGGTTTGAAAGAGAATGGATGCTCGAGGGAAGAGAAATCAAGAGAAGAGAGGGAGGGGGTGGCCGGCCCTAGAAAGAGAGGAAGAAAAAGAAAAAGAAAAAACAAAAAAAACCCCTCTTATAGCCTTGAACCGCTGAACCAGACCAGACCAGGGCTGAACCAGACCAAGCCAGATTGAGCCAGGTTGAGCCAGATTGAGCCAGAATGAGCCAAATTGAGCCAGATTGAACCAGAATGAGCCAGTCTGAGCCAAATTGAACCAGTTTGAACCAAATTTGAACCAGAATTCAAATTGGAGCTGAATTAAGCATTGAAACGATTTTTTGATCAACCTACGGTCCAGTCCTTCACCTATTTAACCCCTCTACCATATATTTGGAAGGGTCGGAGAGATTTTTGAACCCAAATACTGCCTTTTTGGCACATTTTTGGGCCGGTTCAGATTATTCGAACCTAAAGAATACTCCAATAAGGTATACGAGTATAAACTATTCCCTCCTCTTTGTTGAGAAGTTTCTCGAGAATATTTTTCTAAAAAATATTCTTAAGGATAACTTAACATAACTCCCAGGAGTGTATGAGTATAAACTAGACCTCCCCGCTCCAACTCCTTAAGAGCTTAAACTGTGTAGACTCCAAAATACTTACGAGTATAAACTGTGTTAAACGCCGGACAACGCGTCACAATGAAGATTCAAAGCCGTCAACCGATGGTCAATTCCATGTTGAAGCAACTAATTCGAGCTAAAAAGCCAGGAAATCAAGAATCGACTTCAAATTCAAAATTCCGACAAACGGTCAGGCAATAAATGCAGCACCGGAACCCTCTCAAGCATTCGACAAAGCACCGAATAGCCTGGAGGATTGAAGGAATCGAGAATAGAAGCCATTCCAAGAGCCCGTTACACCGATTGAAGGTTGGGACAGTCATATCCAAAGTATTCCAGACTCTTCTATAAAAGAACGAGACTGGAAAACTTTGGAGGGGGTATCTGTAGGCATATAAAATTGCTTATAGGTCCCTTAACACGGCTCAACACGAACTAATGAACCATCGGGCGACGTATCTAAGCACGAACGTCAGTCCACAACACCGAAGCCAAGTGACACGCAACGAAGCGGATTAACAAGGCTACGAAGCTGACGAACCGCATGTGAGCGACGGAATGAATCCACTCGCGTGCGGAATCAAACCAACGGTTCAGGGAGTCAACGAGTCATTCAACCATATAACGGATTCGAACTCAGACACCAAAGCCGATTTACTGCCTAATCGGGATCCAGACTTCCAAATCAGGATTCAGAATAAATCGGGGTTCAGAGCCACGCCACAGGCGAACTCGGATGAATCGCGAAAAGTTCAACGATCAGCTTTGGAATCAAGCTCAGAATCGGATTTACTGCCAAATCAGGAATCAAGTCAACGAATCGATTTCAGACCAATCAACCGAAACAACCGAACGACGGACGCAAAACCCGGAGGGTCTCGGCCGAAACCGAGCCACCTCAAGTTGGCTCGGCCAAGGCCGAGCCACCCTGAGGTGGCCG
>NC_033801.1:90166999-90274275 GCF_001876935.1 Asparagus officinalis | reverse complement strand
ATCCCGAGACTTGGACGATTGTTTCCTTGGTGAAAATAATCCCTCCGGCTATTATTTCCTTGGTGAAATAATACCCGTTATACTGCGTAGATCTGCTCGGATCTAGATCGCGTGGTGGTCCACGGCAAATAACCCCGGCGCAGGCAAACAACCCACCAAAGCGAGCGACCGCAAAACAGGAGCTCGCGATTTGTTCGACAAAAGAGAAAAAGTTGTAATTTTTTTTAATTTTCTTTATTTTTGATTTTCATTGTAACCGGATCTAAAAAAGACCGGATCTTTTGTAACCGAAAAACTGTTATTCAAGATAGCAATGGAATCAGTGAAGAAAGCAACGATTTTCCCCGCGAACAGTGAATTACATAGTCATGAACCAGATCCCTTCTCATTGGTCCAAACAGGATAGATCTCGTTTTCTCTCCCAAGTAAAATACTTTTACTAGGATGATCCATATCTGTTCAAATACTGTCCTGGTCAGATCTTTAGGAGGTGTGTTCCTACGGAAGAAACTAGGAGTGTTCTATCTTTTTGTCATGAACAAGCATGTGGGGGCCACTTTAGCCCAAGAAAAACAGCTAAAAAAGTTCTCCAATCTGGGCTGTATTGGCCCACTCTCTTCAAGGATTCATTCGAGTTTTGCAAAACTTGTAACCGCTGTCAGCTTTTAGGGAAGGTCACTAGAAGAAATATGATGCCCTTACAACTCATCTTATCCGTTGAACTTTTTGATCTGTGAGGTATCGATTTCATGGGACCATTTCCAAATTCCTTTGGAAATGTCTACATTCTAGTAGCCGTTGAATACATGTCAAAATGGGTTGAGGCGGTAGCTTGCAAAACTAATAACAACAAGGTCATTGTCAAGTTTTTGAAAGAGAACATTTTTGCACGGTTTGGAGTACCCCGAGCGATCATCAGTGACAACGATACACATTTCTGTAACCGTTCTTTTGAGGCTTTGATGAGGAAATATTCAATCATACATAAATTGTCAACTCCTTATCACCCCCAAACCAGTGGACAAGTAGAGGTCACAAACAGGCAAATCAAACAAATCTTAGAAAAAATAATTAATCATAACAGAAAAGATTGGTCTGTAAAATTATGTGATGCTCTGTGGGCATATAGAACAGCTTTTAAGGCTAATTTGGGGATGTCACCATATAGACTAGTATTCGGGAAAGCTTGTCACTTACCAGTAGAGTTGGAACATCGAGCAATGTGGGTAATAAAACAGTTGAATTTTGACTCAGACTCGGCAGGTAAGAACAAATTGTTCCAAATAAATGAGTTGGAAGAAATTCAAAATGATGCTTACATAAACTCAAAAATTTACAAAGAGAAAACCAAGATTTTTCATGACAAATCAATTTTGTGAAAAAAATTCTCTCTAGGAGAGAAAGTTTTATTATACAATTCGAAATTGCATCTTTTTCCTAGAAAATTAAGATCAAGATGGACATGTCCATTTTTTGTCAAACAAGTTTTTCCACATGGGGCTATCGAGATAGAAAATCCTAAAAATGGTAACATTTTTAAAATAAATGGTCAACATCTGAAACCATTTTTAGAATTTTCTACGCTCGGAGAGGAAGAGGTGTTAGTTCTTCATGAACCTCATTACTCATTATCTGTAAAAAAAAATTCTTTTGTTTCTTAAAAAAACATAACAAAATTTGAATAAGTAACATAGGTTAAAAAAAATAATAAAAAATAAAAATAATTACTTATAATTTTTCTCTTATTTGATTTCTTCATCCTCATACTAACAGTAATTGCAGATCCTCATCATCATTGTCAACCGAACAACTATAAGTTCTTCAATTTTATCTGCTTTACTTTGTGCTTCAGCGAATTTGCATTGAGGACAATGCAAAATTTAGGTGTGGGGGTGAGAAATACATATTTTCCTCTTTATTTTACACTTTTAGTTATATTTTTCTTTCTTTTTGTTAAAAAAAATTATAAAAATATTGTCACTTGCAAAATTAATAGAGTTAAGTAATAATTGATCAAATTGATAGATTTTAAATTTTCTAATTCTTAGTTAGTGACATATTCAAGTTGATGCCAGCATCGATGCCTCCACCCAGCTGCCTCAAAAACCGCAGCCCCCCTTCTTCTTCCCCCTTTTGTTTTCTTCTTTCCATCTCCCCAAAACCAAACCCGAAAAAAAATTCCCAAAACCAACCCGAAAAAAAAACCACCGGATCAAGAGCATTTTGGAATTCTTGGGCTTCTTCCTCATCTCCCCAAGGTATATTTCTTAAACTTGATCTTGTAATTTCAATTTTTTTTGAATTCATGGATGATTTGGTGATTGAATCAAGGGTAGTTGTGAATGAGTATCATATTTTACGTTGATTCATGAAAAATTCGACAAATTGAGGGTTAAATTTGGGGATTTTGTCTAAAAAAAATAAAATCCGAAAAATTGGGGGGGGGGGGGTTATGCAAATCCGAAAATTTTTTGGGGGTCTGAATTTTGAACATTCAATTGGGTACGTGATTTCAAATTGAAAAAAAAAATTACGCAAATCCGAAAAAATTAGGGGGGTTTTGCAAAAATAAATTTGAATTTGGGGTGTTTTGTGCAAATGTGAGTAATTGGTCAAATAAAAGTTTAATTGGATACTTCTCACATTCGAAAATTTATACTGGATATTTTATTCAACAATTTTAAGGTTTAGCTTATAATTGTCATTTCAACATGTATGTTTCACTAATCAAGTTATCAAAATTTTAACATTTTTGTTCTCAAAGAATAATTTTGAGGGAATTTATTGTCAAACGAAATTCTGATAACTTGAATTAACTCATGTTGAACAATTTGTAGCTAAATAAAAATAAGTAAATAAATAAATAAATAAATAAATAAATTTGGAATTTTATTATTAATTTTTTTCTTTTTTTCTCTTTTTCTGTAGATGCCCCCCAGAAAGAAATCTCGAGCAAGTTCATCATCCTCTGATCCATCTGATACCGACATAGATAGACCCACTATTTTAGCTAGAATTGTGGGTCTTAACATTCATTTTGAGAGGGGATTTCAGATGAGTGCATTGCATACATATCATTCCACAGTCACCATGTTAACTGCAGTAGGTCTTAGGAGCATGATGACTAAACCCTTAGAAAAAGCGAATATTTCATTAGTGCATGAGTTCTATTCTGGATGGGAGATTGATCCAGATAGAGAATTTTCAGCTTTTTCTATTGTGAGGGGTGTTAGGGTTATGTTCGATCTTTCCACTATCCGTGCTACCCTTGACCTTGCAGAACCACCCACTGATGTACCAGATTACTTCCATTTAGCCTCCACATTACAGCCTGGTACACCAGAATATAACATGTTTGCAACCTTGTGTGGGAGGATATTTACATCTAGTTTCGGTTCAGGAAATCTCAAACCAGAATATAGATTACTTAATCTTTTCCTGAATTTTGATTTGAAACCCACCACTGCATACTCTGTCATTACCCCACATGATATTCTCCTTCTCTTTTGGATAGCCACTGGTCCGCGATTTGATATAGTGAGGATTATATTTGTATGGATGCGCTCATCAGTGGAGAATGTGTTGGATTGGGTCAGGACACAGTCTGCATCACGTACTCAGCTCATTACCCTTATTTTATCACTAGACTCTGCCATAGATTTCACGTTCCAGTATTCGCAGAGGATAGGTTAGAAGTAGGGAAGGGGTTACTAAATGATCAGACTGTGAGGAGGAGCATTTCTGGACAAGATCAGTCCGGTCCTTCAGGTAGAGAGCCTCCTCAGCACCAGCCAGCTACACAGGATCCTATTCGAGAGGAGATGGACAGAATGCGGAGTCGCATCGACAGGATGCAGATACAGATGCACAGGATGCAGCGGCATATACACGAGATACATGGTCAGATGAGCTACTCCACCGATACCCTGGCATATTTGGCGAGAGGATGACAGAGAGAACATGGAGATTCAGATGGACCTCCACTTGAGCTTCATAGTTATATCACACCATTTCAGCTAAATGATTTCCCAGGAAAGGATGAGGCAGGACCGAGTTCAGCAGCTGCCGCTGATGATGTGGATGACGATATATCAGGAGATGAGCAGTGAGGGATGTTCTTTCTATTTTACCCAGTCTTTGATTTTTATTTCGGCATGTACTTATTAAACTGTGATATTTTGGATATTATTTGCCTTGAGGACATTGCAAAGTCTGGGTATGGGGGTATAAGCTAGTTAGCTTTTGTTTTGCTAGTTAGTATTTTTCTCTCAACATTTATCTTTTGTTAGTTAAAAAAAATTATCACTTGCCAAATTAATAGAGTTAAGTAATAATTGATCTAACAGATAGATTTTAAATTTTCTAATCCCTAGTTAGTGACATACTCAAGTTCACCTTTTATGATATATCCAAATAAAATTTTTAAGAAATAATTTTTCAAGTAGTAGACTTTGCTTAAGTCTTACCTTAGATTTTTAATTAAAAATAATTGAATTTTTGCATGCTTAACTTAGAGTTGAAAATATTTTTTCAAGTTATCTTGATTTACACATTTTTTTCAGACTATATATACTTACACACATATATATATTAAAAAAAACTAACCTTATAAAAAAAGAGTGCGAAAAATGGGCACAAAAAAAACTCTTAAATTCAAGGTGATTCTATCTTATAAAGCCTAATTTGACCGAGTAATTAAGCCCAAGGAGTATTTCTATACTTAATGACCTTAGCCTAATTGGGTTGGGATTCATTGGCCCAAAACTCATTAAATAGTCACTTAGAAAGCCCGTTAAAATAGAAAACAATCACCAAGAATTAAAGAGTGAGAAAAAAAAATTATATACGTATAACACTAACCATTTTTTTCTATATATTGTTGTTTTGTATATATGGTCTTGAAAAACAATTTTTGATCAAGAAACTTGAAAGTTATTTTAAACAAAGAGTTAGCATGTTCTTTTCAAAACTTTTGAATTAAATTTCTAAGAGTTGACTTGATTTTCTATTGCAATAATGAAAAAGATTTTCTAAGGAATTTACATTGGAGTTATATATAAAAACGTTTTCTTGATTATTAACTAGCTTCAATTAAAATGTCTAAATATATCAAGAAAAATCTGTTATTTACTGACTTATTTAACTTGGCAAGATTGACCGACTTTTGTGGATATATTCACTACAAATCCTCACGAGACTACAACTCGTCCACTGGGGTAACCTAGTGGTTTAAAGGCTTGTTGTATGCGCTAAATACAACCGTGATTCCTGCGAAAGTGAGTTAGAATTTTCTTTTTATTGCTAGAGGACTAGCAAGAGTTTAGGTATGTGGGTATTTGATAATCACATTTTATTACAGTTTTATACCCTCATTATCTATTTTATATGAATAAATATACCACTAATAATTGTTTTTATCTTTTAATTGCAGGTTAATGAAGAATAAATCTCAAACTCCCATCTCTCAACAAAAACCCACTGTTTAAATGAAGAAATGAAGCGAAGAAGCCCATTGGAAAATTAATTTCCAAATTATCCAAAAGCCCAAGCTTAGACGAAGGATTGAAGCCCAAGACCAAAATAAATGCATGAAGAAATCAAGAAGCCCAAAAGCCCAAGATGCCAAAAGCCCAACACAAGAGGATCTGCGGACAATCATTTGGAGAAGGGCTTACATCGATGCCAACATCGATGGGGGCATCGATGCCAACATTGATGCCCATATCGATGCCAGCATCGATGCCCCTATCGATGCTGGCATCGATACCCTGCGCAGTTTGTTACGAATCTATGACTGATTTTTGTTGTTTTTGGATAAGATTTCAATCCAATGGCTCTTATTCACTGATGTTTACTATAAATAGGGGTAGGGAGTGAGGGGTTAGAGGTGTGAAAAATTTTGTAACTCTATTTGGAGAGGAGGGCAACTCTTAATTGAGAAGGCCTTCCAAAAATTATAACTTTTGTTGTAATTAATAATAATAATTTTTCTCCTCTTTAAATTTTCTTTTCTCCTCTTTGTTGAATGATGAGGATGGAGATGAAGAGCAATTTGAAGGTTTGTATTTCTTTTATTTTTCTTTTTTATTTCTTTTTAGTAATTTCTTTATTATTGCTTATTAGTTAGATTTACATTTATGCTTGTAATGTAGATTTATTTTCTTGTCTTTTTATTTCTTTTTGTACTTTATTTTGTAGAGTAGATTTATTTTCTTGTATTTAATTTCTGTAATTTATTTTGTAGTTTAGATTTTTATTCTTTGTAGTTATATTTATTTCTTGTTCATAGTTTAGATTTTTCTTTTCTTTTTATTTTTGTAATTAGTTCTTTTTCTTCTTGTTTTTATTTATTAAGATGTGAAATTAATTCTTATAGGAATCTTAGAATTGCATAAAACTAGTCTAATTTCTTTTATATTGTATGAATTATTCTCTTTCACTTAAAATATTCATGTTTAGGATAATCAACTAGAGAACTAATCGGTAGAAGAAGAATTTGATAATCTATACTTATCTTAAATGGTTTGATAGGTTATACTTATGAATTCTAGGATTATTATCTTATTGTTGTTCTTATCATGAATAGTAATTTTGAGTTAGATGATAATTTGATAGGTATACTTTTCTTAAATGGTTTGATAGTCTATGCTTAATAAATCTAAGTTGAATTATGATAAAAAGAGAAGAGTTTGTATTTTGTAATTAAAATTAACTAGTGGATTATATTCTAGATTTCTTACCTCTTGTGAATCCTCCATCTTGACTTTCTTTAATTTTTCTTTTTATTCTTGATTTTATTTCTTGATTTTATTCTTTCTTCTTTCTTGCCTTGTGATTTCATTCATTCTTTGATTCTTATTTCTTTTCTTTAAAATTCAAATTATTGTTGTTTGCACATAAATCAAAACAACCACTCATTATATCTCTCATCACAATCACACTTATTCTTTAATCCTATCTTGTCACGCACAAAACATAAGAACCAATTATAATAATCTCTTAAAATCACCTTCCTCGTGGGATCGATAACTTTTTATACTATAACTTGATCAATTGTGCACTTATAATTTTGGTACATAATTATGCCGCATCACCTCATCATACAAGTGTTTCTTGTGTATAGAAACATGAAACACATTGTGTATACTAGACATCGATGCTGGAAGATCTAGTCTGTATGACACAACTCTAATGCGTTCCAAAATCCGGAAGAGTCCAATATATCTCGGTGCAAGCTTTCCCCGTCTTCCGAATTGCTGAACGCCTTTCATCGGCAATACCTTTAGCATAACCGTATCTCCAACCTGAAACTCCAATGGTCTTCGTCTCTTATCTGCATAGCTCTTCTGCCGACTCTGGGCAGCTAGAATCCTCTCTCTGATCAAGGCTACCTTCTCAGTAGTCTGTCTCACTAGCTCTGGTCCAAGCATTAGGCTATCCTCCGGCTCTGCCCAACATATCGGTGATCTACAAGGTCTCCTGTACAATGCCTCATAAGGGGCCTTACCGATCGTTGCTTGATAACTATTGTTATAAGCGAACTCTATCAGTGGAATATGCTCCTCCCAACTACCCTGAAAGTCAATAACACAAGCCCGCAACATGTCCTCCAACAACTGGTTCACCCTCTCCGTCTGACCATCTGTCTGTGGGTGGAATACACTACTGTAAGATAACATGTTGTCGAAAGAATCCTGGAAACTCCTCCAAAAATGTGAAGTGAACACTAAACCTCAATCTGACACAATCGTATCAGGAACTCCATGAAGTCGGACTATCACCCATATAAATATCCTCGCATACACCTCAGCTGTATATGTAGTCCTCACTGGAATAAAATGTGCTGACTTCGTCAACCGGTCCATGATCACCCAAACAAAATCATTCCCCTTCTTCGACTTCGGCAACCCTACAATGAAGCCCATAGAAATATCCGCCCATTTCTACTCTGGGATGGGTAAAGGCTGAAGTGTTCCTGCTGGTCTCTGATGCTCTGCCTTCACCCACTAACAGGTAAAACACTTAGCCACATACTCTACAATCTCTCTACGCATACCACTCCACCAGAAGTGTCTCTTCAAGTCCTTGTACATCTTAGTGGTCCCTAGATGTACTGTGTACCTAGTATGATGTGCCTCATCAAATAACTCTCTCTTCAGCTTGGCACTGGATGGCATAACCAGCCTACCCTTCATCCGTAGACCTCCATCTGCTCCAATGGTCCAATCAGTCTTAGGCTCTTTGGAAATATCCTCCTTTCGGATTTGAATCCAAGAGTCTGCCAGCTGAGCTCTAACTACTCTAGTACTCCATGATGGCTGAACTGACACAGCTCCTAAAAAAGCACTAGTTCCACCAATCTCGGATCTAAAATCAATCCGACTAAGTAATAAGTTCTGTATACAACGAACACCTCAAAGCCGAAACCCGATGTCGACGCTTCCTACTCAAAGCATCTGCTACGACGTTCGCCTTCCCGGGATGATACTGAATCACGAACTCGTAGTCCTTAATAAACTCAATCCATCTCCTCTGTCTCTGATTGAGTTCCTTCTGAGAGAAAAGATACTTCAGACTCTGGTGGTCTGTGAACAACTCAAACTGCACTCCATACAAGTAGTGCCTCCACGACTTCAATGCAAATATCACTGCTGCTAACTCCAAATCATGAGTGGGATAATTCTACTCATGCACCCTCAACTGCCATGATATATACGATACTACTCTCTGAGCCTACATCAATACACCTCCTAAGCCTACCAACGATGCATCTGTGTAGACGACGAACGTCCTGTCGCTACTCGGAATAGTCAAAACTGGTGCTAAAGTCAACTCCAAATGAATTGTACATCCTTCTTCGTAAGGCGTGTAAGTGGCATCAAAATCTTTGAGAAGTCTTGGATGAACTTCCTGTAATAGCCGGCTAAGCCTAAGAAGCTACGAATCTCTGTCACCGTCTTTGGCGGTTCCCAGTCAAGAACTGCCATCACCTTAACCGGGTCCACTCCTACGCCCTCTCTACTGATGATGTGGCCGAGAAATCTGAATTCTGAAAGTTAAAATTCACACTTGTTGAACTTTGTATATAACTGATGCTCCTGTATAGTCGTCAAAGCTAATTGTAGGTGCTCCTCGTGGTCTGCCTCCGATCTCGAATAAATGAGGATGTCATCGATAAAAACAATCACGAACTGATCTAAGAAGGGATGGAAAACCCGGTTCATCAAATCCATGAATACCGTGGGTGCATTGGTCAGTCCGAATGGCATGACCATGAACTCGAAAGATCCATATCGAGTAAGAAAGACGGTCTTGGGAATATCCATCTCCTGAACCCGCAACTGATGATAACCAGAATGAAGATTAATCTTCGAGAAGAACTGCGCTCCCTGTAGTTGGTCGAACAAGTCATCAATCCTAGGCAATGGGTACCTATTCCAGATAGTGACCTTGTTCAACTCCCTATAATCAATGCACAATCTCATACTACCGTTCTTCTTCTTCACGAAGAGGACCGATGCGCCCCACGGAGAATGACTCCGACGAATAAAACCCTGAGCTAAGAACTCGTCCAACTGGGTCTGAAGCTCCCTCATCTCAGCTGATGCCATGCGATAGGGTGCGCGGGATATCGGGGCTGTGCCTGGCTGTAACTCAATATAGAACTTAACCTCTCTCACATGAGGTAATCCAGGTATGTCCTGAAAGACATCCTGATACTCTGAGACAACTCTAGTCTCTAATAAATCAACACCCTGATACTGTCGCATCACCTCCTCGATGTACGCCAGAAATGACTCCGCAAAATGGTTGCCCTGAGAGGTTGCCATAATCATCTCGGACCCATCGGACACCCACAAATTGACTGTCTTCACAAACCAGTCAATACTAACATGGTAGGAAGACAACCAATCCATACCAAGGATGACATCGAACTCAGACATATGCAACACTATCAAATCGACAACGAACTCCGACTCATCTTAACTGATAGTACATCTCCTACAAACGCTCTCCAGAAGCGATATCTCACCTAAAGGGGTGGACACTGATAAAGGGGTGTCTAATGGCTGAGCTACGAGCTGGAGTCTAGACATAAAATCATACGAAATGAAGGAATGCGAAGCTCCCGAATCGAAGAGAATACATGTGGGAAAAGAATTCACAAGAAACGTACCCTCCACCACGGCTCCGCTAGCTCCATAATCACGTGGTACTACCGCATATACTTTGCCTGTGGCCGGAGACTGCTCTGCTACTAGAGCTAGAGAATATGGTGCTATCTGCCCCTGAGGAACATCCTGAACTGCATGAATCTACGCCTCAGTCCTCTGTGCTACTGGCGGTGCCTCAAGTCTCGCCTGCTGGCTCTAAACTCTGCCCTGCTATTGCTGCTGCTGCTGGTTCGGGCCCTTGCCCTGCTAAGCTCCTGCTGGTGCGCTACAGCACTCTAATGTCTTATGTCTGACCTTGCGACAGTTAAAACAAACTCCATGAAACTTGCGCTACTGATGCGCTCTCTGATCATGCTGGGGTCCCTTCTTATGAGGACCTTGCTGCTACTGCTGGGATCCAGAAAAAGGTCTCTTGTTCTTCCCCTTATCCCCGGTCTGTCCTACCTTGGTCTTCCCTTCCTTATCCTTCTGAAACATGGCAGTCTCAATCTCCTGAGAAGTGGTGGCCTCAGCTACCTCCCGAACTGAATAGAACTTCCTCAAGACGAGGTATTGACGGAGATTAGGGTGGAGCCCTGCTAGGAACATCTGAGTCTGTCGCTCTCCTGTCTGCCACATGCCCGTGAAGTGCAGTAATTCCATAAATCTGCTCTCAAAATCTGCCACTGACATATCCCCCTGAGTCAGTCGGGACAACTCAAGCTCCTTCCAAGTCCATGCTGCAGAAGAAATATACTGCCCATCGAAGAAATAAACAAAGTCCTCCCACGTGAGGGTCATCCGGTGCTCTGGAGTGATCTGAAGCCTATACCATCTCCCGGCGTCTCCCTTCAGACCATAGGACGCCAATCACTGCTTCTGAACCGAATCTACATGAAGTATATCGAGGATATTACTCACATCCTCCTTCCACTTATGGGCTGCAAGCAGATTTGCTGACCCCTAGAACTCTGGTGCTCTCATCTTCTGACACCTCTCAACCATACGGAGCCAAGCCTCCTGCTCTGTGGCTCTATCTAGGACTTCTGGTGGGATAACTGTAGGTGCGGCCTCTGGTGGTCTCTCACTGATAGGAACGGCTGGTATCCGCTGCAGCTGATCTGCTGGTGGTGGTGGTGGTGGTGTCGGTGGCACGATATGACTCACCACAAGCTCCTCAATTGCTACCATCCTAGCTATGATGGGAGACATGAGATCAATAAGGTACTGGGGAGCCTGTTGCGGCTCAGGTGGTGCCTGCTGTGGCTCGGGTTGAGCTTGCTGTGGCTCAGGTGGAGCCTGCTGTGACTCTACTTGTCCAGCTCTCCGAGTACGAGGTCTACCACGTCCTGCCATCTCTCTGATCATAAGAAAACAAAAGTTTATGAGTCCAAATAAACGTAGCATATCACAATATGATTTTCACAACAATTTAGTATTCACCCAAATACTTTAAGTTTACACAAATCACAACAATTTAGTATTCACCCAAATACTTTAAGTTTACACAAAATAGTTGTCATAAAAAAATATCCACAAATTTTGAGATATACGCATATATCGTCCTCACTCATACTAGGGAATCCTTATAGACTCTATACATGAATCCTAAGAAACTCTATCCTACCTCTACGACTCGACACAGGATGATCCTAAGGATACTGGAACCTGGCTCTGATACCAACTGTGATGCCCTTGGGTTCACATAAGGTTGCAGTCCAAGTTGAAACCAAGAATGTCAAATCTGCCATGCACCACACCGTGCAATAACATGTTTCACCATCATAATTACTATCTCTCTACTAGAGTCAATAACAGGTGTAGGTACAAAAGCAAGTCAAAGATTTTACAAGAGTCAACTGATGAAATAATAGAGATCTTATAAATATTTCATCATCTAATATACTGAAGAACAAGTAAATGTCTGAAAAGAATAAACTGGAACATCTCAACAAATCTCAAATACAAATTTCTGAATAAAAGGAAACAAGGCACACAGCCTTTACAACTTCTAGAATAAACTCTCAAATGTCTAACAAAAGTCTACAGTGGAGTTCAAAAGAAAAATATAACTATAATAAATGGCTGAAGCTAGAGTGCGACGCCATCAACCTACGACTCTCTGGGCTCCTGGCTCGTTACCTAAACGGGGGAGGGACAACGAGCGTCAAAGCGCTAACGAGCAACATCACAACCAACCCCAAGGGAAAAGGGTTCATTGTATACAGAAAATACAGTTAATATATATATATATATAGATTGTAAGTACCTTTGTATAAGAGGATTTTAGTATTTAGGAAGTTACAACACGAGCATAGGTACGTCAAGCGAAATAATCCAAACAAGGAAACCCTCATGTATATACCTTGTATCTCAAATTGTGCATCCCTAAATACCAAACCCAAAATCTAATACAAGAACATTAATAACAGAAGGCAACTCATCTCAGACCTAATTACGATGTCGTGTAACAACTCATATAAATGTCATGTCCAGCCTATGCAAGTACAGTGTCAACTCAAGATCTAAACTAGTATCCAACACATGGACTAATAGGTAAATGTCCAACACAAGGACTGAAATGGATTATAGTCCAACACGAGGACTCCAATGGATTATAGTCCAACACGAGGACTTCAATGGATTATAGTCCAACACGAGGACTGAACAAACTATGCTAATATCGAGGTGATATGCAATAAGATAAACTTCACAAATTTCACACACGTCTCGGTGTGTAAACTAAAACCTTTGTCCGCATGTTATCTCACATGTAAAGATACAGGTTAAACAAAAATTTCTAATACCCATCATTCAGGGTGACTACTCATTCATGTTTAAGCACGCAACAATAATAAACAAGCATAAACAATTTCTGTTAAACTAAAATAACTCAAACGAATCCAAACTGAGGAAAAACTATAAATCTCCTCATCAGTCGACTCATGAGTTGACTAGGATTGGTCGACTCATTAGTCGACCAGACAAAATACAAAACTGGAATTTTCCCCATCAGTCGACTCATTGGTTGACTCATCAGTCGACTCATAAGTCGACTCATTGGTCGACTGAGCAGAAAATCCCTAGTTTTCTGCTTAACATATTTATCTGCAAAATTTATAAAATAATGTTCTCTTTGATCATGTTCAGCAATATATATCCGATTCTAACACATGTATAGCAACAGAAACGAAAGATTTGCTTGTAGTATTTTGCATTAAAACCCTAAACATATTTCTTCATGTTTAAAATTGTAGTATTTTGCATTAAAACCCTAAACATATTTCTTCATGTTTAAAAACGTATTGAAACCACTAAATCACAATAAAAATCATGTTTAAACAAATTCTATATTTCTTCATGTTTAAAAACGTATTGAAACCACTAAATCACAATAAAAATCATGTTTAAACAAATTCTAGATCTGGATCTAAGTTTATAAATTCGTTTGTGAGCTTTTATAAACTAAAAACATTCGATTTTCGCATCATATGCTATATAGATCTATTTTTATACACAAATAGTAATTTAGGCTCAATAAAACCAAAATAAAACCAAATAAAACTATACAAACAGTGGGTGTAGGGCTGGGCGAGATGTTACTCACCTCTGGTATGCTGACTAACTCCTGAATCCGAGAGAGAAAGATCTCCTATGCTGCACCTCGTCAAACCCCGTTGAAATTCTCTGAAAAATCCCCCAAAAATCATCAAAAACGAACTAGGGTTTTGAGGGGAGAGAGGGGCTAGGGTTTCTTTGATAACTGATGATTTTTCAGGTTGGTTTCGGGTAGGAGAGATAATATATGAGCGGTTAAATCTGATACAAAACTGAACAGACCCGTAACTAAAAGAAAACCCGGAATCAACCCGTCAGTTGACTCATTGGTCGACTCATCAGTCGACTCATTAGTCTACTCATGAGTCGACTCATAAGTCGACTGACCAGACATATATATCCAGTTTTGTGCATGTTTTGTTATTCAGCCAAAACCAATGCACGGAACTCTATGAAACCACACTCATCCATATCTAATAACTTGTTACCAAGTATATCCATGACCTCAAGTCATTTACCACAAATAGAACTATTTATCACTAATAGTTCACATATACTTCTAACAAAAGTACGAGGTTCTACAGTGATGATGATGATGCACGTACTCATGATGATGTAGGCAGATTACTACATGATATTTTTAGAGGCACAATAGAAGAGTTTTCAGATAAAGATAAAGAAGGCATAAAGGAAGGCACAGAGAAATTGACCGAGGATGCTAAGAAAATTTATAAGTTAGTGGAAGAAGGCCAACAAGAGTTATTCCCAGGATGCAAAACTTTTTCCAAACTCTATTTCATAATTTGATTATATCTGCATAAGTGCATACATGGACTAAGCAATGAGGCATTTGATGATTATCTAACCTTGTGGAGGGAAGCAATTCCAGACATAAAGTTGCTAAAGTCTTTTTATGAAGCCAAAAGGATTGTCAAGGACTTGGGTCTCGATTATGAAAAAATACATGCGTGTTCTAACGATTGCATGTTATTCTATGGAAATGTAAATGAGAAACTGAATGAGTGTAGTAGTTGTGGTGCTTCTCGGTGGAATCCAAAGAAGGATGATGTAGCAAATGACTCAAATCAACCAACTAAAAAGGTGAATAATGTTCCAGTAAAGGTTTTGAGGTACTTTCCTTTAAAACCTAGAGTTCAAAGACTATTTATGTGTTCTCAAACTTCTAAATCTATGAGTTGGCATTCTAAGGAGCGCATCGAGGATGGGATTCTAAGGCATCCGGCTGATGGCAAAGCTTGGAAAGACTTTAATGAAAAGCATCCAGAGTTTGCATTAGACCCTCGTAATGTGAGATTAGGGCTTGCTAGTGATGGATTTAATCCCTTTCGAACAATGAGTATTGCACATAGTACATGACCAGTTATCTTAATCAACTATAATTTACCGCCATGGATGTGCTTGAAGGCAGAATATTTTATGCTATCTCTACTTATTCTTGGTTCTCAATCCCATGGCAATAACATTGACATATACTTGCAGCCACTGATTAATGAATTGAAAGAGTTGTGGGAAGTTGGATTGCTTACATATGATGCTTCTATCAAACAATCATTTAAATTGCGTGTAGCTTTGCTTTGGATAGTTAGTGACTTTCCAGGATACGCAATGTTGTCCGGATGGAGTACTAAAGGTAGGTTGGCTTGTCCTTATTGCAATTATAATACATGCTCTGAGTATTTAAAATATAGTAAGAAGATGTGTTATATGGGTCATCGCAGATTTTTAAAAGATGACCACCCATAGTGATTTAATAAAAGATCGTTTAATGGTGACATTGAGCTTGGAAGAGAACTGATATCATTGTCTGGGACTAAAATTATAGATGAATTATCTGATTTTGTCAATGAATTTGGAAAATAGCAAAAGAAAAAAGCAAATAGAAATTGTCCGTGGAAGAAAAGGTTAGTGTTTTTTGATTTACCTTATTGGGAGCATAATAGATGTCGTCACATGCTAGATTTAATGCATATTGAGAAGAATGTTTGTGACAATATTGTTGGCACATTGTTAGACATTCCAGGAAAGACGAAGGATCATGTTAAAGCTCGCTTTGACTTACAACAAATGAGCATAAGACGAGATCTTCATCCTGTGCAGTCGGCTGATGGTCGTCGTGTTACATTTGCGAAAGCTTGCTTTTCTATAACATCACAGGAAAAAGAAATGTTTTGCAAAGTGTTGACGGATGCAAAAGTGCCTCATGGTTGTGCATCAAATATCTCAAGATGTGTAAATGTGAGGGAGAAGAAAATATCTGGGTATAAGACTCATGATGCTCATTTTCTCATGCAATATTTACTTCAAGTTGCATTAAGAAGAAGTTTGCCTAGGAGTGTTGCTATTCCTCTCATCAGATTAGGTGCTTTCTTCAAGGGTTTCTGCAGCAAAGTTCTCAAGCCAGTTGAACTTAAATCCTTGCAGTCTGAGATCATAGAGATACTTTGTCAACTTGAGAAAATATTTCCACCAAGTTTCTTTGACATCATGGTTCATCTTCATGTTCATTTAGTTCAACAAATTTTGGATTGTGGGCCAGTCAACTACTTCTGGATGTACCCAACAGAGAGATATCTTTGTAGATTAAAGTCATATGTGCGTAATAGAAGTGCTCCTGAAGGCTCCATAGCAGAAGGATATTTAGCTGAAGAGTCCCTAACTTTTTGCTTATTATATATGCATGATGGTGTCAAGACAAGATTTAATAGATACACAAGTATGTATGAGAGAGTTGATGTTGCAAAAGAGACATCGCCAATTTTTCCTAAGATTGGTCATCTATTGGGAGGAAAGAGGAAAAGAAAGGGCAAAGCATTTACATTAGATAATGTTGACTGGGTTAATGCACATCGATATGCCTTGTACAATTGTGATAACAATGAAGTTGATAATTACATACTGTATGATTCATTACTTAATTATTACTTCTTATTTAATGTTGTTGTTCATATTTCACTTTATAGACCTATATATTTTATATTGTTATACAGTGAACATAAACTTTTGATTGAGAATCAGTCAAGACAAAGAGGAAGAACAAATAAATGGATGGGAGCTCAAAAGCACAGCAAGGACTTCACTGACTAGTTTAAAACTAGAGTATCTGAGTTGGAATCAGCGCCTGATTATCTAAAATGGTTATCAATGAGTCCTAATTTTGTAGCAAAAAATACAGAGGCTATTATGTGAATGGTTGTACTTTTCACATCAAGGCGCGTGATGAAACATGCAAAACTCAGAATAGTGGTGTGTCTGTAACTAGTCTAGTAGATAGTTATGCAAGTTCTAAGGACCATAATCCTAAAGCTGGAAATGTTACTTTTTACAGCGTCATACAAGATATCATTGAAATAGACTATTGGGGCAAATTTAGTGTTGTGCTATTCAAATGTGACTGGTTTCATTCAGAAGAAGATGAATATGGGCTTATCTACGTCAATTTTAATAACAAAGGCCATATAAATGACCCTTTTGTTATGGCATGCCAAGTTCATCAAGTTTTCTATGTGAAGGATCCTGTTGAAGAGGCAAACAAGAATTGGCATTATGTTTTAAAGAAGCTTCCTAGTCATGTTTATGATATTGACCGTGATATTGGTGCTACACATGGAGGTGACTATTGGGTTGAAAGTATTGACATTGTCAGTGAATTAATCCCAACTAGTAATGATGACATAGATGATGTGGGTTATTGTAGAGATGATGTGTCGAGGTCCACTGTTGACATTCCTCCAAATATATATATATTCATGATGATAATATAATGGAAGGTGATGAAGACATCGACTCTGATGAAACAGATTGGGATTGGATGGAGTAAAGACATGGGACTTTCTGTATGTTTTGAAAGAAATAAGCTTTGAACTTTATGTTTTGAGTATATGGGTTGAGTAGACTTTGTCATTTTCTTTATGTTTTGAGTATGAATTAGTAGTTTAAAGAACGCAGAATTTTTGCAAGATTGCAGGTTATGATTTTGTAACTAACAATCATATTTGAAGGATTAACCTCTTCAAAATCCATTAACGTTCAATGTTTTTTGGATGCATTGTTAATCAGCAATAATGTGTGCTTTTACCATGTATATGCATGTACATACATGGTAAGTCAAGAAGATGGGGGCGCTGAGATCATCGCTTAAAATGGTCACCTTTTCTTTCTTTCTCTCGATTTCTATTTAGAACTTTTTGGTTTTCTCAAGGTCACATGATAACATTTGGATGTTGGGTTTCAGTTAGATTAGTAGGATTATAGTACCAGATCATTGAAATTGTAACATTTCTAGTTTGAAGAAGAAAGAGGTGACTTGAATCCTATAGATTGATATCGTCAAGCAAGGTGATAGTTTTTTTAGTTTTTCCCTAACTTCAACAAAGCTCATTTCTTTTATCTCTCCATAAGTTTGACAGCTCTTTTAACATGTTCACCTCATGCTTGCTGATCTTTTTGCAGGAACCGTGTGACCACATCTGGATGGTTTCTGCTAAATTTTGTTCGAGTTTGTCAGGTTCCTAAAAGATAGGAACCGTGTGACCACATCTGGATGGTTTCTGCTAAATTTTGTTCGAGTTTGTCAGGTTCCTAAAAGATAAAGGCTATCTTGCAATCCTTTTTCTTTTACTGCTAAATTTTGTTCGAGTTTGTCAGGTTCCTAAAAGATAAAGGCTATCTTGCAATCCTTTTTCTTTTACAATTATACACAATGAAACTTCATCATATATCACTCTTGAAAGTATAAGGGCTGCTCATGAATTAAGGCCTATAAATCGACAAGTTATTTTGTTTGCTTCATTAAATATGAGTAAGTTCCTTACAATTCATTAAGAACTTTCATGCATTTTGCACGAATATGCATTCTGATGTATCTTTTGTCCTTGGAGTTACCAGGGAACAAACAAAAACATGGAAGCAGAAAAAAATTCTATGTCAACCTCTTCAAAACAGAAGAGATCATTTGAGGTAAGTTGGGTTGATTTTTAATTGTATATTCTAAGTTTCTTTCTCTAAGTGTATTAATTTTTTTACTTTTCCTTGTTTGTAGGTTACGAGCGCAGAATGTGGGCGTGGTGACAAAAAGAAGCAAAACAGGATCTTTTATCCTCCGAAACAGATTACAAATGTGGCAACGACATGTCCACAAGTGCGCTCAAAAGAACATAATCGGGTAAATAATATGGATATTATGAGAAAGCATGCGCCTAATATATATGAACCACCTACTAGAAATATTGCAATACAAAGAAAGGAGTTAGAGGTGCAGACAAAGAAGAAAATGATCCGTATGAGACAATCAAGAAAGGAAAAAATGTTGGATGAAATAGAAAATGCGGAGCGAGATATTCGGAAAAAAATCATAAAGCAAATGGGACAATCTAGTAAGGCACGACAACAACTTCACAATCATGCACAAATAAAGGTGATAGCAAGAGGAGAACACTCAGCCAACATAGAAGATGAAGGGGAAGATATTAGAGAGGATTTCATAGAAGATGCTGAAGGAGATGTTAGTGAACATGATGAGCAAGATGAAGAGGAAAATAATTGGGAGGATTTTACAAAGGAGTCTGAAGGAGGTGAGGACTTAAGGGAACAACCAACAAGAGATGTAGCCAATAAAGTGGTAGACAAACCCAAAAAATATCGAGGGCAAACTAAATGTGAAAAAATTCATGCACGAAGTGTCCATGGTCGATAAGTTATTTTTTTAAATGGATATGGACAACCTATCGGACCGTCAGATAAGGCATGCAGTGAACTTAGCAGTTTCTTAGGCACACTTGGAAGAAACTCAAGTTTTGCACCTCTAGATAAGGAAAATTGGCACAAAGTTAAAGAAAAAGATAAAGAAAAAATATGGGATTATGTTAAGGTACGAATTTTATAATTAATCGCTAATTTCCTGTTGTTCTTTCCCTCTTATATATATCAAGTATTTATGATCAAAAATTTTTATTGTCAAATTATGTTAATGTAGGAAAAATATGACATTCCGGAGGAAGGAAAAAAATGGACCCTAGAAACTATCAATTGTGTATGGAGGCGCTGGAAATCCATATTGACGAAGAAGTGTTTTGACGGGTTCAAAAATGAAAAACAAAGACTAAAGACACGGCCAAATACTATACCTGAAATTGAATTTAAAGCCTTGCTTAAATTCTAGAACTCTGAACAATCAAAGGTAAATGAGAAAAAAGACATGCTTTGAAGCCTGGAGTAGTTCAACTAATTAATAACTGTAACATTGCTTTAACATGCTTATAGCAATCAGGATTATAAGATATGTGCTTGATTCTTGAAATTTGTTTTTTTCTTTCTTTTGCACTGAAAGCTATTAGGCCATGGCAATTCCTGGTAAATTATAGTAAATTATAATTTTGATAATTCTTATAGTAAATTTTGATGTAGCTACTCGTTAACATTTTCAGTAGACTTTTCTGGTTTCTGGGAGACTGGGACAATATTACAGGCTTAAATTTAGGAATTTGATCTTTTGCTTGTTTAGTTTAATCAGATGTGTTAGTCCATTATTTGTCAACATGCATACAAATCATGTGTACATAATTGGTGAACAATCCTAGGTGCATATGTTGATACCAAGCACGCAAGTACCATATGATCAAGCATATTCCCTACATACCAGTCAAAGAAATATAGATATAGTATTTATATGTACTACAAACCAAAGCGTAACTTGAATTAAAAACCCTAATCCATTTAACTTACAAGTGTGAAGTTGATTGTCGTCAGGTCAAGAACTTAAAACAAGCAGTTTGCTGTCCACTAAGACCTATTTTTGCACTAAAAGAGAGCTCATTGAACCAATTTACTTATTACGGTATTATTACTTTCTTTTAATTCTTGGATCATCTGTGAATCAGAACTGCACCATGAAATATGATGCACGAATTGCATTATATATGCACTGCATTCATCTCTCCTGGTGTCTAATCTGATTTCATATTTTGGTTGATGAAGCTTCAGTTTTTTGTTTAGCAATACTCCTGAATATATTTCTATTTGTCCTTAATTATTAAAAACGTGTACAATAATGAATTAATAATTTAATATCCCACTTTTAATGTTATGTTGACTCTGACTTTCAGAGAGAAGTCAAGGATTACTCTGTCGATTAAGTAGTTAGAGGAGGATCCTCTTTTGGAAACACTAGACAAAGTGATTCCTCAGGTGAACACTGGACATGGATATCATCAATTCAAATGTTTAATAATATCCTGTTTAACAATATCCAGTAATTGCATATATAAATTATTGAATTCATACTTACAGGAGTTATAGGCTCGTTTATCGTTTCTTGTTCACTTGTTTATCATTCATACTAATGGTCTGGTTGTTATTTAAATCCACGTTCCTTCAAGTGAGACCAACAAAGCAAATCGTGAAGGTCTAGAATATGTGCACACTACGGGGACAATAAGTTTTGTGAGGATTCGCAAAAAAAAATAGTTTTTCAAAATTTTTTTAGTGTTACTTATTAACTGCATCATTTCTTTTTGTTCGTTTTTAATGTATTTATCAATATTTTAACTATCATGTCTTTATTATAGGAAAATGAGTTGGGAAGACCTCCAAGTGAAGCTGAAATGTTTATTGAGACCCGTAAAAAGAAGATAAATCCACAAGGAGAGAAAACAACCAATTTGATAGTATGTGCCATATTCCCTAAATATTAATATTCATATATTTCTTTTTAGGTCCTAATTTTCATATAACATGCATAGCAACTAAATATAAATTTTGCTAATGAAGGGTGATTTAGAAGAACTCAAATCTCAAGATGAAGATGATGATGCATGGGATTTAGTCAAGAAAGATGAACATCCTGGACGTGTATGTCTTAGGGGGAGGGGTGCCACTAAAACCATGCTCCAGAATAAAAATAAAAAGATCATGGATCCCTCTGAGCAAGTTCTAGAATCTGTTGTTCAAACTATATCACAAAAAGTTGAGCAAGAGTTGACAAAAAAGTTTGAAGATCAGAAGGCAGATTTGGTTCATGGTTTCACCGAGCTCTTGACTAAAACACTTGGGCAAACAATTGATCCGGCGACTATTGCAAAACTTATTGCACGCACAAGATCACCTGAGCAAGGTGGTAGTGTTCGAAATCATGATCATCCTCGCTCATCTGCAAGCAGCCATTAGCCACGAAATGAGGTAGTTTTTTCTTTTGTTATATCTTTCTTTTTCCTTTTTGTGTATTATGACAACTTGATTTGGATTGGTTGCTTCTTAGTTCATATACCTAAATATGATCGTTATGCAATAAGTTATGACTCTAAAGAGACACATACATTCCATTTCATGCAATAAGTTATGACTCTAATGACCTTTATCCTTCTACCATCTGTGTCTCTTCTATTCTACTTGTGCTTACTCTTAATTTCATTAGATAAGTCATAGTTTGATCTTGAATATAGGGCCTCCCATTAATTAAACCTCAATTTTACTAGTACGCAACACATTTATTACCATATGGTTTCTTGTCCTCAATAACATCACTTATTTTTTGTCTTGATTTTTTTTAGTATTTCAGTTTCTAATTGGCTTGGATTTTACTCCTAAATCAACCCCCATCATTTTTTTACATAACATGCGTGTGCATGCATTCCTTTTTCTCTCTCTATTATGTATGTCACTTTCTAGAACTTTATACAATCAAATGCTTTTTTTTGCCAAAGATAAACTTAGGAATATAATACCCCCCACATTATTCTCTCTCTCCACATGCTGCCCAATCCCATCTCTTGGACAAGACCAAGACCTACACAACAATTTGTAGAATCTTTAGACTTTGGCTTTTGTTTCAAGGTACAAAAAAGATAGGTATTCCTTTCTAGATGTGCTTCAATTAATGATGAATACATGTGAGGATCTCTTGGTTATTGATAATGAAGTTATATATACCAATACGTAGCCGACAACAAAAGATATTAAACCACATATATTAATTACTGCTACAACTCTATCTCCTGCCAACCAAACACTCATTTGTGATCACAAGGACATCATCATGTACAAAAACTACTCAGCACCCTCCTCAAGTTTCGTACGAAAATAAAAGTCAATAATAAATCATTTTGGACACCCAAGTAACAATGCAGCACCCTCAAATCACTGAGGCTTGCTTATCTGCACAAAATACACATTCTTATATCAAGGAACTGCTGGTCATTAAAACAGGAGGGCAAAACACATGTTTCCATAGACAAATCACCTTGTAATGATCAAAGTAGGAATGGATGCTCTGAATCCATTATAGTGCATTTCATTCTACTTGTGCTTACTCATCTTTTTATCTTGATGTATGTAGGAAAACATCTGAAGATCCATGCTTGTTGCTCTTTGGGGGATTTATTTGTTGTGAAGATCTAGAACTTAATCGTCTCAATAGAGACATTTTGACCTTTTGATTAAGTAGTAGCTCTTTGTTTTAATCATGGAGGATTTGTGATATGTGCTTAATTTGGTAAGTTTGTGTGTAAAACTTACGAAGAATTATCTCAATCCTTTTGCTATAATCTTGTTCTTCGTTGTAAGGAATTGTTCATTATATTAAGGCTAAAGTTTGGTTAGTTTGTGTGTAAAACTTGGACTATTGTTTCTTTGTATGTGATGGACTGATGTGTGATATCTGGGTGATTTGTTTTGATTAGTAAAAAATGAAAACCGTCCCCTTTGGTTTAAAAATCGTCCCCATAGATCACAAATAAAACCGTTCCTATAGACAATATAACCGTCCTCTTAGGTCAAGCTCGAAACCGTCCCCCTTGGTATAAAAACCGTCCCCCTTGGTATAAAAACCATCCCCATAGAAACCGTTCCCCTTTCTATAAAACTGTTCGCATTGCTTAGAACCTAAAAACCGTTCCCCTTGCTATCAAACTGTTCCGGTTGCTTAGAACCTAAAAACCGTTCCCCTTGATATACAACCGTTCCACTTGGTCTAAACTAAGAACCGACCCCTTAGCACAACCGTTCCCTTATGGTATCAAGGATGACAGTTTACAAATCGTTGCACTAGGAGCATAAACCGTCCCATTAGACCTAAGAGCAAGGCTGTAAATGAGACGGATGTTGAACCGTCCCCATAGGCCTAGTGTGACGGTTTCCATGCCTAGTGTGACGGTTCACAACCGTCCCCATAGACCTTAAATGTGGTAGTGTTATTCCTTTCAAAGTTTTAATCTTTCTTTGTAATTTGGAGTTAGTTTGCAATGGGAGAAGAAGGTAAAAGCAGCAAGTCGATGACGAGTACAGTTCAAGTTGGTTTTTAGAACACCAAAATTAGTGTGATAAAATATGACGGTAAAATTAACTTTGGTTTGTGGATGAGTGACGTACAGGATGCGCTCAATGCTCAAAACTTAGAGGAGACCATCATGGTCCACGAGAGACCACCAAAATATGAAGAGGCGATATGGGAAAAG
Organism: Asparagus officinalis; assembly: GCF_001876935.1. Lineage (NCBI taxonomy): Eukaryota > Viridiplantae > Streptophyta > Magnoliopsida > Asparagales > Asparagaceae > Asparagus > Asparagus officinalis. The sequence continues at coordinate 90,250,097 of NC_033801.1, read as the reverse complement.
ATGAATAGGAACGCTTGTGGGGTGATCAGGTCCTGTTTGGAACAGGAGCTGAAGTATAATGTGATTGGAACGAGTCTGCGATGAAGATGTGAGAAATTCTCAACAATAAGTACCTTACGAAGAGTGTTGAGAATAGGTTACATTTGCTGCATAGGTTATTAAGATTCTAGATGTCCAAAGGCACCTCGCTTGCGGCTCATGTGAACAACTATACAAAGTTGTTGTCGGACTTGGCGAATGTTGATGAGAAGATTTTGGATGAGTACAAGGCTATTATCTTATTGGGCTCCTTATCGGATGAGGAGTATGACATATTTATGCTCACTTTGTTAAACGCGAGATCTTCTATCAGCTACAGTGAAGTTACTAATGCTTTGACGAACTACGATTTGAGGAGGAAGGATAAGAAGACTTCCCGTGCTAGTACTTCAGGCGAGACCTTATCGAAGAGAGGTAGAAGCCCATATCCGAAAGGTGCTAATAGAGGAATGTCAAAGTCAAGAGGTCGTCACCAGCTAGGAAAAAACCAATGTGCATTCTGCAAGGAGTAGATACATTGGAAAAGAGATTGTCCAAAGATCAAAGAGAAGGAGAATAGCAAGAAAAAGGGTCTGAAGGCTAATGAGGTGAATATTGCGAAAGGCGATGATTCCGATGATTCGAGCTTTTCTCTACTGATTACTCCAAAGGTGAACCACTTGAATGCATCATATTGGATGCTTGATTCCGACGCTACCTATCATGTGACCCCTAGGCGAGATTGGTTTGCATTTTTTGAGAAGCTCGATGGGGGAGTTGTAGTCTTGGAAAATGATCAATCCTGTGGCATTTGTGGGATATGTACTATGCAGATCCGGATGCATGATGGAGTAGTTCGTGAATTGAAGGAGGTGAGATTCGTTCCTCAGCTGAATAAGAATCTTATTTCTGTTGGAGCTTTGGAGGCAAAGGGATTTAAGGTAACCTTTGAAGACGCTGTAGCAAAAGTTACTAAAGGATCTTTGGTGGTGCTGAAGGGAGTCCGCAGTAGAAACTTGTATTATCTAAAGGGGAGCATCAAAATTGGCCAGGTAGCTTCAGTAATTTTAGAGGAGAACATGAGTAGACTTTAGTACTATAGATTGGGGCATACAGGAGAGAAGTCACTGTAGGCTTTATGCAAGTAGGGGCTATTGAAGGGAGCCAAGAGTGGAAAAATTGAGTTATGTGAGCACTGTGTTCTTAGCAAAAAGATGAATGTGAAGTTTGGGATAGCCATTCATTAGACGAAGGGCATTCTGGACTATGTGCACACAGATGTTTGGGGTCCCACCAAGACTGCATCACTTGGTGGTCGACATTGGTTCGTCACATTCGTTGATGACTATTCTAGGCGATGTTGGGTGTACACCATGATAAAGAAGAGTGAAGTTCTAGATATATTCGTGGATTGGAAGAAGAGATTGGAACTACAGACTGGGAGAAAAATCAAGACGTTGCAATCCGACAACGGCGGCGAGTACACATCAGACCCCTTTCTACAGCTATGTCGAGACGAGGGCATAGAGAGGTACTTCACGGTTAGTCATACACCATAGCAAAATGAGGGTGGCAGAGAGGCTAAATCAGTCTTTGCTGGAGAAGGTTCGATGTTTATTATCGCAGAGTGGTTTGGAGAAGATCATTTGGGCTGAGGCACTTACATATGCGAGCCACCTCATTAATAGGCTGCCTTCATCTGCGATTGAGGGGAAGACCCCTATAGAAATGTGGTCGGGAGAGCCAGCACATGACTATGACCAGCTCAAGGTATTTGGATGCCCTATATTTTATCATGTGAGAACAGATAAATTAGAACCTCGAGCTAGGAAGACCATATTTGTAGGATTCAAACGTGGTGTCAAGGGATACAAACTTTGAGATCCAGTTGATAAGACGATTGTACTGAGTAGGGATGTCACATTTGATGAGGCTTCTATCTTGAAGCTTCCCAGCTCTTATCAGGTGGAGAGCGACCCGACAGAGGAGATATCATAGATGGTGGAGATCGATGCAACTCCACAGTGTGCAAATGGTGCAGTATCCATTAGAGTACCGACTGAGGTAACGTCAGGCGAGCATGACGGTGATACGAAGGATACGAGTACTCATATGCAGGATCAGGGACCGACGACTCAAGTTCAGAATTCTATTGTGGTTCGGAGAGTATCGATAAGTTTGTACCTACTACTTTCAGAGAGGCCAAGCAGAGTTCGGAGGCTGATTCGTGGTGGTAGCTATGCAGGAGGAGATAGAGTCTCTTCACAAGAATGATACGTGGGAGCTTGTTGAGCTTCCAAAGGGGCGGAAGGAAATTGGTTGCAAGTGGGTATACATGAAGAAGAAGGTCATTGAGGGCACTCCATTGAGGTTCAAAGCTAGGTTAGTTGTGAAGGGCTATGCACAGGAGGAAGGTATAATAAGGTTTTCTCTCTGGTGGTGAAGCACTCTTCGATTCGAATTTTGCTAGCTTTGGTGGCACAGTATGGTTTGGAATTAGATATGTTAGATGTGAAGACGGCATTTCTTCATGGTGATCTTAATGAAGAAATATATATGACTTAGCCATTGGGATTCTGAACTGCAGGGAAAGATATGTTGGTTCACAGGTTGAAGAAATCGCTATACGGTTTGAAGCAGTCTCCTCGATAGTGGTATAGGCGATTCGATGGTTTTATGATTGGTCATTCGTACACTAGGAGCCAGTTTGATCCTTGGGTATATTTTCGCAAGTTAAAAGGAGGTGCGTACATCTATTTGTTACTTTATATCGATGGCATGTTGGTTGCCTCTATTTCCAGATCTGCTATATATGAGTTGAAGGCACAACTTTCAAAGGAGTTTGAGATGAAGGATTTGGGTGAGGCAAAACATATTTTAGGAATGGAGATCGACAGAGACAAGATGAAGGGAAAAATTTATTTGACAAATGTGGCTTATTTGAAGAAGGTTCTACAGCGATTTCATGTTAGCATGGATACGAAGCCAGTTAGTGTACCATTAGGAGCCCATTTGAAACTTTCAGCTGACCTTTCACCGAAGATAGTTAAAGATAGAGATTTGATGTCGAAGACTCCATATGCGAGTGCGGTTGGGAGCTTGATGTACGCGATAGTATGTACTAGACTAGATTTGTCACAGGCGGTGAGCATGGTATCGAGATACATGTGTTCGCGGGGAAAATCGTTTTCTTCATTGATGTCATTGTGATCTCAAAATAACAACTTTTTGTGGTTACAAAAGATCCGGTCTTTTTTAGATCCGGTTACAACGAAATCAAAGAAAATAAAAAAGATTACAACTTTCTCCTTGTGAACAAATCGCGAGCTCCTGTTTTGCGGTCACTCGCTTTTGTGGGTTCTTTGCCAACGCCAAGGTTAATTCGTGGACCACCGCGCGATCTAGATCCGGTCGGATCTACACGATTTGACGGGTATTATTCCACGAAGGGAATAATAGCCGGGAGGGATTAGTTCACTAAGGAAATAATCGCTCGGATCTCGGGATCTAAGACCAAGCTTAGATCCGGAGTGTGATCTCATGTAGATCTCAGATCTGTTCTTCCCCTCTCTCGAACTCCTGCCTTTTGTGACGTGGATGCTCGCCGAGGATCAGATCTGGATGTCCAAGTCTTCAAGTCTTCAAAACTCTAAGCTCGATCTTCAATCCGGCAGAGTTTCGGCTCTCAAAAGTCCAACCTTTGAAAATGAACAACCCTTGGCCTATTTATAGGCTCTCTTTACTGTGCCCGCGCACGGAATAGTGTCGGCCACCTATAGGTGGCCGGCACTGGGCCGAGCCACCCATAGGTGGCTCGGCTCTTGGCCGAGCCACCCATGGGTGGCTCGGCTTAAGCCGAGCCCCCTTAGGCGTTGTTCCGTCGTTTTCCGTGTTAAGGGACCTATAAGCAATTTTATATGCCTACAGATACCCCCTCCAAAGTATTTCAGTCTCTTTCTTTTATAGAAGAGTCTGGAATACTTTGGATATGATCGTCCCAACCTTCAGTCGGTGTAATGGGACTTTGGAATGACTTCCGTTCTTGATTCCTTCAATCTTCCAAGCTATTCGGTGCTTTGTCGAATGTCTGTAAGAGTTCCGGTGCTACATTTATTGTCTGACCATTGTCGGAATTTTAAACTTGAAGTCGATTCCTGACTTTCTAATCTTTAGCTGACCATCGATTGTTGGCGTCGAGTCTTTATCTTGCAACGCGTTGTCCGCGTAGTGTTGTTGAGTTATCCTTAAGAATATTTATAAAAACATCCTCCAGGAACTTCTCAACGAAAATTAGGGAACAGTTTATACTCATATTTAAGAATATTTATGAAAAATATTCTCCAGGAACTTCTCAACAAAAATTAGGGAACAGTTTATACTCATATACCTTATTGGAGTAATGATTCTTTCATTGCAACGCATTGATTGGCGTTGACCTAGGGTTACGCGTTGTCCGGTGTTGAATTTTTGATCGCAACGCGTTGACTGGCGTTGACCTAGGGTTACGCGTTGACTGGCGTTGACCCTAGGGTTTTGAACGTCGTACGTTGACTGTTTGATTGCAACGCGTTGACTGGCGTCGACCTAGAATTACGCGTTGTCCGGCGTTGACCCTAGGGTTTCGAATGTCGTTGGATGCTCAAGTCACGAGACCAACTAATGAAGCTGATGCGTCAGTGACTCTCGTATTTATAGGATTTTTGGCAAACCCTCAGCCATCAACGGGTTTGATAAGCCTTTACCGACTACCGTTTGAGTCGGGCTAGCATGCGGATTGTTCAAGTCCGTTCCGCATGTGACGTTAAGCTAAAAGAGTTAACCCTTAATGGAGCTGGTACGTCAATGACTCGCATTTGTAGAATTTTTGGCAAATCCTCAGCCATCAACGGATTTGATTAGCCTTTACCGACTACCGTTTGAGTCGGGCTAGTATACGGATTGTTTAAGTCCGCTCCCATGTGACGTTTTAGCTAAAAGAGTTAACCCTTTTAGTGCTACGATATTGAATACGTAGACTTCGTCTTTCTCACGGGAATAGACTACCCGGCGACGCGTGTTAGGCGTTGACTTTAGGGTTTTTGGCTAACCCCCAGCCTTCAACGGGTTTGATTAGCCTTTACCGACTACCGTTTGAGTCGGACTAGCATGCGGATTGTCTAAATCTGTTCCGCATGTAACGTTGTGCTAAGAGAGTGAATTCTCTGAGACTTTGTGCTATGATGTTGAATACATAGGTTTCGCCATTGTTACGGGAATAGGCTACCCGGCAACGTGTATTAGACGTTGACTTATCCCTACTTAGGCTTCGGGATGAGATACCCCAGAATCGAACTCTGGTGTCTTTTTCTGCGGAAAAAGACTAAACTGGCAGCGCGTGTTAGGCGCAAACTTATCCCTGCTTAGGATTCGAGATAAACTTCCTAGACTGGAATTCTAGTGTCTTTTTCAATCGGTAAAAGACTAAACCGGCAACACGTGTTAGGCGTCCTACTTAGGATTCGGGATAAAATTCCCTGTACTTGTGAGGCACAGATTTTGAGAGTTGAAAAAGGTGGTGTCTTCTCTTGGGGCAAAGACGAACCCGAAATGGGAGAGGAAGAATTTTATATTCTATCTCCCGACACTGAAGAAGAGTTTTATATTCTATCTTCAGCTGGAAAGGAGACTAGAGGTGGGATCTCCACCCCCAGAATCCGGAACGATGAAACTAGGAGTGGGATCTCCACTCCAAGAATCGAAAAGCTTAAGATAACCCTAACTGTCGGAAGGTTTGATTACCGAACTAAAGATGAATTTCTCGTTTATCGAGAGTGAATTATAGTTTTGACCCTAACTATAGGAAGGTTTGGCCAAATGGGAGTTTGAGGTGACCCTAACTGTAGGAAGGTTTGATCACTTGATTTGAAAGTGGACCTCTCGTTCATTGGAGGAATCGAGAGGGGATTTTGACTATGGTCCTAACTGTAGGAAGGTTTGACCAAATGGGAGGTTTAAGACGATCCTAACTGTAGAAAGGTTTGATCGCTCGGTTTGTGGACTTCTCGTTTATTGGGAGAATCGAGAGGGAGTTTTGGTTTTGGTCCTAACTGTAGGAAGGTTTGACCAATTCCGAATATTATGTCCAAACTCTAACAATATGAATGTTGAGTGCACAGACGCGGTGAGAATTTGAATGGGAGTTTCTTATTCATCATCTTGCTGTGGTGACCAGATTATCCCTAAGAATACACTATATTTACATCCACCCCCAGCTTCCTATGCGGAACTGGTTCGGACATTATTCTCAATTACCTGACTGGGTTATCCTTAAGAATATTAGCGTAATATTCTCCAGGAACTTCCTGTCAAAAGTGGGAAACAGTTTAGACTCATATACCTATTGGAGTGTGCAGGGAGCAGTTTAACCTCTTGCACCTGTTGGAGGGTTGAGAAACAGTTTATACTCGTATACTCTTTGGAGTCTTGATTCGACTTAATTGAGCGATATAACGCCGGCTTCAACCAAGGTCTGAATGCTATTCTTGAGAGCAAAGCAATCCTTGGTGGAATGAACGACCCTCCTATGGTATGCACAGTACTTTGGGTCCGTATTGTTGTTAGCTTCCTCCTGATTCGTGATAGGTGGTAGCTTGATCTTGTTGTTTCCAAGGAGGGATTCGAAGATGGCTGTAACGTCTTCGTCCTTGAAAGAGTACTCTTTCTGGAGTCTCGGACACGAAGTCTTTTGCTGCCTTTGGGATTGCTGTTGTGACGTTCGATTAGCACCGTCAGCAGCTGCAGGTGCCTTGCCCTTACCACGAGAAGCGAAGTTTGAATTCAGCGGATTGATCGTCGGTCGGCTCTTCTCGGCCTTCTTCCTTCGGAGGAAGCGTTCGGCTTGTTCACCGCGCACCTTCAGGTCTTTCCAAGTGTCGGACGGCGCTGTTCCCATTGCTTCCAACACGTCCAGTGCATGGTTGTTGTGGCAAGTCTGGAGAATAAACTCCTCAGTGATCGGGTCCCGACAGTTCATCGCCTTGTTCCGGAACCTCTTGACGAAAGTGTCGACTAACTCCCCGTCTTTCTGCTTCTCATCGAGCAATGATCCGATAGATATCTCGGTGTCGTCGTCGAAGAAATTGGTGAGGAACATGGTCTCCATATCATCCCAGCTGTTCACGCTACCTGGCTTGAGGCGGCGATACCAATCAAAGGCGGCTCCGCGAAGAGTGCTGATGAATGACCGCACCATCAGAGGCTCATTGCCAGAGATTACTCCCAGGTGTGATTTGAAATAAATCACATGCTGAGCGGGCGAACCCTTCCCATCAAACGGCGTGAAGTTAATTAGGTTGAACTTCGCCGGATATGGGATCGATTCCCACTCTCTTGGGTATGGACAGGGAATGCCTGTTTTCTTCGTCTCTTGAGCGGAGATCAATGTGTTGATTTTGCTCTCGAGGTTCTTGATCTTCAGACTTTCGCCTGTGTTTTCGTTAGCACGATTCTGAGGCGGAAGTGTGGCATTACGACTAGCATCCTCATTACCACCCCCTGCATTGACGGGAGGATTATTGGCATTGTGAGCTTCATCCGTATCTGTGTGCTCCTCTTCCTGAACGACCTGGTTATGGTGGCTTGGTTCACCTTGCTGGTTCGTCAGTGCCTGAATTTGTTGCTCATGCATTTCTCTCATGTTCTGCATGGCCATCTGCATTTCGAACCTCCGCGCTTATCATGAACGACTCGCGGGGTTGTCCATCGCTGGACACCGTGTTATCTGATGCGACGGCAGAGCAGGAATCCGATTCTTCATCTTCCGACTGCAATCTTGTCCGAACCCTACCATAAGTTCCTCGTATGATGGATCTAGACTGCAGACGAGTTAGATACCGGGGTATTGGCAGAATTGACTCGGGATTATCCCGTGTTGGTGCCCTTTTGCTGGTCATATTGGTGGTGACTCTCGGAAATTCACCGTCTTCAACCACAACGCCTATGCTTTGGTTTTGGCGTTTCGGTACTAAGCCTTTCGAACACTGAAATTCTCTCGGGAACTGCCTTAATGCAGTTGCACTCAGATAGTACTGCCCGAATGAGCTTTGAACAAGGGCATTGAGTTTCTAGCCTTCGAGGATTTCTCTTTCTGGCTTTGCTCGTACCCCCAGCATGATAGTACAGCTCGTCCGTTTGAAAGTCGGAGCAACCTATCGTGTGTTGGCATGATTTCTCAGGTATAACGTAATCATCATCAGACGATAATGTTTCCTTCTGAGAGCGAATCACCTTCTTCGGACTTTCGAGAGTCACGCGCCTCGAAACACGCCTTTGTGGGCGTGAATCCTCGACGGGCTCCTGAACTTCAATGCACAGCATAGTGCGCTTGGGTGCCATGATTTCTTTGTCATGTTGATGGTTGCGGTGACCCCCATCATGTTGATTCGTTCGGGGTTTTCTTAGCAGGACCAAATGATCTTGAACAGAAGCTTTGCCTCTCTCGTCGGGAATTGGACCGAGGCGTTCCAAAACTGATTTCTTCCTTTTGGACGATTCTGCATGATCTCCCGGAGAAGCTATTGGAGTTACCGGCGACTTGGGTTGATTCGTCGGTGGTTGAACTTTTGTTGGAGGTTGCTTCGGCCTCCATACTTGGCGGGTTGGTGATGACTTTTTGGCCACTCTTCCCTCCTCCAACTTCTTGGCCTCCTGCACAAGAATTTTTGCTTGTGCGTGTCGAACGGTTCCGTTTGACCCGGATCCATTCGTTCGTTGGCGGCTTGGAGGAGCTGCCATTCTTCAGTTGTTGAGGCTGTTTGCCTCCTCTGTTCTTCAGATTCACGTTGTAGCGGATCCCGTCAACAGACTCCATGGCCTTTGCAAATTGTTTCGCAAGGTGTTGACGTTGCCTTTGGCGGGCTCTCTTCGAGAGAGTCACCACGCCCCCTGCGGCAAAAGGGTTGGCCAGAGCAGATCCGACCTGGTTGGGGATTGGAGGAATCTCACCCGATGCAACTTTGGCATCCAGCGGGGCGAGATCTTCGTTGGTGTTTTCCACGTCTTCATACCAACGAGTTTTTCTCCTGGAGGAGAACTTGGACTTCTTGGACTTGCGGGGGGAGGTTGATCCGGACGAGGACGACAAGTATTCCTCGAACTTCTGTTGGTCGAACTCGTATTCGACCTCCTCCACGACCGGATTGAGATCCGCGGCTGCCCGACGCTCCGTCTCGGCAGCGAGATCGGCGTCTCGCACTATGGTCGCCAGATGTTGTGGAAAATCGATTTTCTTCATTTGATGTCATTATTGATCTCAAAATAACAACTTTTGTGTTACAAAAGATCCAGTCTTTTTTAATCCGGTTTTACAACGAAATCAAAGAAAATAAAAAAGATTACAACTTTCTCCTGTGAACAAATCGCGAGGAAGAGAAAGGAAGGAGGCGAGGAAAGGGAGGGGGAGGAAGAGGGAGAAGATACCTGCTTTTGCGGTCACTCGCTTTTGTGGTTCTTTGCAACGCCGGGGTTATCCGTGTGACCACCACGCGATCTAGATCCCGATCGGATCTACACGATCTTGACGGTATATTCCACGAGGGAATAATAGTCGGGAGGGCATTAGTCTAAGGAAATAATCGCTCGGATCTCGGAATCTAAGGACCAAGCTGTAGATCCGGAGTGTGATCTCGTGTAATCTCAGGATCTGTTCTTCCCCTCTCTCGAACTCCTGCCTTTTGTGACGTGGATGCTCGCGAGGATCAGATCTGGATGTCCAAGTTCTTCAAGTCTTCAAACTCTAGAGCTCATCTTCAATCGGCAGAGTTTTCGGCTCTCAAAAGTCCAACCTTTTGAAAAATGAACAACTTTGGCATTATAGGCTCTCTTTAACTTTGCCCGCCGCACAAGGAACCAGTGTCGGCCACCTATCGGGTGCGCGGCACTGGCCGATGCCACCCATAGGTTTGGCTCGGCTCTGCCCGACCATCCATCATGCGGTGGATTGCCTGGTTGATTGGCCAATCGGCCGCCACCGAGCACCCATGGGTGGCTCGGCTTAGGCCGAGCCACCTATGGGTGGCTCGGCTTTGGCCGAGCCCCCTTAGGCGGTGGGTTTTCCGTCGTTTTGTCCGGTCTTGTTTTGTCTGTGTTTCGGTTGACTTAGACTCTGATTTTGTTGATCTGATTTGGCAGTAGATCCGCTTCTGATTTCGAGTAGATCCACTTCTGAGTTCAAGTCTGAAACTGATCTTGATTCGATCGTGATTCGTCCGAGTTTGTCCTTGGTTGGATCACTCGTTGACTCTTCAACACTTGGCTTGATTCTGAACGCGAATGGATTTATTCCGTTGCTTGCGTGCGATTCGTCGACCTCGTCGCCTCGTTGGTTCGTCGGTTTGTGCCGAGCTGAGCTAAGGGACCTATAAGCAATTTTATATGCCTACAACATGCACGATCTAGGAGTGGGTCATTAGGACGCCATGAGATAGATTTTGAGGTACATTCAAGGTACGCTCAATGTTAGTTTGATTTATGAGCGGGACACTATAGGTGGGTAGTTATGTATTGGCTACGTTGATTCGGATTATGCCAGGGATTTGGATAAGTATCGGTCTACTACGGGGTATATGTTTACTTTGATATGTGCGCCGGTGTGTTGGAGATGCACCTTACAGTCTATGGTAGCTTTGTCTACGATGAAGGTAGAGTATATGGCAATTACAGAGGCTGTGATTGAGGCTATTTGGCTCCGAGGACTTTTAAAAGAACTTGGTATATCACAGCGATCCGTCACCATTCATTGTGATAGCATGAGTGCTATCTATTTGGTAAAAAAATTTTGTTTTTCATGCGAGGACGAAGCACATTGATGTTCGTTATCACTTTATTTGGGATGTTCTTGAAGATGGCGATGTGAAGATTGTGAAAGTTCACATGAAGGATAATCCGACGGATATGCTCACTAAGGTGGTTCCGAGTAGCAAGTTTGATCATTGTTGAAACTTGTTGCATATTCGTGATTATTGAGGCCGTTGGTGGCCATTTGGGTAAACTATGTGAGGATTGATTCCTTAGGCAAGAGGATACATAGGCAGTTTTTATGATGCGGCCGATTTGGTAAAGTTGATACCAACTTTTGGAGAGTGATCACACTCTCATTTGGGTTCTTGACTTGTCGTGAATTGAGTCCATTGTCATGAATTAACTTCATGGCATACTAGACACAACAAGTAGGATATTTGGATGCTTTGGTGTCGGCTTAGTTTTGGAAAAACTTCACCGAGGTGGAGAATTGTGAACGGTGGAGTCTTACGTGGAGGCCACACCCACGTGATTGTGAGATTTTAGTCGGTGTGAAATCGGGTCGTGTCAGTTGTATGTTTGGCCTGGATTCTTTCGAAGGTGGCCTGGATTCTTTCGAAGGGTGCAACTATATAAATCTTGGCTTCGTAACCTAGGTTGGTGTGCAAGGAGGTTTTTTTTAATTGAGGCTGTTTTCATTGGCTGCGAGAAAAAGGAGCAAGGCAGAGTTGGTTTTTGCGGCCGCAGGAAAAAGCGGTTATACTTGGTGAAGAAAAGCACAGGCTTTTGAGAGTGTTTTGCATTCTTTTGTAAAGAGAGATTGTGTGAGAGGTTTGAGAGTTTGTGTGAGGGTTTAGATTGCGTGATTGTAAACCCTAGTTGTATTCTCTCCCTCTAGTAGTAGATCTCTCCCTCCTTGCCTAGTGGACGTAGGCAATTTGTCAAACCACGTAAAATTGGTTGTCTCGCTATTTGTGTGATTTGTAATAGCTTTTAGGTTTCCTCGACAGGTAAGTCCTAGAACTGATGAGAGAAAGAGTTGATATCTCACTTGGTTGAGATATTTTGCTTAAGGTTCTTGTTTCCTTTGTGAAATAGGATTTCCTATTGCGACCTGACTCTCTTGTTGTGCTGCCGAAGTACTGCCGAAATTTCCACTGCGCGCAACACCTTTAACATACAGAATCGATCACAAAGATTCAATTATAGATTATCTTCATCGAACCAGAAATGGCATAGCAAAAGCTACTCTTCAGCAACAATAACGCTGATCTGACCTTGAAAGCAAATGCTATCACTACTGTCCAAGGAAACATATTAAACAATCAAATAAAGAGATTTACTTACAAATAAATCAAACCATACCAAAACAATAAGGCCTTTGGTTTTATTAATGACACTGGTTTATGCATAGATATGGCCCATGTATATATGTATTTACAGTTGCGATGAAGTGTCCTACACATATAAACTCTTTAACCATAATACGCTTACACAAAATTAATTAGTTTTATGGTTATAATGCATGCATACGAACTACATTTACTAATAAATGTTGAAGTTTGGTTTCAAATACATGAATTTATAACCAAGACTCGATAAGATCAATTACTTTCAAATACATGAATTTTTAGCTATACACTTGATTTCATGCTATTTCATCGCTAAGTATAAATTCCTACAGCTAGTTTATTGTCAATATATATTATTGTTTACATAGATCAAAATTAAACATGAGTTTTAAAAATTAAATTAAAAGTGAGCTTTAAATTAAACCTCACACTATTTCCCACCATTTAGTCCTTCTAAAGATGAATCTGCAAGTGAATCTTAAAATGAATTCAAAGAACCTCTTCGGACAATAATTTATTTACCTTTTAAAGAAGAATCTTGTTACGTACAAGGAAGTATGTTCAAAACAAGAAAATAATAGATAACACTTAAAATCCAAATTTATCTTTGAAAGTCCAATTCCTTAGCTAACAAAAAGGCAAAACAAAAAAAAGGCAAAGAATCCAATGTATGGACCTGCACCCATCCAATAAGAAACCATGTACGTGGATTTCATTCGACACCAGGGAAATAGCTTAACTATGATGGAGATACCCCATCCTAGAAAGGACATTAGATGATTAAAGTCACCCAAGAAACCTGAAATACATAGGTTCTTTAAAATTTGAGAGTTAAGATAATGCACCAGAGTTCGGCTCCTAAGGGGTTATAATGGCATTGAAAGATTGGTTTGCTTACTATATGCTGCCCATGGAATCAGGCACCGTGAGCAATGGGCCATATCAAAAGCTCTAGCCGGATACGGAATCCTCTGTGTTGCTATTATACCGATCATCGCAGGAACTCCCCTCTCCAATGCGAACTTCACCTGAGCCTCATGTGTGTCTCTCGGTGCAAATAGATAAAGAACAATTCATTAAACAGCAAAGTGTTTTAGTCTACACATAAGGATGTCATAATACCGAGTTTAATCAAATTTGAGAATCAAATATTGTTCAAATAAGTCAACACGCTCTCTTAAATAAAACACAGGTTGCGAAAGAACTGCATGAGATTTTCAAATTTCTTATACATTTTGGTTGCTATTACCTTAACATGAGATTCATAAAATTAAATAAAATTATATTATAATCAAATAGATAATAAGAATTCAATAAATCTATAACTAGAGAATTGTGGGCTAAAATCAAAATTAGAAAAGTAGAAAAAGGGAAAATGGAGAATAAGAGAAGGAGAGAGGGTTAAAAAATTACAGTGGGCTCGATGCTCGCCGTCCCCCTCGTCTCTCTCCTCGACAAGCTCTTCTCCGCCGCCGCCGATGATGCTGACGGAGATCTCAGATAATCGACTGAGATCGCCAACGAGAAACGCGGTAACTATTCTCTCCGCACGTTGCTCGCCGTCGCTCGCCGATCGATGCCACTTACTTCCACTTGTTCACCGTCACTCGTCGTCACCTCTCTCCAATCGTCGCCGCTCGCCGCTGCTCGATCTTAGTGATGGGAAATCTAGGGCTTCTCTTATTCTTCTTTTTTCTCTGCAGCGCGTTTTTATGAAGAATGAGTGACGAATGGTTAGTCGGGTCTGCCAGTGGTTCACTTGGGTAAATTCGGGTTAGACGGGTCAGTCGGGTCAACCCATCTAATAAACGAGTAAAATCGGGTTGACTCATTTATGACCCGACCCATATAACTTAACCCATACCTAATATAAATGGGTCGGGTCGGGTCGGATTGATGGGTCGGGTCATAAATTGCCACCCCTAGTCGGGGGAGCGGAGGAGGAAGCCTGGGGTGTGGTTGGGTGCGGGTTGTAAATTGGCATTTTACCAATTTTAATTTATTATTATTTTCATGGTTATTTTACAAGATCTTGGGTTGTAAATTGGCATTTCGACAATCTAAGACTTATATTGTTATACTAAACTATACATTCACCAACTATATATTTTTTGTGTAGGTGATTAAGCCTATGATTTCACAATTGGATGTTGTTTATGTGCATTTGGAGAATGATTTGGTTGGGACTTTGATGGGGGTAATAGTGAATTAGGTGTTTTCTAAAGATGGTGCGTGCGACGGGGAGAGGGAGTTGAATGATTTATGTGCATTGAATTTTTAGTTATGTTATGAGTGGTGATGATTGTAAATGTGTCAATAAAATGATGTATATTGTGAGAGAAGTTTTGATCTATGTAACTTTGATGTAAGTTCGTTTCATGTAAGTTGGTTTTATGTTTTATGTAAATTTGATGTAAATAAGACAATGAATATATTTAAATTTGATGTAAATAAAACTATTGGTTTGGTCTCACAAAACCCTAGTGAAATTTCAAAATTTTTGGAAGAACCTCCCCTCTTTGATAAAGGTTCCCTGTATATAATCATGACATAGTTTTGTAAATAAATACATCAAACACAAAATACATACTTCACGATATACATGATAAGTCCATACTATTAGAATTGTGTCTTTGATTCTTAGATAGGGTTAGAGATCTATCATGATTAGGAGTTTGGGTTCCATCATGATTAGGAGTTTGAATCCTATTCTAATTAGGAAGTTAGGCTAGAGATAGGGTTTTGGTTTCCCTATATATGTCCTTCTATTGTTAGAGGAAAAACTAAGAAGAAGAGGGTAGAGAGAAGATGTAGTAGAGAGAGAGAGAGAGCCAATATTCTTGTAATCTAGGGTTAGCAGAGGGCGTAGCCTGATTCAAGAATATTATGCGAGAGACGACGGTTTCGTGATCTTTATCGGTTCAAAAGATTACAAGGAGTGGGCTTTGGAGAGAATATGAGAGTTGATTATGTATGTGAGGTTGAGAGATTGAGAGATGAGAGTTAAGTGGTTCCTCTTGTAGTTCTCTCTGATATATGGGGAATTTTTCATAATGTTGCCTCGTGGACGTAGATCGAAGTTGGTCGATCGAACCACGTAAATCCTAGTGTTCTTGTGACGCCCCTGGGTTCACACAAGGCTGCAGTCTAAAGGGAAACTAAGAATGTCAAACCTGCCATGCACCACACCATGCAACAACATGTTTCACCGTCACAATTAACATCTATCTAGTAGAGTCAACAATAGGTGTAGGTACAAAAACAAGTAAAAGATAATACAAGAAGGACTGATAAAATGATAATAATCAAATTAATGTCTCATCACCCAACATACAGAAATACATAATCAAGGTCTGAGTAGATAAACTGGAATACTCAACAAGTCTCAAATACAAATATATGACAAGAAGGAAATAAGGCCCACAGCCTTTACAACTTCTAGAACAATACTCTCAAATGTCTAAACAAAAGTCTACTGTGGAGCTCCAAAAGAAAATATATAACTAAATAGACAGCTGAAGCTAAAATGCATCGCCATCAACCTGCGACTCTCCGGGCTCCTGGCTCATTACCTGAAAGGGGGAAGCACAACGAGCGTCAAAGCGTTAGCGAGCAACCTCACAACCAACCCCAAGGGAATAGGGCTCGTTGTATAAGAAAATACAGGTAATACATAAAATTCCAAAATCATTAATCCTAACAGAAGAAAAGGATTTTGGTATTTAGAAATATACATAACGAGCATAGGTACGTCGAGCGAAATAATCCAAACAATGAAACCCTCATGTATATACCTTGTATCTCAAATTGTAAACCCCTAAATACCAAAACCGAGTTCTAGTAAAGGAAAAATAATAAAAAGAAAAGCAACCCATCTCAGAACATATATGCAGTGTCCGGCCATGTCCCACAATTGTATCATGTCATATTCTACTTAAGTGTCGTGTCATAACTCATGTGAGATGTCACCTACAGGGTTAAGAAAAATGTCCAATACATAATCTAGATGTAGTGAATTCCCAATACATGGGACAAGTGGGTAAATGTCCAACACGAGGATTGAAATGGATTATAGTCCAACACGAGGACTTCTATGGATTTTAGTCCAACACGAGGACTGTGTAACTGAGCAAATATCACATGGAAAGATTCTACTTATACAAATTTCACACCCGACTCGGCGTGCAATTATAAACCAGTACCCTCAGGTCATCTGTTATACATAGACACCTAGTAAGACTGGGAACTAATGTCAGATGGTCGAGGGAAATGCTCGAACCAGATGTAAAATATCACAGAAAAATTCTGTGCTCAGAACTGTGCGGCGGTCGACCGCCCCGGTCGACCGCACTCGGAGCAGAAGTTCACTACTCAGCAGAAACCCTTACGGTCGATCGCTGCGGTATCGCGGTCGACCGCAGTGGTCGACCGCGCAGAGGACACACATGCTCTGCCCTTCTGCGCGCCCAGCAGTCGACCGCTGCGGTCGACCGCGAGGCAGACAGAAGCCCAGATCTGGGTTTCTGTCAACTTCGAAACCTGTAAAATTTTTGTGTAAACTGCACTTTAGCATTTCTAATATGTTATATGACAGGTAAAGACGAAATTTATACATTTAAAATCATTACCAAGATCCCACACATAATCAAACATGATTTACATATTGCTAAATCAATAAAAATCAGAATTTAACTCTTTTTAAAACATTTTCAGATCTAGATCTCTTCAATAAAGTTCATTGGTGAGCTTTTAAAATCTGAAACATTTTATTTTCATATCATATGTCATAAGGAATCTATTGTATCTATAAAATACGATTTTAGGCCCCATAAAACCAAATAAAACTCAAATTTTAAACATGAAAACAAAATGGGTGAAGTTGGGCGAGTGGTTACTCGCCTTTGGTGAGAAAAATGCTCCTAGATCTGTAGGAGGGTGATCCCCTTCGCTGAACCCCAACAAAAATCCGCTGAAAAACCTTTGAAACTCCTCCAAAATCACCAAAAATGAAAACTAGGGTTTGAGGGGAAAGAGGGGGGCTAGGGTTTCTGTTTTCAGATCAAAAGAGGGCTCTCTCGGGTTCATTAGATTATATACTAACCCCTCAACCCGACCCGAAACCCGTTAAGACCCAAAACTGAGATTATTTATCACCAAGGAATTATTTACTACTAATAATTCACATATATTCATTCTAAAAGTTACGGGGTTTTACATTCTTCCCCCCATTAAAAGAATTTCATCCTCGAAATTCGGAAATCATACGGATTTCGAAGTATGAACTACTAGATGAACATATAAAATTATTTATATCTAACGATCTAAAATGGTAATAGTTCTGCTCGAACCCTAATCTAGTGGAACTAGTACATCGGGTGAAAAATCCAAACAATGAACCCCCCATATATATACCATGTGTTCCGAAAGATTAAGAATTAAGCACGAATATTACCATTCTAGTGTTAAATGTAAATATAACTAAAGATATAAACATTATACAAGATACACATCATAAAAATTTTAATTTACCTGTTCGAACAGGTATGGGTAGTCGTGACGCAAATCCTCTTCGCGCTCCCAAGAAATCTCCTCAATGCCTCCTCGGTTCCACTGAACTTTCACCAAGGAAATTACCTTGTTTCTAAGTCTCTTGTCCTCTCTAGCAAGAATACGAACCGGAATCTCGACAGTAGTCAAATCCTCCTGAAGCTCAATCTCTGGCGCATCCAATACTCGCTGCTGCTCCTCATCATGTAAGTGTTTCTTGAGCATAGATACATGAAACACATTGTGTATACTAGACATCGATGCTGGAAGATCTAGTCTGTATGACACAACTCCAACACGCTCCAGAATCTGAAATGGTCCAATGTATCTCGGCTCAAGCTTCCCCCGTCGTCCGAATCGCTGTACGCCTTTCATAGGCGACACCTTCAGCATAACTGAGTCTCTAACCTGAAACTAGAAGGGTCTTCGTCTCTTATCGGCATAGCTCTTTTGCCGACTCTAAACTGCTAGAATCCTCTCTCTGATCAAGGCTATCTTCTCAGTAGTCTGTCTCACCAGCTCCGGTCCAAGCATTAAGCTATCCTCCAGCTCGGCCCAACATATCGGTGACCTACAAGGTCTTCCGTACAATGCCTCATACGGGGCCATACCGATCGTCGCTTGATAACTGTTGTTATAAGCAAACTCTATCAATGGAATGTGAGGCCATACCGATCGTCGCTTGATAACTGTTGTTATAAGCAAACTCTATCAATGGAATGTGATCCTCCCAGCTACCTTGAAAGTCAATGACACAAGCCCGTAACATGTCTTCCAACACCTGATTTACTCTCTCTGTCTGACCATCCGTCTGTGGGTGAAAAACACTGCTGAATGATAATCTGCTGCCAAAAGAGTCCTGGAAACTCTTCCAAAAGTGCGAAGTGAACCCCGAACCTCGATCCGATACAATCGTGTCTGGAACTCCATGAAGTCGAACTATCTCCCGGATAAATATCCTCACATATGCCTCGGCAATATAGGTAGTCCTCACTAGAATGAAATGTGCCGACTTCGTCAATCGGTCCACAATTACCCAAACTGAATCATTCCCCTTCTTCGACTTCGGCAACCATACAATGAAGTCCATAGATATGTCTACCCACTTCCATTCTGGAATGGGTAAAGGTTAAAGTGTTCCTGCCGGTCTCTGATGCTCTGCCTTCACCTGCTGACAGGTAAAACACTTAGCCACATACTTTGAAATCTCCCTTCGCATACCACTCCACCAAAAGTGTCTCTTCAGGTCCTTGTACATCTTAGTAGTCCCTGGATGTACAGTGTATCGAGTACAATGAGCTTCATCAAGTAACTCTTTCTTCAGCTCGGCAATGGCTGGCATGACTAGCCTGCCCTTCATCTGGAGACCTCCGTCGGCTCTAATAATCCAATCAGTCTTAGGCTCCTTGGAAATCTCCTCCTTTCGGATTTGAACCCAAGAGTCTCCCAACTGAGCTTTGACAACTCTGTCACTCCAAGATGGCTGCACTGACACAGCTCCCAAAAATGCGTTAGTTCCTCCAATCTCGGGTCTGAAATCAAACTGGCTAAGAGTGATAAGATCTCGATATAATGAACACCTCAAAGCTGAAATCCGATGTCGACGCTTCCTGCTTAAGGCATCTGCTACGACGTTCGCCTTCCCCGGATGATACTGAATCGCGAACTCGTAGTCCTTGATAAACTCAACCCACCTCCTCTGTCTCTGATTGAGTTCCTTCTGAGAAAAGAGGTACTTCAGACTCTGATGGTCTGTGAATAACTCAAACTGCACTCCATATAAGTAGTGCCTCCATGACTTCAGTGCAAATACCACTGCTGCTAACTCCAAGTCATGAGTGTGATAGTTCTGGTCATGCACCCTTAACTGCCTTGAGATATAAGCTACTACCCTCTGAGTCTGCATCAATACGCCTCCTAAGCCTGCCAACGATGCATCTGTATATACGATGAATGTCCTGTCGCAGCTCGGAATAGTCAAAACCGACGCTGTAGTCAACTTAGCCTTCAAAATATCAAAGGCCTTCTAGCACTCCATGCTCCATATGAACTATACACCCTTCTTCGTAAGGTGTGTAATAGGCGTCGCAATCTTCGAGAAGTCCTAAATGAACTTTCTATAATATCCAGCTAAACCCAAAAAGCTACGAATCTCTATCATCGTCTTCGGCGGCTCCCAATCAAGAACTGCCATGACCTTGGCCGGGTCCACTGCTATGCCCTCTCTACTGATGACGTGGCTAAGAAATCTGACTTCTGAAAGCCAAAATTCACACTTGCTGAACTTGGCATACAGCTGATGCTCCTGAAGAGTCCTCAACGCTATTCGTAGATGCTCCTCGTGATCCGCCTCCGATCTCGAATAAATGAGAATATCATCGATGAAAACAATCACGAACTGATCTAAGAAGGGACGGAAAACCCAGTTCATTAAGTCCATGAATACTGCGGGTGCATTGGTCAACCCAAATGACATGACCAAGAACTCGAAAGAACCATATCGAGTAAGAAAGACGGTCTTGGAAATATCAATCTCCCTAACCCGCAACTAATGATAGCCAGAACGAAGATCAATCTTCGAGAAATACTGCGCCCCCTGTAACTGGTCAAACAAATCATCAATCCTAGGTAGTCGGTACCTATTCCGGATAGTGACCTTGTTCAACTCTCTATAATCTATGCATAATCTCATACTACCGTCCTTCTTCTTCACAAAGAGGACCGACGCGCCCCACGGGGAATGACTCTGGCGAATAAAACCATGAGCTAATAACTCGTCCAACTGGGTCTAAAGCTCCCTTATCTCAGCTGGTGCCATACGATAGGGTGCGCGGGATATCGGGGCTATGCCTGGCTGCAACTCAATACAAAACTCCAGTTCTCTCACCGGAGGTAATCCAGGTATGTCCTGAAAGACATCCTGATACTCTAAGACAACTCTAGTCTCTAATAACTCAGCACCCTGATCCCGTCGCATCACCTCCTCGATGTACGCCAGAAATGACTTCGCAAATCAGTTGCCCTGAGAGGTGGCTACAATCATCTCGGACCCATCGGATGCTCGTAACTTGACTGTCTTCGCAAAGCATTCAATACTAATATGGTAGGAAGACAACCAATCCATACCAAGGATGACATCGAACTCGGACATATGCAACACTATCAAATCAACTATGAACTCCGACTCGTCTAAACTGACGGTACACCTCCTACAAACGCTCTCCAGAAGCGATACCTCACCTAAAGGGGTGGAAACAGATAAAGGGGTGTCTAGAGGCTGAGCTACGAGCTAGAGTCTAGCCATAAATGCATCAGAGATGAAAGAATGCGAAGCTCCCGAATCAAAAAGAATACGGGCGGGGAAAGAATCCACAAGGAACGTACCCTCCACTACGGCTCCGCTAGCTCCATGATCACGGGGAACTACTGCATAAACCCTGCCTGTGACTGAAGACTGCTCTGCTACTGGAGATGGAGAATATGGGACAATCTGCCCCTGAGGAACCTCCTGAACTGCTCGAACCTTCCCCTCAGTCCTCTAAGCTGCTGGCGGTGCCTCGAGTCTGTTCTGCTGGCCCTGACCTCTGCCCTGCTGGCGCTGTTGCTGGTTCAGACCCTTGCCCTGCTAGGCTCCTGCCGGTACGCTACGGCACTCTGATGCCTTATGCCCGACCTTGTGACAGTTAAAACAAGATCCCTGGAACTTGCGCTGCTGATGCGCTCTATGATCCTGCTGGGGTCCCTTCTTATAAGAGCCCTGATGCTGCTGCTGATGTCCAGAAAAAGATCTCTTGTTCTTGCCTTTGTCACCGCTCTGCCCTACCTTGGCCTTCCCTTCCTTATCCTTCTGGAACATGCTAGTCTCATTCTCCTGTGAAGTGGCGGCCTCAGCTACCTCCCTAACTGAATAGAACCTCCTCGAGACTAGGTATCGGCGGAGATTAGGGCAAAGCCCTGCCAAGAACATCTGAGCCTGACGCTCTCTTGTCTACCACATACCCGTAAAATGTAGCAACTCTATGAACCTGCTCTCAAAATCTGCAACGGTCATGTCCCCCTGAGTCAACCTGGACAACTCAAGCTCCTTCCTAGTCCGTGCTGTAGAAGAAATGTACTTCCCATCAAAGAAGTATATGAAGTCCTCCCATGTGAGGGTCATCCTCTGCTCTGGAGTAAACTGAAGTCCGTACCATCTCCCGGCATCTCCCTTCAGGCTGTAGGATGCCAATCTCTGCTTCTGGACTGAATCTACACCAAGTATGTCCAGGATATTGGCCACATCCTCCTTCCACTTATGGGCTGCGAGAGGGTCTGGTGATCCCTGGAATTCTGGTGCCCTCATCTTCTAGTACCTCTCAACCATACTGAGCCAAACCTCCTACTCTGTGGCTCTATCTGGGACTGCTAGAGGAACAGCTGTAGGCGCTACCTCTGGGTCTCTCTCTCTCTGATTGGGACGGCTGGTATCCCCTGCTGCTGAGCTACCGGTGGTGGTGGTGGTGTCCGCGGTGCTATATGAGTCGTCACCAACTCCTCAATGACTGTCATCTGGGCAATTAGAGGAGCCATGATATCCACCAAATACTGAGGTGCCTGCTGCGGCTCAGGTGGAGTCTGCTGAGGCTCAGATTGAGCTGGCTGCTGTTCAGATGGTGTCTGCTATGACTCTGCCTGGCTAGCTCTCCGAGTACGAGGTCTACCACGTCCTACCATCTCTCTGATCATAAGAAAAATAAGAGTTTATGAGTCAAAATAGACCTTTATAAATAACGTATCATATTGAAATTTTCACAACATATACTATTCACACAAATACTTTGAGTTTACACCAAATAGTTATAATAAAAAAAAATTCTCAAATTTTGAGATATACGCATATATCGTCCTCACTCATACTAGGAACTCCTTACGGACTCTATACGTGAATCCTAAGAAAATCTATCCTAGCTCCATGACTCGACACAGGATAATCCTAAGGATATTAGAACTAGAGCTCTGATACCAACTATGACACCCCTGGGTTCACACAAGGCTGCAGTCCAAGGTGAAACCAAGAATGTCAAACCTGCCATGCACCACACCATGCAACAACATGTTTCACCATCACAATTAACATCTATCTAGTAGAGTCAACAACAGCTGTAGGTACAAAAGCAAGTAAAAGATAATACACGAAGGACTGATGAAATGATAATAATCAAATTAATGTCTCATCACCCAACATACAGAAATACATAATCAAGGTCTGAGTAGATAAATTGGAATACTCAACAAGTCTCAAATACAAATATATGACAAGAAGGAAATAAGGCCCACAACCTTTACAACTTCTAGAACAATACTCTCAAATGTCTAAACAAAAGTCTACTATGGAGCTCCAAAAGAAAATATATAACTAAATAGACAGCTGAAGCTAAAATGCATTGCCATCAACCTGTGACTTTCCGGGCTCCTGGCTCATTACCTGAAAGGGGGAGGGACAACGAGCGTCAAAGCGCTAGCGAGTAACCTCACAACCAACCCCAAAGGAATAGGGCTCGTTGTATAAGAAAATACAGGTAATACATAAAATTCCAAAATCATTAATCCTAACAGAAGAAAACGATTTTGGTATTTAGAAATATACAACACGAGCATAGGTACGTCGAGCAAAATAATCCAAACAAGGAAACCCTCATGTATATACCTTGTATCTCAAATTGTAAACCCCTAAATACCAAAACCGAGTTCTAGTAAAGGAAAAATAATAAAAAGAAAAGCAACCCATCTCAGAACATATATGCAGTGTCCGGCCATGTCCCACAATTGTATCATGTCATATTCTACTTAAGTGTCGTGTCATAACTCATGTGAGATGTCACCTACAGGGTTAAGAAAAATGTCCAATACATAATCTAGATGTAGTGAATTCCTAATACATGGGACAAGTGGGTAAATGTCCAACACGAGGACTGAAATGGATTATAGTCTAACACGAGGACTTCTATGGATTTTAGTCCAACACGAGGACTGTGTAACTGAGCAAATATCACATGGAAAGAACACGAGGACTTCTATGGATTTTAGTCCAACACGAGGACTGTGTAACTGAGCAAATATCACATGGAAAGATTCTACTTATACAAATTTCACACCCGACTCGGCGTGCAATTATAAACCAGTACCCTCGGGTCATTTGTCATACATAGTAAGACTGGGAACTAATGTCAGATGGTCGAGGGAAATGCTCAAACCAGATGTAAAATATCATAGAAAAATTCTATGCTCAGAACTGTGCAGCGGTCGACCGCCCCGGTCGACTGCACTCGGAGCAGAAGTTCACTGCTCAGCAGAAACCCTCACGGTCGACCACTGCGGCATCGCGGTCGACCTCCAAGACATCGCGGTCGACCGCGCAGAGGGCAGACATGCTCTGCCCTTCTGCGCGCCCAGCGGTCGACCACTACGGTCGACCGCGAGGCAGACAGAAGCCCAGATCTGGGTTTCTGTCAGCTTCAAAACCTGTAAAATTTTTGTGTAAACTGCACTTTAGCATTAAGCCCAGATCTGGGTTTCTGTCAGCTTCAAAACCTGTAAAATTTTTGTGTAAACTGCACTTTAGCATTAATAAATATGTTATATGACAGGTAAAGATGAAATTTATACATTTAAAATCATTACCAAGATCCCACACATAATCAAACATGATTTATATATTTCTAAATCAATAAAAATCAGAATTTAACTCTTTTTAAAACATTTTCAGATCTAGATCTCTTCAATAAAGTTCATTGGTGAGCTTTTAAAATCTGAAACATTTGATTTTCATATCATATGTCATAAGGAATCTATTGTATCTATAAAATACGATTTTAGGCCCCATAAAACCAAATAAAACTCAAATTTTAAACATGAAAACAAAAGGGGTGAAGTTGGGCGAGAGGTTACTCGCCTTCGGTGAGAAACAAGCTCCTAGATCTGCAGGAGGGTGATCCCCTTCGTTGAACCCCAACAAAAATCCGCTGAAAAACCTTTGAAACTCCTCCAAAATCACCAAAAACGAAAACTAGAGTTTGAGGGGGAAGAGGGGGGCTAGGGTTTCTGTTTTCAGATCGAAACAGGGCTCTCTCGAGTTCATTAGATTATATACTAACCCCTCAACCTGACCCGAAACCCGTTAAGACCCAAATCTGAGAAAACAACCTATCTGCTGCGCGGTCGACCGCCGCGGTCGGTCGATCGTGCAGCAGAAAATTGTCTGCTGGGAGATAGTTCATATGCTGGTCATTTTACTTGATTCCTCTCACATAGAATCACTTGATGGTTTCTCAAACACAGATTATCACATTCATCTGATATATATGTATGATTATTTATCACCAAAGAATTATTTATTACTAATAATTCACATATATTCATTCTAAAAGTTACGGGGTTTTACAGTTCTTTTTCTTGATTATGGTCATTTTATCTTATTGATTGTGGTTTGGTTTCAGAGTTGCGCATATTGTAGTAGGCGGGGAGAGTGAAATTCGTTAACAAGTGGTATAAGAGCGATGACGATGGATCCAGGAGCGAATTCGCAAGATAGAAGACGACGTCGTGCAAGATTAAAGATTGGTGTTACAAGAATCAAAATGAAAAGAAAAAGAAAAAAAAAGGTTACTGTAGCGATGGCACTTATAGACACTGAAAAATGCCAAGGAGTAAAACAAGGTTGAACCTCGCTACAAGCATGACGAGGCTCATCATCATAATGAACCTCATCTCAGCCAACGAAGCCCATCATGATGATGAATGTCATTGAAGACGAAGTCCATCTGTAGACGAACCTCGTCAAATGGCACTACACCCCTCAAAAGATGAACTTCATCATTGAAGACGAAGTTCGCCCAGAAACGAAGTTCGTCCAGAAATGAAGTTCGCCATTAAAGATGAAGTTCGTCCAGAAACAAAGTTCGTCATTGAAGACGAAGTTCACCCAGAAACAAAGTTCGTCCAGAAATGAAGTTCGCCATTGAAGATGAAGTTCGTCCAGAAACAAAGTTCGTCATTGAAGACGAAGTTCGCCCAGAAACGAAGTTCGTCTAGAAATAAAGTTCGCCATTGAAGATGAAGTTCGTCCAGAAATGAAGTTTGTCAATGAAGATGAAGCTCGTCAGCAAAGATGAAGCTTGTCTAACTAACGTCGCCACGCAACGAGGCTCATCATCCACACGAAGTTCGGTTGTAATGGTCACGAGGACCAAGTCAGCCAATGTCGGCTAAATCTAAGGAGTATATTATGCTCCATTAATCAACATGGGCTAAATCTCAGGAGTCGGTTACGCCCACGACCCCACGATTGTAGCACGTCAATTACGTGCTAAAGATCTATAAATAGCCGCAAGCAGCTATGGAGTTAAGGGGGATAGTTGATTGATTGGAGATTTTAGACTTGGACTTCAAGAAGCATCAGAGATCAAAGTTTCTGCGCATGGATCCGGAGTTCGAACCTCGATTCCAGCCGGCTAACGAATGTCGGAAGCTCCAGCAACCTTGATCTGATCGTCAACAGGAGGCAAGCTCGACTCAAGCATCGAGGGAAGCATCCTTTCGCCACCAAGAACCCACCTTAAATAAAAGAGAAACTGAATTAATCTTCACCTCCTCTGTAATCGAGAGATTGTGAGTGATTGTAAGGGTTTCGTACCAAGTGATCGAACCTAATTTTCTTAAAACAAAAGAATCAATCAATCTTTAAATTTTTTGACCCTACAGATGATGGCGACCATAGTGGGAGAAGCTATTCTTTCCGACAAGATGGTGGTGGTGCAATCAGACAAGATTGTTATGGGAACGAACATCGAGACTTTGGTCATCGAATTTGACCAGTCCAAATATGAGGATTTTCTTTCCTCTGGTAAGTCTAGTCCCACGAAGGCACGTAAGTGTCGTTGAGTCTTGTATGAGACTTCAGCCCAAGTGGCTTCTGATGATTCAATTCGAGTTAGTCTCGAGGAAAAGTCCATGCCCGTTAAAGAGGAGGCTCCAGTAACTAGCCATCAGGCTAAGAAATAGGTTTTCAAGCAACCTAGCCGAACTTCGGCTTTTACTAGCCAAACTGTGGCTCTTGATAACAAACCTCACCCAGCTTTGGCTGAGGCAAAAGTTTCTGTTGGTCCAATGTCGATACGTGCACGACAACGTCAGCGCCAGAACCAAGCTCGCCATAGGGCTCGACCCTTGGTCTCGCTAGACAGTTTTTGCTATCGACCGAGAGCTGACCAGTCCAAAGGTAACAAGTCTGTCGAGGGTTAGGTGGTCGAGGAACGTCAAAATGACGGACCTTATCCCTATACCCGAGTAGACTCAGAAGATGAACCTCGTCCTCAACGGAAGGTTCATCAAACTAAGCAAGAGGTTCATACCAAGGTTCATCAAGAAAACGAACCTCAAGTTAAGAACCAACCGAGGAGGCAAACGCGCCAAGCTCGTCCTATTAACGAACCTCGTCATAAACATATAAATGATAAAGTTCATCCAGCTACCCAAGTTCGTCAACCTCTATCATTTAGAGGGTCTCGCTCAGATAAAGCTAGGTCGACGGAGCCAGCTGGGGGTAGTCCGACCGTCGACCTCCGTGATTACCTCACACGTAAACACAACATGAGTCAGATGCAATCTCATTGATGCTGTGAGAAACTTCTTTCTGTAGTACTTTCCCGATGACCATGTGGGGAGTTGACGCATAAATCTTCAGTCTTCGAACGGTTGACTGAGTCATCGATGATCTCTTCATCAAGAAGAAGGCGCTTTCACCTAAGAAAGCAAGCATCTAATAATCACCACATTGAAGTGACGATTAATATGGTCAGCAAGGGCAAGAGCAAAGCTTCGGCTTATTCTTTTGAATCTTCTGATCTTGAATACTCTCTAGGACTAGGTGAAATGCTTGTCAAAGGACAAGGAGTGTATCAACACACTCGTACTCGTACCGGTATGGTGATCTCGTTTGATTACTGTCGATTAGCGGGCATCACAGATGAGGTTGAGGAAGAGCCTGAAAACTCAGCTATTGCAACCTCTCAGCCGTCGATTAGCGGGCATCACAGATGAGGTTGAGGAAGAGCCTGAAAACTCAGCTATTGCAACCTCTCAGCCTTCCAACACCGATCAAAGTGAATGAGGTTGAGGAAGAGCCTGAAAACTCAGCTATTGCAACCTCTCAGCCTTCCAACACCGATCAAAGTGAATAAGCAAGTGTTCACATGGCCGGAAGTGAGGAGGACCTGGCGAGGTAGGTGGAAGAGCAACAATCAACCATCATCCAACAACATGAGTCTATCAACGCTTGGAGGATAAAGTGTACAAACTCCTCAAGGAGAAGAAGAAGAAGAAAACTACTACCGAATCCTCAGGATCAAGGCACCAGCGACCTTCACCCAGTGTTCGGGAATCTAACCGTCGAAATCAAGATGGTGATAATGCAGAAGATGAGGAAGAAAATATTTTTGATATTCACTCTGAATCATCCGAAGCTGAGTACAACCCGCGTAAGAATGACCGAGATCATAGGTTGGACGATTTCCAGAAGCAGCTTGAGGCTTTGAAGCTGTAGAGAAACTTTAGAGAACTAGGGGTCGTCAGGACATACCCTGTAGAATGGGACGTCGTTCCCTATCCTCCAAAGTTTAAGCCACTTAGCCTCCTGCAGTTCAATGGTAAGGGTTCTCCGACCCAACACATCTATTATTTCTAGGCGCAGACTGGACACATAGTAGGGAATGATCCCATTATGACTCGAATTTTTATTAGTACCCTTAAGGGGGTCGCTTTTGAATGGTTTCGTAGACTGGAGCCTGAATCTATCACATGCTGGAAGGACATGGAAATGCTTTTTTGGCTAGATTCTTTAACGATGACACAGAAGTATCTATGGCCACCCTGCTAGTTGAAAAGCAGAAGAAGACAGAGTCTGTCAACAACTTTGTCAGGAGATTTAAAAATCGGTCGCTGCATTGCTATGATCAAGTCTCTGAAAGTACATTGATCGAGATGTGTCTCAACAATCTCTCGATTCATATTTTTATCAAAGATTGGAATGGTGAAGATCCAAACTTGGAAAGAGCTTGTTCGCCAAGGTGAACAGGTTAAAAACATGCTCAAAAGGCTAGATGCTGAGGAGCCATGTGATTTTCAAGGAGGTGATGACCAAGACAATCTCACCCCTCTGACTTATGTAAAAGAGAAAGATGCTTTGGCGGTGAAAACTACTTTTCCCCCTAAATCTTCGTCTAGGCAGAAGGGCAAATCTTCAGATAGCTACTTTTAGCAAAAGTATGACTTTCAAGATGAGCAAGTTATCCCGATACTCAAATCCTTGATCAAGGCGAAAAATATCAAGCTCCCAGAATCGATGCGACCTGAGTAGATGTCAAGAATGGATGAACCCAACTATTGTGCGTACCACAGGATGGTTCATCATCCCACCTCTAAATGCTACACCCAGAAGAATAAGATCCAAGCCTTATTAGATGCTGGAATCTTTACCCTTCAATCCTGATTATCGCTGAAGTGGGGGTAGTCTCGGTTTCTCTACAAGATAATGTACTACCTTAAGCTTTATCTCTGATGAAGCCATGACGACCCGAAGCTCGTTATAAATCAACTCCAAGGTGAGTCTGAAGTCAGACGTGAGCATCTGGCCCCTTACTAAAATACTATCATGTTAATGATTACCTATGATAGTCACTTCCTCTAAATTCCCTCGCCAATCCTCTCCAATAGGATGGCGGGACCAAAATACTATCATGTTAATAATTACCTCTAATAGCCACTTCCTCCAAATTCTCCCACCAATCCTCTCAAATAGGATGGCGGGTCCATAAAACTATCACGTTAATAATTACCTCTGATAGTCAATTCTTAACCCTCGTTAAGTAGTGTTCTACCATGCGATGAACACATACTTGTCTCTCGATCAAGATAATGATCTACCATGTGATGATTCACTATCTGGTCTTTTTGAACGTTCTATCTCCTTAGAATGATCAAAAATAGTGACCTATCACGTGATGTGTCACTATTCCAATCATAGTCGTTATACTCCCATGTCACTGAATGGCTTGATCTCCCTCGCCAAGTAGTATTCTACCATGCAATGAACACCTACTTGTCTCTCGATCAAGATAGTGATCTACCATATGATGATTCATTATCTGATCTTTTCCGAACGTTCTATCTCCTTAGAATGATAGCAAATAGTGGCCTACCATGTGATGCGTTGCTATTTTAATCACAGTCGTTATACGTTCATGTCACTGAACGACTTGATTACCTCCACAACGTCATGATGTTGTTTGTTGATAGTGGCCTACCAAGCGATGACCCCCTATCTTCCCTTTTGTTTCCAAATAGTGATCTACCATGCGATGAGTCACTATTCATTAATGATACCATATCGTCCCAGCAGGCCTACCATGCGATGAGCCTCACTTTCAAAATATCAAGTTGAGTTGTTACACTGAACAACACAACCAAACTCTAACACTTAATCTAATGCCTTGAGCGGCTAATGATAGAGAAGAAATCTTAGCATTAAGCCTAAGAGAAATTCCTTACCAACTTATCATGCTAAGGGTAAAAGCATGGCTAGTCCAACTCAAACGGCAGTTGATAAAGATAACTCAAGTTTGTTGATAGCTGAGGGTTTGCTAAAAATCCTAAGTCCTGGTTGTCAATCCCACATGGGTCTGACGAAGCCCACACTGAATGATGAGACTAAATGAATAACCGGACTTCATCTTAAAGTATTGAGGTTCGCCCAGAAATGATAAACTTCACCTGCAACCACGAAGTGCACTCTAGAGCATTGAAGCTCGCCAAGAGGCCAAGCACATCATGCAAACCAAGCTTGTCATAGTCGAGAAGGTTTAAAGTATTTTAGACCCCATACAACCCAATTTGGGTCTGAAAACTTTAAAGGGGGTCTTGTAGACACTGAAAAATACCAAGGAGTAAAACAAGGTTGAACCTCGCTACAAGCATGACGGGGCTCGTCATCGTAATGAACCTCATCTCAACCAACGAAGCCCATCATGATGATGAACATCATTGAAGACGAAGTCCATCTGCAGACGAACCTCGTCAAATGGCACTTGACCCCTCAAAAGACGAACTTCATCATTGAAGACGAAGTTCGCCCAGAAACAAAGTTCGTCCAGAAATGAAGTTCGCCATTGAAGATGAAGTTCGTGCAGAAACAAAGTTCGTTATTGAAGACGAAGTTCGCCCAGAAACGAAGTTTGTCCAGAAATGAATTTCGCCATTTAAGATGAAGTTCGTCCAAAAACGAAGTTCGTCATTGAAGACGAAGTTCACCCAGAAATGAAGTTCGTCTAGAAATGAAGTTCGCCATTGAAGATGAAGTTTGTCCAGAAATGAAGTTCGTCATTGAAGACGAAGGTCGTCGTTTAAGACGAAGTTCGCCGTTGCCGTTATTAACGAACCTCGTTTGTCACCATTTCCAGATGCTACATTTAAGAAGGGTTAATGACCAATAACTTACCCATTTAAGAAGAGTTAATGACCATTAACTCACCTATTTAAATGGGAGTTAATGACCATAACTCCCTCATTTTAAGAGGAGTTAAAGCCCTTAACTCACTCCATATGGGAGTTAATGACCATAACTCCCTCATTTTAAGAGGAGTTAAAGCCCTTAACTCACTCCATAATGGTCCTAAGCCTATAAATAGGAAACTCCCTCATTTTAAGAGGAGTTAAAGCCCTTAACTCACTCCATAATGGTCCTAAGCCTATAAATAGGAATGATCAACATGAAAGGAGGGGGGAGATTGAGAGTCTAGTCAAAAAAAGCCTATATCTTCTCTACTCTTATGGATCTTCATAGATCATCGGCTAATCATTTGGCCTTGGAGTGTCGAAGCTCATAACAAGCATGACGAGGGTCATTACAATGACGGACCTCGTCTCAAACAACAAAGCTTGTCGTTGGAAACAAGATTTGAAGCACGTTAAAGAAGACGAAGCTCGTCAGTGAAGACGAAGCTTGTCTAACGAACCTCTCCACGCAACGAGGCTCATCATCCACATGAAGTTCGGCTGTAATGGCCACAAGGACCAAGTCAGCTAATGTGGGCTAAATCTAAGGAGTACGTTACGCTCCATTAATCAACATGGGCTAAATCTCAGGAGTCGGTTACACCCACGACCCCACGATTGTAGCTTAATCAACATGGGCTAAATCTCAGGAGTCGGTTACACCCACGACCCCACGATTGTAGCACGTCAATTATGTGCTAAAGATCTATAAATAGCCACAAGCAGCTATGGAGTTGAGGGGGACAGTTGATTGATTGGAGATTCTAGACTTGGACTTCAAGAAGCATCAGAGATCAAAGTTTCTGCGCACGGATCCGGAGTTCAAACCTCGATTCCAGCCGACCAACAAATGTCGGAAGCTCCAGCAACCTTGATCTGATCGTCAACGGGAGGCAAGCTCAACTCAAGCATCGGGGGAAGCATCCTTTCGCCACCAAGAACCCACCTTAAACAAAAGAGAAGTTGAATTAATTTTCTCTTCCTCTGTAATCGAGAGATTGTGAGTGATTGTAAGGGTTTCGTACCAAGTGATCGAACCTAATTTTCTTAAAACAAAAGAATTAATCAATCCTTAAATTTTTTGACCCTACAGCACTGTAGTGGGAATATAGATGGCATTGTTCACGTAGATCCGATGGTTGAGATTGATTTGTCTTTTGATCGAGGAGTTGGAGGTGGATTTTGGTGATCTAGGAGTCGTTCCTATGGTTTTTCAACGTGCTAAATTCATTTATGATGTTGGTTTTATCAAATTCAATCTCTATAGTGACTGATTTGAATTTTGATCATGGTTAGAGAATGATGACTTCTTCGGGTTCGAAATTCGATATTCCACTATTCAACGGTAAGATAGATCTTATAGCAGATAGGGAAAATGAGTATGTGACAGATGCGACTGGAATAAAGAATCAGATGTGGTTCTAGTAATAGAGTTGTCAACATATAATTATTCAAAGCCATCGCGGGAGCAGTAGTTGGTTGGTGTGTAGACTCGAGGAGGACAGTGCCAGATTAGGTGGAGCTTGCAAGCTGGCACGATCGAGTGACACGCAAGGTAATAGAAATGGTGGCATTAGACTTGAAAACGATGAGCGATCATATATTCGGTCCGAGCCAAGTGATGGAGGAGATAGACGTATCCGGCTCGTAGTGTGGAGTAGGAGAGGTGCACCGATATGATTCGAGACGAGCGATGCAGGTGGAGCACAAGGACAATAAGTAGGGGTGGCTATTGTCAGGCTCAAGTTGGGAAGACAATCATAATTGATTTGTTTTAATTGTCAGAGGTGGCGAAGATTCTTGGTGCACACAAGAGAGGTGGAGGTGCCACGGTAAACCAGATGATAGTAAGGGTCACGAGACAACCAATTGGAGTGCATGTGTTCTGATTAGGAGTGTGGATGTTTCAATTTTAAGTGCAAAAGTAATAGAAGACTCTAGCAAGAGAGGCAAAGTTTTAAGATGACGATGATATATCTTCAAGGGAGTTTGACAATCAAATCCAAGGGAGAGATTGTTGGGATTGTATCTTTGATTCTTAGATAGGGTTAGAGATCTATCATGATTAAGAGTTTGGGTTCCATCGTGATTAGGAGTTTGAATCCTATTCTAATTAGAAAGTTAGGCTAGAGATAGGGTTTTGGTTTCCCTATATATGTCCTTCTATTGTTAGAGGAAAAACTAAGAAGAAGAGCGTAGAGAGAAGAGAGAGAGAGAGAGAGAGAGAGAGAGAGAGAGAGAGCCAATATTCTTGTAATCTAGGGTTAGTAGAGGGCGTAGCCTGATTCAAGAATATTGTGCGAGAGGCGAGGATTTCGTGATCTTTATCCGTTCAAAAGATTACAATGAGTGGGCTTTGGAGAGAATATGAGAGTTGATTATGTATATGAGGTTAAGAGATTGAGAGACGAGAGTTGAGTGGTTCCTCTTGTAGTTCTCCCTGATACATAGTGAATTTCTCGTATTGTTGCCCCGTGGATGTAGGTCAAAGTTGGTCGACCGAATCATGTAAATCCCGGTGTTCTTTTTCTTGATTGTGGTCGTTTTATATCTTATTGATTGTGGGTTGGCTTCGGAATTGCGCATATTATAGTAGGCAGGGAGAGTGAAATTCCCCAACACATACAACATCATACAAACCAACAAATACAACAATAAGTCCATCTTAATCAAAATACATCAACAAATCCATACAACATAAAAGATATAAAAAATAAATCATGTTTGTAGCTAGTACATTAGCTAAAGAACAACTTGTTATATAATATTCTTTTCCGCCACAAAATCCACAGATTCTATATTTTTTAACATCCTTTTCTTGTGCTTTCTCTAATCCCGATTTGATTCTGGTAGCTTGTGTTAGTCATCCCTTCGTAGCAATGGGCACACTTGGATGAGATCTCTATTACTTGCTTCTTCACCAAAATGTGTAAACTATGTTTTCATAAAATACCATTCATCTCAAACTTACCTCAACATTGAACTCAAATCCCCCAAGGCACTATTCAATAGTGCAAATAACCTAGGAATATATATCAAATTTCACAAAAAATTGCAGAAGTTTATTATCTAGCAACACAGATAATCCAACAATATCAATGTTAAAGCAACACATTTTATGATGATAGATATTCTCTGGAAATTCTAATATAGGTGTAGGTAAAAAGAATCCCACTAGACAAATATCAAAATATGTAACTGAGATATAATAGAATAATGACATAAGTAGTTCTTTCGCAATTTCATAACTTAACTCAAGCAAGGTTGACCTGCATAAGCATGGAAGTAACAAGTTTCACAAAACAATCACACACTTCTATTTTTTTATTTTTTTGGGAGAGAAAAGATGTCCTAGGCTTACATAATGATGGGAAATCCTTAGCTCAAAAAACCTAAATACATTGACAATCCAGCAAATGAATTGCACGAATCAGAAATCTACTCTTATATACTTATAGGAGGATCCAAACAATCACTGCTCATACTACAGTAAATGCTACAGTAAATTACTGTTTGACTATAGAAGAATAGTAAACAGATCTGTCGCTTCGCACTCGAAGTTAATGTAAACAAATCTGAGCCTCTATACTTGAAGCTACTATTCATTCTACAGTAATTTACTGTATTATGAATAGTTAAGTAAATTAAATGTATTAAAACGTGGATTCTCCTTCAAGTATAGAAGAGTGTATATGATTTCTAAATCAAATGTATTAAAATTTAGATCATTCTTTAAGTATAAAGGAATAGATATGATTTCTAATTTTAAGTGTATAATAATTAAATCAAATGTACTAAAACTTAGAAGAAGGCAAATTTAAAATGTGGTGCTTAAAAAAAAGGTTCGTGCTTTGCACGGGGTGCACCCTAGTATTCATAGAGACACAATATGTCATTCATAAGCAAGATCAATGATTTCTCAAAGTACTGAATTTAATATAAGCATTAAAAAAAGGCAGACAATAACCATTCAAATAATTGGCATAGTAGTTCTTTTACATACTTACTTCCTCAAGTCTATCAGCTTTGCAAATTTAACCCATGATTGGTGAGGCGGGCGCTGGCGAGCATGAAGATAGAGACACAATATGTCATTCATAAGCAAGATCAATGATTTCTCAAAGTACTGAATTTAATATAAGCATTAAAAAAAGGCAGACAATAACCATTCAAATAATTGGCATAGTAGTTCTTTTACATACTTACTTCCTCAAGTCTATCAGCTTTGCAAATTTAACCCATGATTGGTGAGGCGGGCGCTGGCGAGCATGAAGGACACCAAAGTGTCGATTGGAGCCCTTTTAGACAAGAAGCAAAAGGACGGGGAGTCAGTTGATAGCTTTGTTAAACACTTTCGCAATAAGGCAATGAATTGCAGGGATCCTGTCACAGAGGAATTTATCTTGAAGACATGTCACAACAATCTCTCTATTGATGTGTTGAAAGCCATGGGGGTCATATCATCCACAACATGGAAAGGATTAAAACTACGTGGGGAACAGGCTGAAGGCTTTCTCAAAAGAAAAAAGCTTAAAAGAGGCCAGGCGACGACTAAACTCCCGGATTTGAATTTTGCTTCTCGTTGTAAGGGAAAGGCACTTGGAGTGGATATTGATGCTAATCATACGTCATAACAACAACCTCAGAAGCAGCATAGGACTCCGGATCTAAGACTCTAAAAAGAGTACTCCTTTAAGGATGAAGAGGTTCTAGCTATCTTCAAATACCTCTTTGACAAAAAAAATCACGCTACCACCTATTACAAATCAGGAGGAAGCTAACAGCACTTCGGATCCAAAGTATTGTGCGTATCATAGGAGGATCATTCATTCCACCAAGGCTTGCTTCTCTCTCAAAAACAATATTCAAGCCTTGGTTGACGCTGGCATCATAACGCCAAAATGAGTCGCATGAGAACGGTTTCCTCTGACAGGTATATAAGGTTAAACTGCTCCTTGATACTCCAATGGGTATACGAGTATAAACTGTTCCCCTAACCTCTAACTAGTATATGAGGCTAAACTATTTCCTACCTTTGACGAAAAGTTCCTAGAGAATATTACACATAATATTCTTAAGGATAACCTGGCAACCTCTGACATGTATACGAGGTTAAATTGCTTCCCTTATTTTTAACAACGGGAAGTTCCTAGAGAATATTACTCTTAATATTCTTAAGGATAACCTGATAATATACAATTGGATTTAGGTTCGCTAAAGAGCTGGGGGTGAAATACCTTAATACATTCCAATGGGAAGTTCCGGGAGAATGTTATGTATGGTATTCTTAAGCGATAACCTGAGATCAGTTGGTTATTCAAGGTGAAAACCAATCATCGGAATAATTCATTCTAAAGAATGATTAAGAACCTCCCACTGTGGCTATTTAATTATTTTTAAGATGATTAAAACCCTCCCACTATGACTTTCTGAGAACTCTTTCGTTGAGATGGGATTTAATGACCTCATTTGGTCAATCTTCCCTCAAGAAATTCCCACGACGTAACTGTGGAGTGCTTGATGATTCACAGTCCTCCACCACAAAGTCATTCACTGATTAAATTAACTGACAATGAGTCCACCAAATTTCTTTCGACTAAGTCCATTCAAACTCCCATTGAATTTGTACACTTAACACTCCCAATGTTAAAGTCCCAACACGGTATTCAAAAGCTCAAGCTGCTGATCCATAGCAATTATCAAACCCCTTCGTGTTAAGTGCTAGCCACTTGACACCACAAACTCCACTTAATCATTTGTACGAGTCAACATTCTCAGTGTTATTTGTACCTTCACTCCCACTGTTTCAGAAATCTATAGGATCTGACTTATGATAATTGTAGGGTTGTGCTCTCTTATACAAAGGGTAGAATCTTCTGAAGCATATGCTAAACACTAGAGAGCGTTGATTAGAGTTATTTAATAAGTTTGCAAAGTAGATTATAAATTACAATAATAATGAACAACAATCTCAGAAAATGAACATTACAAACACAAGGATATATACTGGTTCCACCTCCCGGGTGTACATCTTGTCCCCAAGCAAATCTCGCTTGAGATTTTTACTATGATTTTGCTAAACACTAGAGAGCGTTGATTAGAGTTATTTAATAAGTTTGCAAAGTAGATTATAAATTACAATAATAATGAACAACAATCTCAGAAAATGAACATTACAAACACAAGGATATATACTGGTTCCACCTCCCGGGTGTACATCTTGTCCCCAAGCAAATCTCGCTTGAGATTTTTACTATGATTTTGAACCAAGTACAAAATCAAAACCAAACCTAACAAATTTACAAGATCATGCAAATTGCAACAATCTCTACACCAAGAGATCAACTCTCTCAAACCCGAGAGAAACCTTCTATGAATCAAAGTACAAAACTCCTATAAGCCTTGATATGATCGTGAAGTGCAGCTGTGGCTTAGGAACCTTTTAAACTCTTTGAAATTTGCCTAATAAACTTATATGAACGATGGGAACAAAATGCAATATCAGAATTTCAACTCTTGACCATTTGGATGAGAATTTTTATCAAGAGAATCAATTTTCACAAAATTCGAATCTTATAAGTACTAATCTTCGTTGAAATTTTCTGATGTTTAAACCTATTTATAGACTATTGAAAAACTTGAATTTTAAACCTAATAAACTGATAAAAACATCTATAAACAGTCATATATTCAAATTATGAAAATCTAAAAAAACTGTATCTGTAGTTAACTACAAGGCTTAGTAGTCGACTACACTGAGTCTAAACAAACTCTGTGATATCAAAAAATTGATTAGTAGTCGACTACAATGCATAGTAGTCGACTACACTGTAAACTCACAGATTCTGGAATTCTATTTTTAGTATTTTAGTTGTAACTTTCCCATCCGACCTCAGAATGAGGTGATTTAAAATTTGTTGGAAAACTGTTGAAGAGACCTACAACTTTGGTTTTTTGGATTTTTCTAGATTCGAACTTCTAAGGGGTATAAATGAGATATAATACACTAAGTATGTGTTAGTGTGTTCTAAACACTATATGTGTGTATGTGTTTGAGTGATTAATGCTTGTACAATATTTCTAAGTAAAGTAAATATAAAAATTACATTGTGACGTTTATACGCTTCTTCTTCTTTACTTCTTGTTACCTTGAACTCATCTTATGTCTTGAGTATCTCTTTGAATATCATTGTCGATTTTTCTCTGATACTACAAAACAAATGTTAGCACATAATACACACAATATATAATATTTATTATCATCAAAATAAACATATCTTGGGGTCAAGATTTATAACAATAATAAAAAATATAAATTATATATATATAATAATATATATATATAGACGCCTTATGTCACCAGTAAAGAACCGCTAGAGGGGGTGAATAGGGTTTATGCTAATCTAATATAATATATATATATATATTATATATAGATTATTATATTATAGTTACTATATATATAATATAATATTATAATATATATATATAATATATATATATATATATCATGTTTATTATATTTATATATATAATATCGCGCATTATGTCACGCGGCAGTAAAGAAGCCCTAGAGGGGGGGTGAATAGGGTTTATGCTAATCTAATCTGATTTAATGCCAATTAAAAACTTATTAGATAGTTATTCTAGCAAATAAGATATTCAACAAATATATGCAAAGATAAACAATA
The DNA here is from genome assembly GCF_001876935.1 of Asparagus officinalis. Classification (NCBI taxonomy): domain Eukaryota; kingdom Viridiplantae; phylum Streptophyta; class Magnoliopsida; order Asparagales; family Asparagaceae; genus Asparagus; species Asparagus officinalis. The sequence goes on along the minus strand of NC_033801.1, from coordinate 90,211,129 downwards.
TAAAAAATGGTAAAATAAACAAACTATAAATGTGATAGGGCAATATACACAAAGTATAATAGACAATGGCGATATAACATAAACACAAAAGAAAATACACCAATGACAAACTCAAACACAAGCAAATGATCACGGAGTTCGGACCTTCCGTCCTACGTCTCCGTTCCCTACTCCCAGGGAGAAATCCACTATCACACCGGGTTTTCAACGCTCACCCGAAAACGTTTACACCTCACAATCGGTTTTCTAACTCACTGAAAACTTTACAATCAATACTCTTACAATTCTACTCTACACCCTCTAAGTGTTGGTATCTAGCCCGTGTCTCCCTTAAGATTCGGATTTACAACCTCTCCCTAGGCTTTACTACCGCCACCACTCCTCTTAGGATGACCCCATCTCTCACCACACACCCTTCTCGATGTACAAGTGTATTACAAAGAGTATCCTTACAAAGAAAGCTCAATACAATAATTTGTTCTCTAATATGGCTGAGAACACAAATAAGCTTACTCTCAATGCACAACCCCACAACCTAAATGTACTATGTATGAAAATACTAAAGCTCAATAGTTGTGTGCGCAAGCAATGAGTAAAACAAATCTAAACACAATATAAATCTAGCTTTAATAAAAATGATTAACGAACAAATAAATATAAAGCTAGAAAGAGTTTAGGGAAACTTCTCTAGAGATCAAGAGTGAGAGAGAGAATGGAATGAAGCTCAAACACCAAAGATTATCTCCTCTTGACCTTGTAAAAATCTCTTCACAAAAACTTGAAACAAACACTAAAAACAAACTTAAACCCTTGTTAAACTTTTGTAAACTTGTATAAACAATTTTCTTGATTGGTTTTAGGTCTGAGGTATGAGGGGTATTTATAGAGACCCCAAAACACAAGAAAAACAAAGTAAAAAGACCAAAAATCCAAAACAAGACAAAGCTGGAAAAACTAGTCGTTACAAGCGTCGGTCCACTGATGAGCTGAATCAGTCGACTGACGAGTGACCGTTACAGGCAGCTAACATTTTATCAGTCGACTGATGAATCTCGTCAGTCGATTGATGACCTCATCAGTCGACTGTCAATCGACCGAATAAGAAACAGAAACTATTGATGATTACAGGTGTTTTCATCAGTCGACTGAACCCTTGCATCAGTCGATTGATAACATATTATCAGCCTGTTTTAAATAATAAATCTGCTTTTTAAACCTCTTTTAAAAATATCAAATAAATTTAAAAAATATAAAACTTCGAGGAATGCTTGTAAACATGATAATGAATTTGTTATAAAAAGAATTTTTCAAATTGTATCTCCCAAATAAGAAATCTCTTTATTTTGCAAAAAAATCCAAAACATGAAAATTAAACAAGACATGTTTTTGACAAAATGTTTTAAACAAACTTTTGAAACTTTGTAAAGTGATTATATAGACTTGATAAAAGATATAAACTATAGTTGTTAAGTCAATAAACTAAAAACAAAATATTTTTCAAAATACAATAGAATATGAAACATATGAACATATATATGAATGTATATTTATTTCATATCTATATAACTAAACTAAAATAAATTATTCACATGAAAAAAACATATATGAATATAAATATAAATTTATTTGTTTGAAAAAACTTTGTTTTTGGATAAAAACCAAAACGGATAAACTCATAAAATGTGTATGTGTATAATATTAAGCTTGAAGTATTAAACACATATAATATAATACCTAAACTAATTTACCCAAGCTTGATAGATCTTCAATGAGCTTTTCTTAGTAAACATGGATGAAGCTTGAACTTTAATCTTTGACTTAAATTGTGCATAGCTTTTCTCCACTATTCCGCCAACCTCCATTGGATATGATCGTGAAAGTTCGATTCCATCCATCCTCCAACACATTGTTTGCCTAGAATAAATACAAAAATACAAACACTAGACAAAAATATTAGTTATAAATTATTTATTAATACATCATCAAAATAAAAAGGCTAACAATCTCCTTTTTTTGATGATGACAAATAATTTACAAAAAGAGATATGCATGATACAAAATGAATATATAAATTATGATTATCATGCATAAAAACAAGGTAGGATATACTCACAATATTTATCTCCCTTTGACAACATCAAAAATGGGAAAACAATAAAGGATAAGAGAGTGTAATCTCCCCCTACAAATTTTCATAGGTGAGTATAAAAACAATAAAGGAATAGGGAAGGCTCCCCCTATCAAAATACCTTATGGAATATATGAAATGAATACTAAGACAAACTATATGTGAGCAAACATAGATGAAAAAACATGTTAATCAAAACTCACATACAACAAGACCATGATAACACATATAGATATATCAATATGAAAGAGTATGTCTCAAATCAAAAACATAAAAACCATATGAAAATAGATTTATGAAAACAAATGAATAGGAAACATGAGAATCATGAAAAAAGTTTTTAAATAAAAACAAATCACTCAAATGAAATCATTAATCAAAATTTAAGTCATAAAAGCAAATTATCAAAACCAAGAAATAAAAAATAAAAACATTATAAATCTTGGTTTAAAAAAATCAAAATGGTTTTGGCACCTAAACGCTTGTGGTGCCCAAAGATTTAAGGACATGATCATTATCATTTAAGTTCAAAGTCCTTGGGTTATGAACCCTCTTTGGCACATTTGGTGCACGAACATGGTTAAAACAAAAATTATATAAATGACCCTTCCGGTTACAGTAAGTGCAATGAAAGGATTGAAATGATTTTTGTTGACCAAATAGTTGTGTACGGGACTCATTTGTAGAAATAAGTTGTTCTTTAAAATTATTTTGCAAACGAAAAACTTCATAAAACAAAGGTGGTCATTTTGGAACATTTTGCAAAATAGGAGCTTTTTGCACATCAAAACAAAATTTAGCAAGATGTCCAAACCTACCACAAACATTATAGTTAAAATATGTGGTCTACTAGAAACATTTGGCAGACTAGAATTCTTTTTCAAATCAATGCAAAACTTTGTTAAAAAGCCAAACCGACCACATAGATCATATTTATACACATGAGCATGCTTATGATGAACTTTATGAGTGTGTGCATGTACATGTGTGTGTGATGATGAAGCTTGATGAAATGCGCAAGAAGAATTAATTTGATCCTTAGTGGGTTTATGTGTATCATAACAAAATCTAGCAAGATGGCCTTTACAACCGTAATTTGTGTATTTGTAGACTTTGTTATACATGTGTGCATGATGTATAGGATGTTTATATGTTTTAGACTGAGACTTAGCACACATGTCCATAAGCTTTTTATTAATAATAATACATGTTTTAAGGGTTAAACCTAAAGATGATATGCGATCCCTAACATGATTCGACTCATCATTATGCATATAAGTATTGTTATTAGAAGTAGAAGAAACAAAATCATTTACAAGAATATCCAATAGTTTTCTACTAGCTTCTACTTCTAAAATGGTATTGTTTTTGTCATGAGTCAAGTTAGCAATATCCAATTTTAAATTATTATTTTCTAAATTTAGCATATCATTGTTTTCTTTAATAGCAACATTTTCTTGAGTAATGATATCAAATTTGGAAGATAACCTCTCATGATCGGATATTAAATCTTAATGCTTGCTTTTTAAATCTAAAAAGATATGATGCAAATTGTTGTAGGCATGCAATATTTTTTTAGAAGCACAAGCAAGTTCATCACTAGATAAATTATTATTGGATCCGAACTCGTTTATCACACTAGGGTTATCCCCTAGTGGACGTATGCATGATGCTCCTTTAGAACTTGAAGCGGGATCCCCCAAAGCTTGTTGGATCGCCTCCAAGTCACCATGATATGTCTCGACATGTTTCCATAATGTATAGGCACTATCAAAATAAGAAAATTTGTTAGAAATAGATGTATCAAAAGCATTAAGCAAGAATTCTAACAAAAGCTTGTTCAAAACAAACATTCTTTTATCATTTGTGCTCCGAATAGATTTATCTGATTTGGGCACAACATATGCACTATCAATGATTTCCCATAAATTAAAATGTCTAGATCTAACAAATATTTTAAATCTAGAACATCGTTGGGCATAAGGAAAGTATTGAAAGAATGAGCAATATTAGGATCATAGCCTAAACAAGGTGCATAATGCATGTCCATAAAGTATATATATGCAAGCAAGATATAAATAAAATCAAAAAAAGATTAGCAATATAAGATAACTTGGGTCTTTAACTCAAGGTGATTAAACCTTAAATCAAAGAGCACCAAGCTCTGATACCAATTGTTAGACCCTAATGTCACTAGTAAAGAACCCTAGAGGGGGGGTGAATAGGGTTTATGCTAATCTAATCTGATTTAATGCTAATTAAAAACTTATTAACAAGTTATCCTAGCAAATAAGATATGCAACAATTATATGCAAGGATAAGCAATATAAACAAGGGTAAAATAAACAAACTACAAATATGATAGGGCAATATACACAAAGAGTAATAGATAATAGCGATTTAAGATAAACACAAAAAAATGCGCCAATGACAAACTCAAACACAAGTAAATAATCAAGGAGTTCGGACCGTCCATCCTACGTCTCCGCCTCCCACTCTCGGGGAGAAATCCACTATCACACTGGGTTTTTAACGCTCACCTGAAAATATTTACACCTCACACGGTTTTCTAGCTTATCGAAAACTTTACAATTAACACTCTTACTCTACACCCTCTAAGTGTTGGTATCTAGCCTATGTCTCCCTCAAGTGCTCGAATTTACAACTTCTCCCTAGCTTTACTACCAACACCACTCCTCTTGGGATGACCCCGTATCTCACCACACACTCATCTCAGTATACAAGTGTATTACAAAGTGTATCCTCACAAAGAAAGCTCAATACAATAATTTGTTTTCTAATATGGATGAGAACACAAATAAGCTCACTCTCAATGCACAACCCCACAACCCAAATATACTATGTATGAAAATACTAAAGCCCAAATATACAAATCTAAACTCAATATAAATCTAGCTTTAATAAAAATAATTATTGAACAAATAAATATAAAGCTAGAAAGATCTTATGAAAACTTCTCTATAGATCAAGAGTGAGGGAGAGAATGGAATGAAGCTCAAACACCAAAGATTATCTCCTCTTATTCTTGTGAAAATCTCTTCACAAAAACTAGAAACAAACACTAAAAACAAAATTAAATCCTTGTTAAACTTTTGTAAACTTGTATAAACAATTTTCTTGATTGGTTTTAGGTCTGAGATATGAGGGGTATTTATAGAGACCCCAAAACACAAGAAAAACAAAGTAAAAAGACCAAAAATCCAAAATAGGACAAAGCTAGAAAAACTAATCGTTACAGGCGTTGATCAACTGATGAGCTGAATCAGTCGATTGACGAGCTGACCATTACAGGAAGCTAACAGTTTATCAGTCGACTAATGAATCTCGTTAGTCGACTGATGACCTCATCAGTTGACTGGTCAGTTGACCGAATAAGAAACAAAAACTATTAATGATTACAGATGTTTTCATCAGTCGACTAAAACCTTGCATCAGTCGACTGATAACACATTATCAGCTTGTTTTAAATAATAAATCTGATATTTAAAACTCTTTTAAAAATAGCAAATAAATTTAGAAAAATATAAAACTTTGGGGAATACTTGTAAATATGATAATGAACATGTTACAAAAATAAATTTTCAAATTGCATCTACCAAATGAGAAATCTCTTTATTTTGCAAAAAGGTCCAAAACATGAAAACTAAACAAGACATGTTTTTGACAAAATGTTTAAAACAAACTTTTGAAACTTTGTAAAGTGATTCTATAGACTTGATAAAAGATATAAATTATAGTTGTTAAGTCTATAAACTAAAAACATAATATTTTTCAAAATACAATAGAATATAAAACATATGAATATGGATATGAATGTATATATGTTTCATATCTATATAACTAAACTAAAATAACTTATCCACATGAAAACAAACATATATGTATATAAACATAAATTTATTTATTTAAAAAACTTTGTTTGTGGATAAAACCCAAAACGGATAAACTCATAAAATGTGTGTGTGTGTGTGTATAATATTGAGCTTGAAGTATTAAACACACATAATATAATACCTAAACTAATTTACTCAAGCTTGATAGGTCTTCAATGAGCTCTTCTTGGTAAACATGGATGAAGCTTGAACTTGAATCTTTAACTTAAATTATGCATAGCTTCACTCCACTATTCTGCCAAGCTCCATTGGATATGATCGTGAAAGCTCGATTCCATCCATCCTCCAACATATTGCATATTGTTTGCCTAGAATAAATGTAAAAACACAAACACTAGACAAACAATATTAGTTATAAATTATTTGTTAAAACAACATCAAAACAAAAAGGCTAACAATATTAAATAGCTAACATATAGTCTATAAGGTGGGGACCCTAGGTCCCCACATAAGGGACGGCGGCTTAAGGAAATCCAGACATCATTTCCTAAAAAATTTTGCGATCCGCGTTCCATTGAACTTGATCTACCGTTGCTTAAAACCAACACACCAATTTTGGGGTGAACCCGGTGTTTTGGGGGACATCGTTGAGCCGTTGCAAAAAGGTTTGTCATTCGGAAACTGGTTAAAAATTGAGCAAGTTGATAAAATGGTTCAAAACACCAACGGGTTCACAGCTAAAATTAGGGGTGTTTTTTTGGGTTTAAGAACGTGTAGGATTCAGTTCACACGTGAGCGATCACAAAAAATTTAGAAGAATTGATGGTGATTCCTAGGGCCGACGTCCTTAGGTGGGCCAGTAGGGGTTGTCACCTTAGATTCACGTTTCTCCGCTATTATATAAACAACCCACACACACAACCCATACACACACACAACACCACACACATATGTAGTATATATACTATATATAAGTTAATGATATGTAGGTATATAGTATATATAATATATTATTATAATAGTATATATATATTTAAAAAATATTATAATATGGTGGTCATGGATTCCACTTGTTAGGCTTCTTTAGGTTGGAGGGTGACGGGGCCATGGTATCCTTCCGACCTCTTTCTAGTTTTTCTTAGTTAGGAACTCTGAGTTAAAGCCTGGCCAAATTCTGTAATATATGTACTGGAGTTTTATTTTAATTGAGATTTTTACTTATTTTTTCCAAAAAAAAAAAAAAAAAAAAAAAAATGTATATTAATATGATAGTTCGGTAGATGATATCATAGTATATATATAAAGAATATATATATATATATATATAAGAAAACATGTACAATATAAATAAACAATCATATAGAGTGAATCATACTGATAATATACAAGCAATCTTAGAAACAAGCAGAAACATATTAAGTAAGAATAAAACTCAAGTAAGAAAGTAAATCTAAAGCTAACACAAAAAAATTATGTCAAAAACAATAGAAACAGACAAAAACATAAACAACATAATAAGAAAAGATGAAAAAAAATCTAAAATACATAATAGTTCAAACGAAACATAATAGCAGAGTATAACAATGGTTAATCAAAAACAAAAAATTAATTAATTATAAAAAACACAATCAATATAGGTTCAAACTAAAGATATTAAAAACACAATGTAAGATACAAAATCACTAAAAACGAGTAAACGAGCGAAAAGCAAACATCAACATGATCATATAACAAAATAGAATAATATAATAATAAGTTTAAATTAAAGATAATAGAAAAAGCAATCACAAGGCAATTAGAATGATAATACATACAAAATAAACACAAATAAAAAGAAAACATCTTTAATTGATGGAATGATGAAAAGTAGTCTGAAACATAGAAAAGATACAGACGGTCAAGTATAAATAGCAAAATACAATTATCAAAATAATTATACAATCAAATAATCATGTAAAGCAGTATACAAAATTAGCAGATAAACAATTCATTACCCAAATTTAGGAATTTACAAATTGTATACACAGAATTTAGAATGCGACAAACAATATAATTATGTAAAAATATGCAGCATAATACAAGTAGAATATTAGAAGGTAATTGAACATAAACCAAAAAGATATGATAAACAAAACAATACAAAGCAGATAATCATGGAAAGACAAAGTGATAGGACACAATAACATATAAGAAAATGAATTATATGTAGTATATCATATCAAAAAAATAAATAAATAATTATAGACGTATATCACAGTAATAATTATCGAAAACACACACTTTATATAAATATTATGACTAAATAAATAAAGCAGACTAACCTGAACAAAGAACAAAATAAAAAGTAAGTATTAGAATGAATAAGAAACTGTATATAGAAAATAAGTAAGGAAAACATAAACAAAACTAAGAAAGATGAAATGATTGATAAATTAAATCAAACAATGATGATAAATGTAATTAGAAGTAAAGAATAAAATAAAATATACTAAATGAAACTACTTTATACGTAATAAAACAAACTAGCAAGTTAATAATACACTTATAATATAATATACAATAGCAGACAATGTAAAATGACTGAAATATACTAAAACACGAGAATAACGCAATATTACTAGAAAAGCACCAAATATAAGACAAAAATGACTGAAATATACTAAAACACGAGAATAACGCAATATTACTAGAAAAGCACCAAATATAAGACAAGAATGCAGAACAAATCAGGCAGAAGTACAATAAAGATTATAATAAGGTATATAGAACATACATAATCACAATTAAAAATAACATTAAGAAATAAACATAGATAGAAACACATCAATACATATAGACAAACAAACAGAGGTAAATCATAATATTAATCAATAGCAGAATAAAACAATACACAATAATTATTAGCATACAAATAGTTATATAAAACAAAGTAAATAATACAAAATCATAGTTAGGCTTAAAGAAACACAAATAAAATTAAAGTATAAAAATAAAAGATATAAAAGCAAAAGAGATAAATAAGATTCAGAAACATATGATGTGTATAATTAATATAATCATTATGTATAATAAGCGTTAAAAATGAAAACACATACATAATAATAAGCATATAAAAGTCTGTATACTCATGGTACTAATCATGCTAACAAAAATAAATTTTAATGGAAAGAGTCACAAAATATTATATGATAAAATAGACATAAGAGGAAACACGTGATTCAAAATAAACATATTATATAAAACATAATAAGAAGAATATAATTATATATTCGACAAACAATATGATAAATTAGAAGTATTAGTAATATTTATAATATAAACAAGATACAACAATAATAATCACTATATAAAATCAATTTAGACATTGTAGTATATTGTGTAGTAATCAAAAATTACATAAATACAATTAGCGTAATATACATAAATAAAATGTATAATACATAAAACATGAACTATAAAAGATAAAATAGATTTATAAACAAATGAAAATATACAATATAACACTTTATGTGATACATAAAATAATATAATAAATAATACAAATTCAATACAATCAAACAATACACAAGTCAAATCAAAGAAAATATAGTGTAAAAATAATAACACATAAAATAATAATTGATACTAGAAAAGAAAAGTTATAGGAAGAGAGTGTAGCGGGAAGTGACGATGCAAGAAATATGGGAAGCTCCGGAGTCAAAAGTGATGAGGTAGGGACTAAGATATAATTCATCAAGATAATAGTATAAGGGCTAACTATAGTCTTACGGATGAAATATGATATGTATCTAAATTGTCCATTATATTCTCACCAGTGAGGACTCGGGACCGTGACCTGCATGGGCCACCAAAAAAACCTATCACGCCCTGCTTTCCAAAATATCCAAAAATTGGAACGTGAACAAGTCCGCGATGTATTAGATTGAGAAGAAATATACACTATCATTTTTTTCTTTTCTTCTCAATCCAATACGCTAAGCGTTTGGAAATAAATACAATGCAAAGGTACAGGTCCCCGACCACAGATAGCAAGAATATAATGAATAACACAGAACAAAATAATACATATCTCAAATGAATATCATCCAAGACATAAAAATACGGGTCAAACATGCCCTTATACAAACTATCTGAATGAAATACTGAAGAATATAAATTACAATGATCAAGCGGAAAAGGAAATGCTACAAAAGTAAGCTACGACCATCGAACACCTAGAGGAAATAACTAATCTTCGGCTTCTTCTGCTCGGTCTGCATAGCACTCCTGCGGAGGATCTTCTAGCTCTAGCAATCTCCCAGCTGGACCTATTCTTCCTCTAAGTCTAACATTCATCAGAGAAAATAGGTGTACGTCAGTGTGCATGGCACACGGCAAGACCCCACAAACAAATAGAACAACAAAAACCAAAGCAAAAATTAATACGATAACAGAATTGACAAAAGAACGTGCAACTGGAAATCCGACAAAATCAACATGCAAATTCACTACTAAAACATGATAATCATAAGAATCCATAAATCAAACGGGTAACGAAATCATGCAGCTAGCGATCAGAATAATCATCCAAGTGATAGAGTCATATAACTAGATGGAATTAATACTTAAAAATCTATAACAAGAGATGTAGTACGTTGAGCAAAATAATCTAAAAAAGAAAACCCTTATGTATATACCATATCTTAAATTGTAGATAATTAAATATTAACCCTAATCTATGTATGAAAAGAAACACAACTGACCTACATCCCACACAAGAATCCTAATCACCTTAAGTAATAAGGTCATGTAACTAGCCATTCTATAACAGGTCACTGATCCACATCTCACACAGAGTCAATGCTCATATTACCGGTGATACGAGTTACCGTGCGAGCACCCTTTGGTCGCGAAATTACCAAAAGATGTGTTGAGAAGAAGACAACCAAAACACAAGAACAATTCAATATGGCGAAGAAAAATACCTTCTTCTAGATTATGAAGAACAATAGATTACAATCCCTCCCTCACAATCTCACTAGAATCGAGAACAAACTTTCAATTCTCACTAAACCCTAATATAATGATTAGAATCTCTCTTTAAATCAATCTGATTTGTAAAAGATTGCTTAGAAACCCTAAAACAACCCCTTATATAGGTGTACAAACGTGGATGGCAATTTGATAAATAACCAAGCCCAAAACCAATAGGAATTCGTGTGAACAGAAACCCAAACGAACCAGAAAACCTTCGATGAGTCGACTCATGACTGAGATGAGTCGACTCTTCCGAAACTAGACAAAACACAAAAGCCAGTGATGAGTCGACTCATGATAGTCATGAGTCGACTTAACCTGATGAGTCGACTCATGACTGTTATGAGTCGACTCACAGGTTAAAAACTGGATACTTCGATTCTGTTGCTCGTCGTCTCATTCTACGCTTCCACCTGCGTTCCACTGTACTATTTTACACCCTTATTCTCATGTTATCATGAGAATCATCTATCCTCAAGCTCACATGAGGATTGCTAAGTTCCAAAGAGAAGATACACCCGTATCATGGGTCCCCTCTTTAGGAACTTGAAGTCCCGTTCAAATTAGAACTTTTTCTGAGGAAACTCTCGAGCTCCTCCATCTTTTCTGCACCACCTGGCCTTGCTAGGAATCCAGTCTTGATGTCCGATCGGAAACAACTCATTCGTCCCGCGTCTCATCGTAGTCACTGTTCCCTCTAAGTTGTTGTCGTTTGTCGATGGCTTTTTTGGAAGTCTAATGCACAGTGAGACAAACTTCTTGCTTACATTCACTAGTCTCTTCACTCGCGTCACCGTTCCCAAGCTTGTCTCCCTTGGAAGAGATGCCGAACAAAATATAAACCTTTCACCATCCTTAGTGAAGGTGTACTTCTGAGCTCGCCTCTCATAGATTGCATATCTATCCTATAAGTATGGATTGCCCAGTATAATCTGACAAACATCCAATGGAACAACGTCGTATGTGACCTCATCAATATACGACTCATGGGGCGCAAATCTGATAGTGCATTGATCAACTACACACAGTTTCTTCTCCTTCTAAATCCACCCCAATGGATAGGGCTTCGGATGCTTGACCGTCTTTAGACCCAACTTCTGAACCAATGCCTCAGATATCAAATTCTTCTTGCTACCCAAATCAACAATGGTATCAACCAAACTGGTCTTCACTTGCAACTTAAGAACAAAGAGCTGCTCTCTTGGGTCGTCGTCCTCTTTCGTGGTCTACTTCCCCGCCATAAGATTGAGACTGCTGTTGGGCTCTGTCATCCCGGGACTTCTTTCGGACCTTGAGCTATCATGTATGCCTTTTTTTCCTCCTTCTTCTTCAACCCTCTTGGCTTGAGATGGGGATACTTCTCCCAGCATTGATCAGCTGTGTGCCCTGTCTTCTCGCAATGACTACAAATCAGCCCTGCCTTCCCTGGATCACCCTTCTTCTTCTCCTCCTTAGATTGAGAACCACTAGACTCACCTCCCGTCTGTTTGGAGTCTCTCTTAGCCTCGTTGCCCTTCTTTTGTTTGCCCTAGAGGGCAATAGCCTTCACGTTCGCCTCTACAATTGATTCCACCGTAAATAGCTTCATCTCCTTTCGGATGTAATCGCTCAATCCTACCATATACTTCATAAACACAGAATATTCCTCTGTCATAATGTTGAGGACCATTGCCTGCTGCTAGAACTCCGTGGTGTATTCTTGAACGGTTTGATTGACCCTTTGGCGTAAGTTGTACCACTTGTACCAACGCTCTTCAAGGAATCCCACCGGGTAGAACTGCTTCCTTAGTAACTCCTTTAACTTGTTCCACGACACCGCCTTCTTCTCCTGCTTTCAGTAGGATTTCCACCACGTCAACGTGTTCCCTAAAAGCTTTAAAGTCATGAACACAATCTTTTCTTTTGACGAATAGCTATAAAGAGTAAAATACGTCTCCATCCGCTCGATCCAGTCATCAAGCCTCTCGACGTCAACACTCCCATCATAAACAGGAATCTCCACCTTGAAGTCAATCTTCAGGTTCTGATAAGAATTCTTACCTTCTTCAGGTTCTGATAAGAATTCTTACACCCTTGATGCAATACAGTCTTAACGGTCTCCTCCTCCTCTTCGGAATCTGAATCTACTCTTTCCACATCGTACTCAACAATTTTCTTCGAAGAAGATTCACCTTGTTTGCCACCTCCATGGATAAGACTGACGAGTTGTGTGAGAGTCAAACCTATTGTCTCGATCTGTTTCTCTAATGCATCAATCCTCGCTAAATTGTCCCCTTCAGCCATCTTCTTCTTCCTTAAAACCCGGACTCCTTCCAATGAAATAAGGATCTCGCCAAGCTTATTGTATTAGGATCGAGTAAGGACCATACACAGGATGCCCCTTCACCGAATCTGATGCTCTGATACCAACTTGATACGAATTGCTGTGCGAGCACCCTTTGGTCACGGAATTATCAAAAGGTGTGTTAAGAAGAAGACAACCAAAACACAAGAACAATTTAGTATGGCGAAGGAAAATACCTTCTTCTAGATTATGAAGAACAAAAGATTACAATCCCTCCCTCACAATCTCACTAGAATCGAGAACAAACTCTCAATTCTCACTAAACCCTAATACAATGATTAGAATCTCTCTTTGAATCTATCTAATTTCTAAAAGATTACATAGAAACCCTAAAACAATCCCTTATATAGGTGTACAAACGTGGATGGCAATTTGGTAAATAACACTACAAGAAATCGGGTATTTAACGACCAAAATTAGCGAAGGGACCAGTTAACCGTCATTAATGTGTGTAAAATAACGACAGTTTTAAAGCCCTTCATCTAGTTATCACAATTATTAGAGAAATGATATGAGATGGGATAACAGTTTTCTAATCCCTTCGTTGATTTGGTCCTAATACCGTCGTTATTGGGTCTACTGAAAGGCAAAGGAGTATATTACCTTCGTTGATGATACTCCTAATCATAATAGGATTGATAGTTTAACCTATTACTATTAATTAACAAGACCCAAAATCACAATCACCAAAGCCCCAAGGAGAACCCGAAACCCAAAATCCAAAATCGTCCATAAAAATCTCCTATTCATCCCTAAAAACGCTCGCCGCAAAAATAATTAAACCCTAGTATCTCAACGTCCGTAATTTCTTCACCAAACTCGTCCGTAATTTCTTCACCAAACTTGTCTAGGGCCTATATTAACAATAAATCGCCTACTGTTCATTGTTCTTCACCAAACTCGTCCGTAATTTCTTCGTCGTCTTCATCTTGCCGACAGCCGCGAGCCTCCGCTGCTCCAACTTCGCCGTCCCAACGTCTCCCGCCCGTCGTTGCCTCAGCACAGTCCCAGCCCTAGCGTCGCCTGCCTCTGCCCGCGTTCCTGCCACAGCGTCGATCTGTTCCGCCTACCGCCGCTCAGTGCTGACCCAGCGTCGCCAACTGCCGCTCAGTGTCTGCCCTATTGTCGCCCCGTCATTGGCGTCGCCCCAGCATCACCAGTTCTTCGCCGCAGCCCTTTGTCGCTGCCCCTGCCATCCGTTCGTGTGTGTGGTATACTTGCACTTAAATCCCTATAGTTTAGCCAACTTTGCACTTTTTCCATAAAGACCCTATACATTAGTTATGAATTGTTGTATTATAAGATTTAGACACTTAATCATGCTGAATGGAAATCCATAAGTGGTGTTTGCCTGTTTGTTATTTTCTCTTCGAAAGAAATGGAGATGGGCTATTACTTATTTAATTTATGTGTAAATATCTTCTGCCTAAATGGAAATCTGTGGATATTTTGATTTTAGTGTTCGTTTCCTTATTAGACAGTACACTTAATCATGCTGAATTCTTTACTTTGCATTACAGGTACTCAAAACATTAGCAATTTTATTGTCAAGAGGTTACAGATAGTTTAACAAGAAAGCTCAGTCTGTAGGCTGTCGATTTATAGGTATGAAAACTTGCCATTTTATTTTTCACACTGCCTGAAAGTATGATTTGTCTGTTCCAAATTGGCTGTGTTTCAAATCAACCTCTCTACTTGTAATTTTCTTTTGAGCTAATGGAAAGCAATCTCCTTGAGTTTACTTCTAGTTGATTTGGTCTCTGTTTTATGTTATTCCTAGATCACTGCTTCTGGCCTTATCAAGGCGAAATATAATTTTTGTTGTTGGAGCTAGTTAGACTTACGATTAAGTCCTGATTCCCATTTTTTTAAGAAAACAGTAGGGTGTGAAACTCAACGAAGTAAATATTTATTGCTAACAACAATATGTAATTCAAACATCATACAAATATTTGTAGAGAATTTACTTTTAACGCAATGATAAAGATTGTTGCATGCGGCTGACATTTGCATTTACAGTCTCAATGAACCGAATATCCCCTTAGATTTTTGCTTGTTCAACCACTCACACTAGCATGTAATGATGGCTCCCAATCCAATTAATTTGAGATTGATAGAGTATCTTTAGTTGTTGTGGATTCCTTCAGAATAATATTATGCAGGAGATTGCATGCTTCCTAGCATTCTATTAAGCATTGCTTGTTAGCTTTATTATGTGGGTAGAATACATTGGTTATTAACTTGCATTAACTGGAATACACCACGAGTTGAAGGTAGTTATTTCATATTCATGAAGAAGGAATGAGTATATATATTTACAAATGTTTATATGCTAAAGAATTTATTTATCGGCATAAATACAGTACCCACTCCAGTAAAATATCATCCTGATGGTGACAAACACAAACAAATATGTTTTGGTTAGGTGAAGCATGACATTCAAAAATTTCTAAAGAATAGAATATAATGCTTTGGCTAAAATGATAACATCTGTAATGTCATGTTGTTGTCATATCTCCCTTGTGAAGGCACTGCATTGAAATCTTCTTTAGCTAGATTTTTGACGCAAAATTGCCTCTTTAAATTGTATATTTTATGTGCTTTCTATTACTAATCTTAATGATATAACATGATGCAACTAATATACCACTAGAAATATACCATGTGCAACAATTTGCAATACATATTGCTTTGCTGTTATAGTACATACATTTTTAAAGAGTACACCAAGTTTGTTCATTTCAACAAGCATTTCTTTGTGTTTAGTATTTGATGAGGTTAAAATATTTTTTTTAGAAAATTTTAGTACATTGCTTGAAATGGCGCCGAATAAAGATTGGATGGACCTAGTAGATTATGGTAGACTTGATCCAAAATATGAAGAAGGGGTTGATAAGTTCTTAGACTATGCATATGAGAAGCTGTTGGATAGTTTTATTGAAAAGGACGAAGACTTTGAAATTCGATGTCCATGTGTTAAATGCAGCAATGTGAAGTCTGGTAATCGTGAGTCGGTAAAGACCCACTTGATTGTTCATGGAATTATTAAAAACTACAGATTTTGGTGTCATCACGGCGAAAGACAAGGTGAGTCCATTTCAGAGTTTGATGAAGAACAAGAAGAAATGACAGAAGAAAGCCAAAGTGACGATGAAATGCAAGAAATGATTGGAGATTTATTTCATAATTCAACTGGCGTTGTTGCACCTGATGCCACGTCGAGTCAAGATATTCTTGAGCAGGAACCAGATGGACATGCAAAATAATTCTACAATCTTTTAGGTGACTCTGAGAAACCTTTGTATGAAGGCTCTAAATGTTCAAAGTTATCTGCTTTAGTGAAACTTCTTCACATAAAGAGCCTAAATAGGTGGAGTAATAAATCATTCTCAATGTTGCTCCAGTTTTTGAATGAGGAACTATTGCCAGGGGAATCAACACTGCCTAATTCGTATGACGAGGCCAAAAAATTAATCCGAGACCTTGGCCTATCATATGAAAAAATTGATTCGTGTCCATTCTCTTGCATGCTGTTTTGGAAAAGCGAAGAAGGTCTTGATACGTGTCAGAGATGTGGTGCTTCTAGATGGAAACTTGATAAACATGGAAAAGAGATCAAGCGAAAGTCAAATGGTAAAAAAATACCACAAAAGACATTGCGATATTTTCCTCTTAAGCCACGATTGCAAAGGCTTTACATGTCTTCGAAGACAGCTTCTGATATGAGATGGCACCATGAAAGACAAGTTGAGGACGGAGTGATGAGGCATCCAGCTGACTCTAAGGCTTGGAAAAACTTTAATGAGCTACATGAAAGCTTTGCCAAAGAGCCCCGAAATGTTAGACTCGGTCTTGCATGTGATGGTTTCCAGCCTTTCACAAATTCAAAAGTTTCTTATAGCATATGGCCTGTTTTACTTGTACCATATAACTTACCACCATGGATGTGCATGAAGCAATCCAATTTTATTTTATCTATGCTCATTCCTGGTCTAACTGGTCCTGGAGATGCTATTGACACCTACTTACAACCATTGATAGAAGAACTAAAGGAGTTGTGGGCCTCAGGCGTTCAAACATATGATGTATCTCTGAGACAGAATTTCATTTTACATGCAGCACTAATTTTGACTATTAATGATTTTCCTGCTTATACAAATTTATCTGGATGGAGCACTAAGGGGAAATTAGCATGTCCTTGTTGTAATAAGCACACTCACTCTATCAGGTTAAAATATGGAGGCAAGCAGAGCTATATGGGGCATCGTCGCTATCTTGATGAAAATCACATTTGGAGAAAGGATAAGAAATCATTTGATGGCACTAGGGAGAGAGGGTATGCAGCGCCGAAGCTGACCGGATATGACATCCTTAAGCAGGTGGAAGATCTTATAGGGATCACCTTGACCAATCATCCAGAGAATAAAATTAAAATATCACACGAAAGGCGGGGAGATAATTGGATTAAAAAAAGTATTTTTTTTTATTTGCCATATTAGAGAACTCTCTTATTGCGACATAATTTAGATGTCATGCATATTGAGAAGAATATTTGTGATAGTTTGCTGGGAACAATCATGAACATTAAAGAATATTTATGAGTTTAAAACCGGAGTTACATCCAATCCAGAGAGGAGATAAACTTGTGATGTCAGCAGCTTGTTATACTTTATCCCAAGAAGAGCAAAGCAAATTTTGTCGATTTCTAAAGGAGTTAAAAGTTCCAAATGGATTTTCATCCAATATTTCTCAATGTGTAAACCTTAAAGAGCGTAAGATTTTGGGGTTAAAGAGTCATGACTGTCACGTTCTTTTGCAGCGCTTGATTCCTGTATCGATTCGTGGCCTTCTTCCTGCAAAAGTGTGTGAACCAATTATTGAACTTTCCATATTCTTCACTATATTATGTGCCAAGACATTAAGGGTGGATGAACTAAAGCAAATTGATGAGCAGATTCCACTGACGTTATGTAAGCTTGAGAAGATTTTTCCACCTTCAATTTTTAATGTCATGCTGCATTTAGTAGTTCATTTAGCATCTGAAGCCATACTTGGAGGGCCTGTTCGATTTCGATGGATGTACCCAGTGGAGCGTCAGCTTTATACTTATAAGTCATATATCTGAAATAGGGCACGTCCAGAAGGGTCAATTGCTGAAGGATATATAGCAGATGAATGTATGACACTTTGCTCAAGATATCTAAAAGGCTTCGAGACAAAGTTTAATCGTCTTGAAAGAAATTATGAAGATGACAATAGAGAATGTAATGAAGCACAACTATCTATTTTCGGACATAGTAGGCGGGCATTGGGTGCTGCCACCACCCGCTACCTTGATGAACGTGAGTGGTTGCAAGCTCATATTTATATTCTAAAGAACTGTGATGAAGTGCAACCACACATTGAGTAAGTCACTAAAGTTAAAGATTCTACTAATAAATTTACTATAGTTAGTCAACGTTAATCATATTTATGATATTTTAATGTAGGGACTACAATGAATTCGTGAGAGAACCCACAAATCACTATGATGATAAAGATAGGGATAAGAACTTTATCGAGTGGTTCCAAGCTCTAGTATGTACATATCTTGCCTTATTTTTTTAATATCACTGCTGGATTTTCAACTTTTAGCGACGGAAAATTCCGTCGCTAAAAGTCCATTTTCCGTCGCTAAAAGTTTTAGCGACGGAAAAAAACAAATTCCGTCGCTAAAATGTCAACGCTACATTTAGGGTCCCTGATTAAGTTTTTAGCGACGGAATTTCCGCTGCTAAAGTTTAGCGACGGGATATTAGCGACGACCATGTCGTTGCCAGTATTTTTTAATAAAATAATATAAACCATTAGCGACAGAATTTCCGTCGCTAAAAATGGAATTAGCGACGGTATTTTTTTTAAAATTTTAAATCAGTTTTTTTCCGTGCATGTTTTCCGTTGCTATATGGATATTTAGCGACTGCCAATCCGTCGCTAATGTTTTTTAAATTTTAATAATTTTTTATTATTAATTTTTTTATTATTTTATTTTTCGTAGCTAAATACATGCACGTTTTCCGTAGCTAAATACATATTTAGCGACGGAAAAACCATCGCTAAATTTATATTTAGCCACGGAAAATCCATAACTAAATAATGATTAATTTTTTAAAAAAAATATTTTGAAAATTATTGAAAAAACCCTGTACAATATCGATACTAAATTTAAAAAACATGTTCAATCAGCAGTATAATATTCAATCTCACGCATATATCACAAATTTATTTCAATAAAAACAAATAAAAGTTTCCCGACAGATTATAATATTCAATCAGCAGTACATAATAAATATTGTTTATACAACACAAGAAATTGTTTTCAAAGTTAAATTAATTACAATCAATCCTCCTGATCATCATCATCATCATCCTCATCCTCATCCTCAACACGAGCTGCATTATGATTACCCCCGGCTACACCTTGTGAAGAAGTCCCCGCCTGCAAATATAAATCAAACGTTAATAATGGTGTGTAACCGTTAATAAGAGTGCAAATATAAATATAATTCCCTCAACACCACAACACAATACCAAAACACCATAACACAACAACACAACAACACAACACAATAACACACAACATAACGCAACACTATACACCACACCACAACACTACACACCACACCACAACCAACCAACCCCACCCACCAACCAACCACACTCCCCCTCCCCCCACCCCTCCCCCTCAACCAACCACACACCCCTCCCCTTCCATCACCACCATCAACACCCAATCCCCACTCCTCCCCCTCTCCCACCACGACCAAACCCCCCACAAACCAATCACATAACGACCACCATAACACAACACCACAACGTTACTAACCAATCAACCCACCAGCCAATACCATCACCACTATGCACACATGCACCATCAACACCACAATCACATATAAACATTATAAGTATATTTTTTGGGCTTTGTGTTAGGGTTAGAGTTAGGGTTTGTGTGTAACAGTTTGTATTAGTGTGTATCGGTGTGTATGATATCATCTAGTCACGAAGAAAATTCATAACTAAGTAAGAATTATATATTTAATTTATTTAATTAAAAAAAAGTAAAGTATATATATTACCTGATCCGACATAAACCGTCTCCTATATGCCTCTTGAGCCTCATGAGACAGAGTCGACATGAATTGTGTGAACTCCAATTCTCTCTGCTCCCAGCGCCTCCGTTCTTCCTCCGCAATCCACTGATATGTTGTTTGCTGTGACTGCCAATTTTCAATCGCTTTCAACCGCTGCTCCATCGAGTCTTGATACAAACTGCTTCCTGGTGTTCCTGGAGATGCTGCAGACTCGTAGGTGCTACTAGACTCGTGCGGCCTCTGCTCGGATCCTCTCCACCAGTATCTGTTCTTCTTGCTCGGTCCAATGACCGTCTCGATGATAGAGTCCTCCTCCTCTCTACTTAGCCGGGTAGGAGTATTAGAACCGACCTGAGACTGAGACATTTGCTCCTGTACCTTGGCATGTAATTTCTCCTGCGATATATCAAAACAACCCGGGCAAGTCGACTTACTAATGATGCATTCTTATGAAATTGAATATATAAATGAACTGCTACTTACAGCCAGATCCTTATTCTTTGCTTTCTTCTCCTCATCGGCGTAATTCGGGCTCCAGGAAGTCAGAATACGATCTGCAAAATGTCCGAGATCTCCCATTCCCTATTTTATTCAAATATATCATTAACCCATAACACATAAATTATACTCAACTTAAAAGCTATTATATATATATATACCTCAAGCTCCAACTGATGATAATGCTGGCTGAAGGACCTGGAGCCCCCGTGATGCTCGTAACTGCGGGGTGCGTTGCGGTTCCTCCTCGCTATTTCAGCTTGTGCCTGCAAAACAATGTCAAATCAAAACAATATAGAAATTCAAACCATAAATTAAAAATATATACTTGAATAATACCTGAATTTTAGCCGTGTCCTAGTAATCACAAAGTGCAAAAAAATCTACTCCATCCATACGCTCGTCAAGATGCCAGTATCGTCCCAATCTTCTGTTATTTGAACAAAATATTTTTTCTTCACCTCAAACCGCCATCTCTTGAACGATAAATTGATTTGCGTGAAGCAGTAAGTCCAGGCACAAATATTATCGTCAAGAAAGAAAAATCGCTTCATCATATAAAGAAAAAATAGATACAAATCAGTGTATTAAACATAATAATAAACTAATAACTAATAATGATAAAAAATTAAAATAAACGACTCACACATATATATCTCCAACAAGCCACCAGCGCATCAATCCGCTGCGACTTCCATGTCAAAAAAATATTGAAGATATCATGTCTCCTAGCTAACGCGGCGAGAAAATTGTTGAAAGCATTGGCAAAGGCCCCGACAGGCACTCCATTTTCCCATTGGTTCACGGCCCTCCGATGAATATCAGGGATGAGGCTATGTTCCTTGGTAGCATTGCGGCCGCACCTAGGAGGTCGTCCGGTACCTACGAAAGAATGAATCGGATGAAACAATGAATCAATCCATATATGCTATTAAAATTTAAAATAATAATCGATAAACTATAAAAATCTATTCATACCTTTTAGTTCGAGGCATCTACGCTTTGCTTGTTCGTACCTATGCTGTACGATAGGGCGCAAAGCATGATATGAATCCCAATCCCCCTTCACCTTGGCCGGACCGTGGACTCGCTAATCTGTAATAGAATCTGGCGGTAGTGCCGCAGCTTCTACAGCTACGCTATACGGCTCAAATCTCCTCTCCTCCAATATATCTGCATGCGGTGGTGGCGGTATCTCCGCATGCGGTGTAGGATCAGCCTGTGTCTCCATGCCATGTAGAGCATCTCCACATGATGTATCCTGTGGCTGCGAGTCATGTGTAGCATCTCCTCGTCCTGTGTAGTATATGTTAAAAAAATGTTAGGCTGATGTTAATAGTTTATAGAAATGTACAGATATAACAAATAAATAAAAATACCTGACGTAGAGGCATGTGCGTCGCCTCCAGAATGTCTACCAAAAAGTCTCTCAAGCGCTTTCTTACGTAATCCTTTTGTCATCTATACTTTGAAAACATAATGAATATCCAACAAAAGCATATAATGCAAATAATTAATAAAATAACACATGTCTACCAAAAAGCTCTTTTTGATTCTTCAGAAAAACATGGTTTACCTACCATTCATCTTTCCAAGTTAAAATTAGATAAGTGAAATATATACTTATATTTATCTTTAGAATATGTTTAATATTTACTTGGGCAGACTTTCATTATTATTATAATATTAAGAATCTCCAAAATCTATATATATATATATATATATATTTTAATATCATTATGATTCTTGTCAAAGAAATTATCCTTGCACATTTTCGATAAGAAGTTTAAATAATAACGTGCAAATACTAAACAATAATATTTAATATTTAATATTTATTGTTCTTTAATTATGATAGGACACTGAATAATAGTATAATTTTAAAAACTCTAGAGAAATACAAGTATCCAAAGAAATAATAAACAGCAACTTGCGCATAACTCCCTCATTTGTACCTTCACATGAGCTCATTTGTTAGCATTTATTTCCCTTTCAGTTCTTGAGTGCATGGGGTTTTAACATATGTATATTTAAAACTAAATTAGAAATTTGTGCTAAGTGCTAATAAAAGAGCAGAAGAGGTTTTATGTGCAACTGAAAATATAAATCAGGACAATCACATGCAATTTATCCCAGCCTAAGTTTATAATAAAATGTTGACTATTTTTGTGAAAGTGGCATAAAAAACTTTGTAGCTATAGTGTTATTTATTAACATTTTGTGTACATAGCACATACACATTTAACCTTTGTATATTCAAAATATGTGACATTCCCTTCCATAAAGCGTAAATAGAGTTTGGCACCTGAGTTGCGCGTGCCCTCTTCACTAATTTTTTAAATAGCACCCAAATATTGTAACTTCGGATTTCGTTACCACCAAACGGTGTTGAAGTATTAAATGTCTAAAGGGGAGATTTACAAAGCTAAACATCCCCAATTAGACTTATCCGAGCAAAATCACTGCTATAGATATCACCCATGAAGTACAAGATTTTTGTAGAATATCCATAGTTTCAGTTCTGTACGACATTTCTTCTCCTATGCATACCTCACAGACCGAGTCACCTTTGAAAATTACTATTGAGTACGGTCGAGGCAAAGATCTTTTTTTTGTTGTTATGTCCTGCTCTATCATTAGGGTTTAGCCTATAGATTTATTTTCCTTCGAAGGCAACGGTGACCCGTGTTTGGGTTTTTGTAAACAATGCCGCCCCTAGTATCTGGACCTCGCATCATTGGAGATTCAGTCTCGCTAATTTGAATCTTGCGTTCACAACTTGTACTATAGATATATTAATTTGCAATTGTGGCTTGTTGTTCTTCTTCCTCCCTATTTTTTTAACTGATCTACCTTGTCAACTTTCATTTGGATCTAGATGTATGCAATCCTCTTCATATTTTTTTTAGAGTAAATTGTTAGCACTACATGGATGTATCCGCTTATACACGCATCTAAAACATAGACTTTATCATTTCTTAGATAAACCCTCTAATTCCACCCCTATTGTAATATCTTCAAAATTTCACCCATGTAAAAGAGTCAAAAAAGTTCACCAATGTTCAGTTTGTGTGTAGCTGTGTCGAAAGGAGATAGGTCAAACTAGATGATAGTATGTGTTGTGCCAAAAATAATTAATCGACATAGATGTGAAAGATTCACCTAGAATCTACCCAGTTAGATCTACTTCGTCGAACCAGGCATATGATCTATTCGCAAAGAGAAAACTGAGAGTGAATCCAAAGCAATCAAAAACAATATGGGCAAAATCTCATAGAAAATTAAAACAGATCCAAAGACATTGATTTTATGTGGTTGCACAACTGCCTAAGTCGACAAAGAGAGATTTTATATGGTATCATGCCAATTCAGAATCAAGTATCTTACAGTAACATGTTAAAAATATAGAATTATAATTTTCAACATTCATAATAACAATAGGTTGGTGCACAGATGCAGATCGGTGGTCAATCTGTCGTTATCATCACTTGAAGGAAAATCCCAATCAAAGACATCCAATCAGAGCTCAAGGAATTCACACAGTCAATATTTTGACAATTACACAACCTCCAAAACAAAATTCACCAACTCATATGACCAGAGATTATAAGATGTCGTCCTTCATGTGTTCTAAAAGAAACCACACAAAGATCCTTCTTTGGATCTCACAAAGGACATTCACAAACCCTAGAATGACATAAATTAGAAAAATACTATGTAGGAGGAGAGAGTACCTTGAGAGAGGGAAAGAGAGGGTCGACTTGCCAGCTCCGCTGGGGCCGACGACGCCGAGGAGCTCGGCGGGGCGGGCGGTGAAGAGAACGAGAAGGGGGAGAGGATGAAGAGAGAGAGAGAGAGGGGGAAATGAAATTGAGAGAGGGATTTGGGATAAATCCCTCTCTCGGGCGCGGGCTGCCCAAATTTTTTGGGCACGCCCGCGCCCAATTTTTTTGCCAGCTCATCATTTTTAGCGACGGAATTTCCGTCGCTAAAAAGTTTTTTAGCGACGGCAAATCCGTCGCTAAAAATGTTTTTAGCGACGGAAATTCCGTCGCTAAAGTTAAAATAATAGCGACGAAAATTTTCGTCGCTAAAAATGAATTTTCCGTCGGCAAAATTATTTTGCCGACGGAATAATAGCGACGGAATTTTTCGTCGCTATAACACGGCTTATAGCGATGGAAATTTCCGTCGCTATAAGTCCGTCGGCAAAATCTCGTATTCTAGCAGTGTATATTGATTGGTTCATTTTATTATATGTTCCATGACTTGATCATATTTTGGTTTTGTTTAGGTTTATCAGAGTTATCGAGAAGATGATGACTTACTTTCATTATCTCGTGGTCCAAGTAAGATTGTTAAATGTTTTACTGGATTTGTCATAAATGGACATCGATTTTATACAGAAAGTCGAGATAATTGTTTGTCAACTCAAAATAGTGGGGTTGCGGTTGTTGGTGATGCTGGTGATGGTGGAGATATAGATTATTATGGTGCTTTGGTTGAAGTTGTCGAATTAGAGTATCCTGGTAGAAGAAAGGTTGTTCTATTTTGTTGTAAATGGTGGGATGTGCACGGCAAAGGAAAAGGGACCGCTTTGAAAGAAGACAAATATGGATTTATCAGTATTAACTGCCGACACTTGCTAAAGATGAATGAACACTTTATACTTGCTGGCTAAGCATCACAAGTTTTTTATGTTGAGGATATTGCCAATGAAGATTGGCATGTAGTTCTTAAAGCACAACCCCGTGATTCCTATGATATGCCACCAGATACAGATGATTGTGAGATAACAGACAATGGAGTTGAAGCTTATTTGCAAGATGAATCATTTGATGCTCAGGCTATTGCATCAATATCATTGGAAGATGATTATATCAATTTGAGAAGGAGTGACATTGATCCAATTATTGTAAATTCCGTCTCAACTTCAAAAAAGAGGAAAAAGACTCAAGCAGAGAATTAGAACGCTTTAATTAAAGAATAGAACACAAATGATATTGTGTTATTAAGATAAATTTTAAGTTGTATCTTACTATAACTTTTCCTTTTTAGACATATGATGTTTTTTTCTTCATATTTTGGATGTGGCTTTGACATTGCAGCAAGTGCTTCTACATTAGTGTACCGATAACCTCTCATGATCACCAAGGTTAACACATATCCAATTAAAGATAAAGACATTTACCTTGTAAACTGGTCCAAATCTACCCTGTCCAAGTTTATTGGCAGCTGAGAAGTAGTCTGTTGCAACAGCAATGGTGCCAAAATCAAACAGTGGAAGATCTATATCATCGCCTCCTGGTGCATGATTTGACTGTTCCTTGCAAAAAATAGTTGAGCCTAATTGAAATGAACAAAAAAGCAACAGAATTACCTTGTGTTAGTTGTTGACTTCGGAGCAATTGATAGAATAAGATCAATGTTGACATCCTGGGTCGTGATAGATCACATTCCCTAACAAAAAAGCAACAGAATTACCTTCTACTTTTTGGGTCGTGATAGATCACATTCCCTAACAAAATAGCATATATATTTCTAATATAGTAAATAGCATATATATTTCTAATATAGTATTGTGTCCATCGTTGAGTTCATGTTGACATCCTGGGGGGAGGATCAAGAGCTTGTTATTGTTAAAATTACCTTGTGTTAGTTGTTGACTTCGGAGCAATTGATAGAATGAGATCAATGTGGCAACCAATAACTATATATTCTGTATGATAAAAGCTAGTTTCAGGATTTGAACATAAATCAATAACTAAATAAGCAAGTAAATAAATAAACATGTGAATCACATAAGTAAGCTCTGGTTAAAAGTAGTCCAAGGTGAAAGCATGTATTATGTATTTATTATTATGCTTGTTCTTGGGGTTTCTTTTTCTTTTATTCATTTCTCTTTTGACATTTGTTTTATACATAGTGTATGATACTTAAATTCCTATTCATAGCAGAAAAATGAAAACTCAAGAAGTCACTTCCAAAAGTAAAAGGGCACAATTTCTAGCACCCAGGTCATTAATTAGGAAGCGACTTCAAGCACTTGCAGAAAATTCATTAAGAAGGGAACAACTCCGTACTTGTCAAGACAAGAACTTGAATATTCAAAATCCAATACAAGATTAAAATATGGGTACAAATTTTAGTGCTGATTCAGAAAACTTTGAAGAGGAGAATTTTGCACAAAATCACAGGAGAAGTGCAAATACTAACAATGAAGAGAATGATGATTCTGCAGGTTGATGAGACTTAAAATTTATTGTTATTTCTTTTTTATCTTTCAATTTATTTTTTATGATTGGATTAATATTTTTTTATGAGTCCTCAAACAAAACATATATGGATCTCGTATAAATAGAGAGTTCATATCATATATCATTCACGCAAATACTTTTAATATCACAAAAAAAATATTCGTAATTTTTTAAATACGCGTATATAACGTCCTCACTCATTCTAGAAAATTCTTAGTGGACTCGATACATAAATCTTAAGAAACTCTATTCTAACTCCACGACTCGACACAGGATGATCCTAAGGATACTGGAACTAAGCTTTGATACCAACTGTGATGCCCTGGTTTCAACAAGGTTGCAGTCTAAGATGAAACCAAGAATGTCAAACCTGCCATGCACCACACCGTGCAATAACATATTTTATCATCACAGTAAATATCTATCTAGTGGAATCAATAACCGATGTAGGTACAAAACAGGCAAAAGAGAAATTACAGAAGGAATATGAAACAACAGATACTCTGAAGAAAAGTCATCATCACTGACATAAATGGATAATCTCAGAAAATAAAACATCTGGTCTGTTACAACTGTCTCACAATAAGAAACCAAATGAAATAATACAAAGGCACATTCGCCTTTCTAAAACTAGAAATAATATCTCAAAATGTTCAACAAAATATATCTATGGTGGAGTTCTGACATAACTACTAACATTGTCTATAAATAATAACCTAAAGTGACTCCATCAAGCTACGGCTCTCCACGCACCTGGCTCGTTACCTGAAAGTGGGGAACAACGAGCGTCAAAGCGCTATAGCGAGTAACATTTCAACCAACCCCAAGGGGAAGGGCTAGTTGGATAGAAAATAGCTGATAATACATATAGGTAGTCAAAACATCTTATCTGAAATAAAATAGAATTTTGATATTTAGGAATTTACAACATGTGCGTGGATAACTCAACTATTCCATAAGCTCATATTATAAATAGCTAACTATCAAATCCAAACTACATCGTGGAGCAACACCTCCATCTCAAACTATATCAAAAGTGTCCTGTCAGATATCAGAATACTTATTCAACACATGAACTTCATCTACTATATGTTAGATAAGGCAAAATCCACTAAATGTCCAACACATGGACTGCATATAACAAATGTCCAACACATGGACTGCATATAACAAATGTCCAATGCATGGACTGCCTATAACAAATGTCCAACACATGGACTAAAATTGGAAAAAGCCAAACACATGGACTATATATATGAGGTAGGTCTAACACATGGACTATATATGATGCAGGTCCAACACATGAACTAAAGTAAGCAAATGTCCCACACATGGACTATATGATCAAGGTCCAACACATGGACCTAACTAAGAAAATGTCCAACACATGGACTATAAGATCAAGGTCCAACACATGGGCTACAATAGATGGGTGTCCAACACATGGATTGCAATAGATTACAGTTTAAATATATATATATATATATACGCTATTCACTCTCATGTCTCGGTGAATTAAACAAGTCTCATGTCTGTAGTCAACTCATGTACACAAATCTTAGTGTTTAACAACCCCAAATAACCCAGAAATCTTGTCAGCCACATGACGTATGCACAACATAACAGTGCAGAAAAACTGACTCATGGTCGACCGCTGCGCCCACCCCGGTCGACCGCACAGAGAGCAAAAACTTACTGTTCTTCTGTGCTCCCTAGCGGTCAACCGCCGCGCCATGCACGGTCGACCACGATCGACGGTCGACCGCCGTGCCCAGCACGATCGACCGCGATGAAAACAGAAACCCACAATTGACCTGTGCACGATACGCGGTTGACCGCCGCGCCAATCGCGGTCAACCACGCAGCAGAAAAACCCTATTCTCAGGTTCTGTTCTACATGATTTTGATCTCGAACTTCATGTGTGATGTTTATGCATACGCCGCGCAGGTGTGTCCGCACCCTATACATGTGATTTAGCATATCTGGAACATGAGATAAACAGTCTAATCACTATAGACAAAATGCAACAATTTAAAACATGCAAATATATGTCGAAACCTTCAAAAATAATTATCTTTCTTTCAAACTCTTGTTAGAAGACAAAACTTAGATCTAGATCTGCATTTATAAATTCATGGATGATCTTATTAACTGAAAACTTGCTCTCTTTGCATTATACAATTATAAGATCCATCTTTATAAATAAAATAGCATGTTAGGCTCACAAATCACATGAAAACATCATTTAAAAACAATTAAAAATAGGGTGTAGAGTTAGGCGAGATGAAACTCGCCTGAGGGGTAATGAACTACTGTGGGTGAAGTCGTGAGAAGGTTCTCCTTTGCTGAATGTCGCTGGATCTCGCTCGAACTCCTCGAAATCCTCCAAAATCGTCCAAAGAATAAGGTAGGGTTTGCAAGAGGAGGAGGGGAGGCTGCTAGGGTTTTCCCTGATGAAAAAGAGCCTCTCACGAATATTTTAATACATATATAAGCCCATAAACCCGACCTAAAACCCAAAGCAACAACAAGACTGAAAAACAGTCTGGCCCTGTGCGGTTGACCGCCTGAGCCCAGCGCGGGTCGCACGCTACAGCAATAATCTACTGTGCTGGTTTGGCCACCTGTGCGCGTCGACCGCCGCGCCAGCACGGTCCGACCGCACAGCAATATTCTGATGTGCAGATTGTTTCGTGTGTGGTTTTCCCACTGATTTCTCTCACAATAAATACACTAGGTTTGGATCCCCAAACACTTTTTCCACACTCCCTCTATGAATGATAAACATACGTTTCCACCAATAAAAACTCATTTATTAAATTCTACCGGGCTTTAACATGTAATACATAATATATCATATATATATATATATATATATATATATATTACTATATATATATATATATATATATATAATATAATATATATATATATAATATATATACTTTATATTACTATACTATATTATTTATTATATATTATAAATAAATATACAAAAAATTATAGTATATATATATATATATATATATACTATATATAATATATATAATATAATATATATATAATATATATATAAGTTGAATTAATTATATATTAGACTTCTTTCAAATAGGCAATTGACCGAAGTTTTGTGGCAAATTCCAACTCTAAAACTCCTCACAATACTATAATCGTTCCTCTAGGACAACTAGGAGTTTAAAAGCCTTGCAATATAAAATTTTCTTTCAAGGGCCAAACCCTTGCAATATAAAATTTTATTTTTCTCTTTTATTTTTATTTTAGAATTATATATTTTAGCATCTTATTTTTTTTTAATGTTTGATGGATTAAATTTACTTCATGCTTGTAGTGTAATTTTTCTTCATGCGTTATAGAATAGATTTATTTTCTTGCTCTTTATTGCTTTGATTTTATATTTCTTTTTTTATTCCTTTTAATTTTGAATTGCTTCTTATTCTTTTATGCTTATTAATGTAGATCTTATTTTCTTATTTTTGTAACTCCATTTGGAGAAGAGGATCACTCTTAATTGGGAATGCCTTCCAAATTTATTATAACTTTTGTTACAATTAAAAAAAATTATTTGGAGGTTTGCATTTCTTTTATTTTTTTCTTTTATTTTTTTTATTGCTTATTAGTTTAGATTTATTTATGTGCTTGTAGTTAGATTTTATTTTCTTGTTAAATAGCCAAGAGGCTAGAACCCTTTTACCTTAGATTTATTTCATGCTTAGATATTAGATTTATTTTCTTGCATTTAATTCTTACAATTTATTTTATAGTTTATATTTTGTAATTTATTTTGTAGTTAGATTTTAATTTCTTGTACTATTCACCTTAAGGTTAGAACCCTCTTGGGTTTAGTTTTTCTTTTTATTTATTTTTTTTTGTTGATTCGCCTTTAGGCTAGAACCCTTTAGGAAATCACCATTTTCTAAGAAGTGGGTTCAATTTTAGATTACTCATATCTTTAATTAAATCCACCATCTTTACTTTCTTGAATTTTATTTTTCATTCTTGATTTTTATTTGCTTCTTGATTTTTCCTTCTTGCCTTGTTGATCATATTTATTTTTTTATCACTTCCACTCTCAAATATATTCATTTACACAATCATTTTCATTCTCTCCATCTCTCCACAATCACACTTATTCTTTACTCCTATTTGTCACACATACAACATAAGAACCGATTTATATTTTCTCCTACAAAACACCTTCCTCGTAGGATCGATAACTTTTTATACTATAACTTGACACAGTTATGCACTTGCAATATTTTTGGTACATGTTTATGCCGCATCAAGTTTTTGGCGCCATTGTTGGGGAAGGTGCTTAAGTAGGATTTTTTTATTATTTTGGTTCTTTAACTTGTGTGTTTTTTGTGAAAGAACTACTTGAAGATTAAAGATCAAGAATTGGAGATTGAGGAATTGGAGATTCACTTATGGTAAGTTTTCTTCCTAATATTTTCAATTATACATCTTTAGTTAGTTTCTCACAATTAGTGATAATTAGGATCTTAAAAAAAAGATTTTATTTTTATGACCATAATAAAATTCACCCTCTACTTTGATATTTACTAACAAGATAATAAATTCAAATAAATTCCCTCCTTCTCATTTGTTTGACTATTAACCCTAATTAAAAAAACAAAAAGATTTTATTTTTACCATTCTTTTTAGTCGCTTTTTATTCTTAGGGTTGCATTTCATATAGTTAGTAGGAATTCACCAAAGTGATTTGAGCATCTTGATTTAGCACACACTTGAAAATATTTTTAAGGGCAAAACCCTCTAATTAAGATAAGGTGAGGGATTTCATCACCCTTTCCTTAGCCCAAAAATCACTAATTCCTCACTACACAACCCAAGCCTAATAAAACTCATTAGACGTTGGCCCTAAGGAATCGAGCTCAATAAGGAACAAAGAATCTTTAGGTGAACCGATTTATGTTTTCTTGGATTAGTTGGTGTCTAAGGTAAGGTTTAAGGGTTGCGTAAAGCGCTCTGCAAGGAACGAGGTACTTAATCGATCTCTGATCAACCTCTGTTCCTATCCTTACCTGGCTAACTAACCGAGTAAAACTTTTATCTTTTCACTTAAGGAATTTTTGGTTAGGAGCTGGTCTAGCTGAGTTAGGCTTAACCCTAGAGTTAGAGTGATTGAAAAGTGATTGATTTTTTATTTGTTTTAGTTAGATTTTTCCTTCTTCCTTTTTCTTCTAAAAAAACTAATTTTTTACCTCTTTAAAGAAAAGTATAAAAAGAAATTGTGTTAGGTGCATGCAAACGTGTATTAACGATTATACACATCGACAAATTCATTTTAAACAAATGGCTAATCCACATGTTTTTCAAAATTTATGTTATCCCAAGAGGATTGAAATCCCCAATGAAGCCCGGGAGTTTGTAGAGAGCCCATCTTAGTATTCAATGAATGATCCATTTTTTTCTAACATACAACCCAGGTTGGGCAAATTACCCAAACATTGCATGGAATCAGGGAAACCACTCCGGAACTCAAAACTTCACTCCCTCTTCGACCCAACATTTTCCTAGGGGAAACACAACTCTTTTCAATTCTCATCCATAATTTCAACAACCCAATCTGTCACATCAAAATCAGTCTCCTCATAATTAAGTTGTAACTCACACTTCTCTTGATACAGATCATGATGAATGTCTCAATATTTTGGAAAAAAGATTTTAAAATCATAATTAAGGTCTCCACACTAGCCACAGATATGTTAACTCAAACATCCTACACGATGAACTCCTTTATGCAATCAACCGAATTCATACTTAACTCTAACACTCAAGCCATAGCTAGATTAGAAACCCACATTGATCAACTAGCTACTGCCATAAGTAAAAAAGAGGAAGGAGAAATTCTGAGTCAACCCGTGGTCAATCCTAAGGACACTCAAATGAATGCACTACAGTCAGAAAAACAGGTCGATAATCAGAAAAGAACACCTTTAAGCCAAATTCTTGTTCCAGTTCATTCTCCTTCTGATAACTCAATTCAGGAAAGACCAGAGGAAGAAGAAGAAGAGTTAGATCCAAGTTTTGAGGAAATTTTCGGTGAGGAGCAGAAAATATTAGGAGAAGCAGATCAGGTTTGTCAAAATAAAGAAACCGTGTTAAACAATTGCTGCTTTGAGGAGAAGCAGATCAGGTTTGTCAAAATAAAGAAACCGTGTTAAACAATTGCTGCTTTGAACTGAATTTTGAAAAACTCTTTCTTGATGAACTAAGATGAACTGAATTTTGAAAAACTCTTTCTTGATGAACTAAGATTTTTGGAAAATAAACAACAATCAAATTTATACATTTCAGCCCTTAATCTTAAGGTTGAGGAAAGTATTAAAGAAAAATTGGTTGTTAGAAAACAAACATTCATAAATCAAGAATTTAAGTTCAAAACGCATGACACCAATAATACCTACCTTCCATTGCTACAAGAATTATTGAACACCCTGATATGCTTGGAATTTTAGCACAGTATTGATTATATCATTTTGAATTTGTTTAAAATCCGGGAAAGAATTTTCAGCAATAAGGTAGGAATCAATGTAGAACACGAGCTCTTCATGTTGAATATTGTATTCTATATTGTTTATTTTTTTAGCATAATAAAATCATCTCTCATTTTAGAGTTTCTTGTTCAGTTTTGTAAAAAAGAAAAAAATCAAAAAAAAAGAAAGAAAAAAATTAAAAAAAAGAAAAAGAAAAGATATATATATATATATAGATAAAGGTAATTACAGATTTTCATCAGCCGACCAATTGTAAGTACTTCACTTCTTATCTGCTTTACTTTGTGCATTGAGGACAATGCAAAATTTAGGTATGGGGGTGGGAATTAACTATTTTTCCTTTTTATTTTAACTTTTTTAGTTGAATTTTTGTTCTTTTTCTTTCTTAAAAAAATTATAAAAATATTATCACTTGCCAAATTGATAGAGTTAAGTAATAATTGATTTATTTGATAAATTTAAAATTTTCTAATCCCTAATTGGTTATTTACTTAAATTCACCTTTTATGATAACTCTAAATAAATTTCTTAAGAAATAATTTTCAAAGTAGTATACTTTACTTAAGCCTTAACTTGGACTTTTATTTAAAATAATAAAATTTTTGCATGCTTAGCTTAGAGTTGAAAATAATTTTTCAAAGTGTCTTGGTTTACATATTTTTCAGAATATATATACATATACATAAAAAAATTGCAAAAAAAGAGGGTGAAAAATGGGCACCAAAAAAAAGAAAGAAAAAAAACTCTTGAATTCAAGGTGATTCTATCTTATAAAGCCTAAGCTGACCGAGTAATTAAACCCAATGAGTATTTCCATACTTAATGACCTAAGCCCAATTGGGTTGGGATCCATTGGCCCAAAACTCGTTAAATGGTCACTTAGAAAGCCCGTAAAGTAGAAAAAAATCACCAAGGAAGAAAGATTAAAAAATAATAATAATAATAATACTAATAAATGTTTTATATATATAGTTATATTTGTATATATGGTCTTGGAAAATATTTTAGATCAAGTAACTTAAAAATTATTTAAAACAATGAGTCAACATGTTCTTTTCAAAAAATTTAAATTAAATTTCTAAGTTTGTTGGTTTTGTATTGCTGTAATGAGAAGATTTTCTAGGAAATTTACTTTAGAGTTATATATAAAAATATTTTCTTGAGTAATAACTAGCTTCAATTATCAAGTAAATTTAGTTATTTACTAACTTCTTTAATTTGGCAAGATGACCGAATTTTGTGGGTATATTCACTACAAACCCTCACGAGACTATAACTCGTCCACTAGGGTAACCTAGGGGTTTAAAGGCTTGTTGTATACGCTAAATACAACCGCGATTCCTGCGAAAGTGAGTTAGATTTTCTTTCCTTTTTATTTCTTTGCTAGAGGACTAGCAAAACTTTAGGTGTGGGAATATTTGATAATCATATTTTATTACAATTTTATACCCTCATTATCTATTTTATATGAATAAATATGTCATTAATAATTATTTTTATCTTTAATTGCAGGTTAATAAAGAATAAAGCCCAAGATCTCTTCTCTCAATAAAAACCCATGAATTAAATGAAGAACACAAGCAAGAGCCAAAAAGCCCAAGCCCAGAATCAAGCTGAGTAGCCTGTAGAAGCCGGAGAAAATAAAAAAATCAAATATGAAAAAAATTGTATTCAAGATAGTTGGCCGCAAAGAAACAATGATATCTCTTAATCCGGAAGGCGGAATTTAACATATAATATATAAAAATCACCTATCTCGACGAGACGAAGCCATTCGTGAAGACAAATTTGATAGGACATTGATGCTAGCATCGATGCTGGCATCGATACTGACAGTTCTGTTACAAATTAAGGGTTGATTTTTGATGGTTTTGGATAAGATTTCAATTTAATGGCTCATATTCATTGATGTTTACTATAAATAAGAGTAGAGAGTCATGGGTTAAGGGTGTAAAAATTTTTGTAACTCTATTTGGAGAGGAGGGTCACTCTTAATTGAGAAGGCCTTCTGAATTGTAATTTTTGTTACAATTAATAAAATAATTTTTTTAAATATTACTTCTCTTTGTTGGATGATGAAGATAGAGATGAAGAACTATTTGGAGGTTTGCATTTCTTTTATTTTTCTCTTTTATTTCTTTTTATTGCTTATTAGTTTATATTTATTTTTGTGCTTGTAGTTAGATTTTATTTTCTTGTTAAATAACCAAGAGGCTAGAACCCTCTTGCCTTATATTTATTTCATGCTTAGAGATTAAATTTAATTTTTTGCATTTAATTATTACAATTTATTTTGTAGTTTAGATTTTATATTTTATTTTGTAGTTAGATTTTAATTTTTTACACTATTCATCTTGAGGCTAGAACCCTCTTGGGTTTAGTTTTTTTTTTTGTTTATTTTTATATTTTTTGATTCGCCTTTAGGCTAGAACTCTTTAGGAAATTACCATTTTCTAAGAAGGGAGTTCAATTTTAGATTACCCATATCTTTAATTGAATCTATCATCTTTACTTTCTTGAATTTTATTTTTCATTCTTGATTTTTATTTGTTGCTTGATTTTTTCTTCTTGCCTTGTTGATCGCATTTATTTTTTTATCATTTCCACTCTCAAATATATTCATTTACACAATCATTTTCATTCTCTTCATCTCTCCACAATCACACTTATTCTTCACTCCTATTTGTCACGCACACAACATAAGAATCGATTTTTTATATTTTTCTCCTACAAAATACCTTCCTCATGGAATTGATAACTTTTTGTACTATAATTTGGCACGGTTGTGCACTTACAATATTTTTAGTACATGTTTATACCGCATCAAGTTTTTGAGAGTGACCCTCCTCTCCAAATGGAGTTACAAAAATGTTCACACCCTCAACCCCTCACTTTCTACCCCTATTTATAGTAAACATCAATGGATATGAGCCATTAGATTGAAATCTTATCCAAAACCATGAAAAATCAGCCCTTAAATTGTAACAGAACTGTCAGTATCGATGCTAGCATTGATGCTGGCATCGATGCCCGGATCGATGCTAGCATCGATGCCCGCATAGATACTAGCATCGACGTCCAATCAAATTTTTGTTTTCACGGATGGCTTCGTCTCGTCAAGATAAGTGATTTTCATATATTATATGTTAAATTCCACCTTTCGGATTGAGAGATATCGTCGTTTCTTTGCGGCCAACTATCTTAAATACATTTTTTTATATTTGATTTTTTTATTTTCTCCGGCTTCTACAGGCTACTCGGCTTGATTCTGGGCTTGGGCTTTTTGGTTCTTGCTTGTGTTCTTCTTTTAATTCATGGGTTTTTGTTGAGAGAAGAGATCTTGGGCTTTATTCTTCATTGACCTGTAATTAAAGATAAAAACAATTATTAATGGCTTATTTATTCATATAAAATAGATAATGAGGGTATAAAATTATAATAAAATATGATTATCACTTGTAGTGTAATTTTTCTT
The DNA here is from genome assembly GCF_001876935.1 of Asparagus officinalis. Lineage (NCBI taxonomy): Eukaryota > Viridiplantae > Streptophyta > Magnoliopsida > Asparagales > Asparagaceae > Asparagus > Asparagus officinalis. Next base: position 90,173,887 of record NC_033801.1, on the reverse strand, counting down.
CATGCGTTATAGAATAGATTTATTTTCTTGCTCTTTATTGCTTTGATTTTATATTTCTTTTTTTATTTCTTTTAATTTTGAATTACTTCTTATTATGTTATGCTTATTAATGTAGATCTTATTTTCTTATTTTTATTTTGCAAAATGAGCAACAAGCCCCTTTAGGAAATCTAAGATTGTATAAAACTAGGTTAATTTCTTTTATGGCTTATGGATTACCCTCTTGATGCTTAAATTGATTATGTTTAGGATATACAACTAGAGAGCTAATTGATAGAAAAAGAGTTTGATAATCTATGTCTATTTTGAATGGTTTGATAGGTTATGCTTATTTATTTCTAGGATTATTATCTATTTATTTGTTCTTTTCATAAATAAGAATTTTTGTTTGAATGATAATTTGATAGATTATATTTTTTTTACATGGTTTGATAATCTATACTAAGTAAATCTAAAGTAAAATGTGATAAAAAGATAGTAGTTCATAAATTCTAATTAAAATTAACTAGTGGATTTAATTCTAGATTTCTAACTTCTCTACTAGTTCTTCCACCAATTTTACTTGATTTGATTTTATTTTTCCTCTCTTGATTTCCCTCTTCTTGATTTTATTTTATTGATCTTTCTCTTCTTTCTAATTTCTTCTCTTTTCTTATTTCCTTTTTTTATTTTCTTTTTAGTTTTCTCTTTAGTTTTGTTTTTCCTCCTCTCTTTGTTCCCTGTTGTTTTAGTTTTTTTTATTTTTATGTTGTGACAATTCCCTCTCTGCATCTGTATATATTCTATTTCACTAATTTTTGTCCATACTTTTCTATTATCAAATTTAGAATTTTCAAATACACAGTTCATTGTAGGTTCAATAACTTAAATACTATACTTGATAATTGTATACTTACAACTTGCATATTTTTATCCTAATTAGGTATTCAACTTAGGATATCTGAACTATGAGTAAATTATCCTCAAGCTCATCCTAAAATTTGATTTATACCCTATTGATTCTGACACTACTCTTAGTCTTCGGGATGTTATTATCTTGTACTTGCTAGCGAGTGGTCAGTCATTTGATTAGGGACATGTTATTTTCGTATGTGAAGAAATTACAGAAACTCAGAAAAATCAGCAGAGAGTTGGGCGGTCGACCGGCGCGGTCTACCGCAAACGTGCACCGAAGCTAATGGGAATCAGAGCTGGTGGCGGTCGACCGGATCTGGTGGCGGTCGACCGGTGCGGTCGACCGAGGATGACTGTAGGATTTTCTGCTCTCGGGTTTGATGATTCGGTCGACCGGTGCGGTCGACCGCAAGACCTGCGCGGTCGACCGACGATGATCTGGGCTGGGCTTTCAGGTTTTTTGACCCGTTTCGTTTTGTAAGTTATATATATCCTAAACCTGATTTGTTAGGGTATCTTAAGGACGATTTTGAGCAGCCTCTAAGAGAGATTTGTTGCATCCAATTGTGGGAGAGCTTTGAGAGATCAAGTGCTTTGTTTTAGGATTTGGTCTGAGAGATTTGTAACCCTATTTGTATTCCCTTGATTTCTAGTAGTAAAATCTCCCCCCCTCCTTACCCCGTGGACGTAGGCAACTTCCCGAACCACGTAAATTCTTTGTTCTTGCTGTGATTGTGGTTTGCATATTGTTTGTGGTTTAGTTCGAGTTATTGTTCGTGTTGCCCTAGAAAGCTTCCGCCACGCACAACAGTATGGATGCCTATAGTTATTGCTATTGCTAGGGAGGTTATTGAGAAGAGGTTGAAGCAGAAGAATATGTTGATTTATCCCTTCTTGATTACATGGATCTATTAGGATGAAAGGATTCCTTCTCTTAGGTCCTGAATAACAATTTGTATTGTATTTTCATACTGTCATTTCCTATAAGTTTTGAATAATTTTATTTGCTACTATGTATTTTTTACATATTTTTACGAAATAAAAGGTTGAATGAATAAGAGCTCAGATGAAGATTATGTTGAGCCCAAAAGATCACTAATTGAATCCAGAAATACCTAAGTCCAACGCTCACGACCAAGTCCAGAAGTAAAATCTTAGCACTCATCACTTACTACTTAATAATTATAAATAACTTGGTCTGCAATTGAGCATCAAAAAAATCTGGAAAGAAACCACGTCAAATTCGTGTTCAGGATGGTGAACTGCAAAGAAAAGGTTTAACTCCCTCTCCAAAAAGTAGAATCTAACATATTATATCACTTATCTCGATGAGATAGAGCCATTCAGATTGAAAAAAAAAATCAAGAATGTAGATTATTTGGAGAGAATTATATGGTTATGAGGGCTACTTGGGGGCTAAGCTAAATTCTATAGTTATGAAGGTTGCTTGGGGGCCAAGACAGATTTAATGATTGTGAGAAAATCTTGATATTATAAGTACAAAGGTTGCATTCTTCATACTGTAATATTTAAATGACTTGATAAATATTTATAATCAATATAATATGAGTAGAACATTGAATGAGTAATGATAAAGTAGTGATAAGTGTACTATACTTTCTCTACTACTTTGAAACTACCAATTGTAAGAGGGTGGGGCTATGATAAGTCATCACTATAATATTCAAGTGAGGCCCCCACTCTTTTGTAAGTGATAGTAGCAAAATAGTACAAAAAATGTAGTACACTTAGCATTTTTCTTCATGCATGTCTCCGATATAATAAGTATTGCCAAAAATAAGTGAAGATACATTAAGTGCAAAATATGAAAACTTGGTAATATAGTATGAAAATCCTTGTACTTTGTAACTGGAGGGCATATTTGTTGGGATTGTGTATTTGATTCTTTGTATAACTTCATGAGAATTAGATAGAGTTAGAACATCTCCAACAGTTTTCTCAAAAGTTTCTCCAAAATGGGGAAGCAAAAGTCATATTCTCCAAATTATTTTTACTCCAACTCCAACAACTTCCCTATTTTGAAGAATCCTGTATTTATTACAATAATAAAAATATTCTACATCCCTATTTTAGGATGCTCTTATGCATTGGAACTGCCCTCATGCCTTTTTAAGTAATTACGGATTTTATTTTATATTTATTTTCTCCTCCAACCCGTTTTGAAGAATGTGCTGTATTTATGAGAAAGCTCTCCCTAAATATTTGAATAATACCCCAGATTTGGGGAAGACTTCCCTTTTTTCTTCTCCATCCCTATTTTGGGGAATGAGATGAGGAATCTGTTGGACCAAAAAAAAGCCCAAAATTCTCTAAAAATGAGAATACCAATAAAATCAGGAAGTTGTTGGAGATGCTCTTAGAGATCTATTATGATTAGGAGATTGAGTCTCATCATGATTAGGAGTTTGAATCATATTTTAATTAGGAAGTTAGGCTAGAGATAGGGTTTTGGTTTTCCTATATATATTCTTCTATTGTTGGAGGAAAAACCAAGCAGAGGAGTGAGAGTCAATATTCTTGTATCTAGGGTTAGCAAAGGGCGTAGCCTGATTCAATAATATTGTGCGAAGGCGAGGGTTTCGTAGTCTTTATCCGTGTAAAAGATTACATCATTGGGAGAGAGTTTTGCAGTCCTTGTCCGTTTAAAAGATTGTAAGGAGAGGGCTTTAGAGATAATATGAGAGTTGATTATGTATGTGAGGTTGAGAGATTGAGAGACGAGAGTTGAGTGGTTCCTCTTGTAGTTCTCCCTGATACATAGTGGATTTATCATATTGTTGCCCGTGGACGTAGGTCGAAGTTGGTTGACTGAACCACGTAAATCTTGGTGTTCTTTCTTCTTGATTGTGGTTGTTTTATATCATGTTGATTATGGGTTGACTTCCAAGTTGCGCAGAACGTAGTAGGCGGAGAGAGTAAAATTCCCCAACAATATTCTCTCTGATGTTTAACTCGCTTTATTTAACAAACTAGTTTATGAAGCTTTTGAAAAGTAATTATAATAAACTTCTATCTGAGCAAAATTTCGTTAAGATTTGAGATAATTCTTTTCTCTCTTTTTTAACTTGATTAAAAGCCGAGTGAGAGAAATTTTTCTTGACTGAAGGGTGACACTAGGGGCACACTCCTAACCATACCTCCAACCGCACCCCCTCTCTCATTTGTTATAGTGCACCGGGCCTCACATGGGATTTTAAAATTTTAAAATCCCATGTGGGGCCCGGTGCACTGTAGCAAATGAGGGAGAGGGTATGGTTGGAAGTGTGGTTGGGGGTGTGCCCCTATCATTTTCCATTTTCTAAAGCAGCAGTACGCTTTTGCTGACTTTGTATATTAGGAAGCACATTTGCTGACTAAGAATGGTTTTTTATGGAGAAATTATGCGCACGTGTTGCATTATAACAAGTTGGTGAACAAATGGGTGCGGGAATACCTTGGTATTCGAACTTCTAGAAGGCCCCTCATGTTCTCTCTCGGATTCTTTCCCGAGTCTCCGGCTCCCCGACTCCAATTTCTTCTCATCCTTCAGAACTCTTTAAAGGAGGAAAAAGCCCCAAAATTAGGGTTAGGGTTAGGGTTTTGGATTCGAGAGAAGGATGCTGAATCTCCAGAAGAGGCGAGTCCAGCTCGCGCTTTTCGTTGCAGGGCTCATCGCCCTCAGCATGACAGGTTCAACGCTTTCTTCGTTTGTTCTTCGTATTTGTTTCATTTATTGGGAGATCAATTTGATGACGAGGGCGGTGGGATTGATTTCGGAAGCATTGAATCTTGATAATCCTATTTGATTGGTTTGGATTGTAGCAATAATTGAATTTTCGATGCTAAAATTGGAAAATATAGGGTTTTAAACGTGATGAAATGCCATAATTAGATCCTGGACTTCCAAGCCATCTTAAGAAAAAGATGCTGATTTGTGTTACTTATTTTGTAGTGGTAGTTATAATCCCCTATCATTTCATTAGTAAGATTTTCATCAAATGTCTTCTAGTACAAGAATGAAATGCCAACAGTCCTAGTACGAAGGGAAAAACATATCAATATTCTGACAAAGATACCCAAATAGATTCGGGTCCTCTCCAATTAGTTGGTATTTGGAGAGGATCCTATTCATAGTACATAGGACGTAGTACATAGCGCATCATGGTACAAATTCGGGTACGCTATTCACTGCTTTTGGGGTATTGGTCAACTAGAAAATTTTCAAGTAGAACTGAGATAATTGGCAAAGTAGGATAATTTTATAATAACGGGATAGTGGAACAATGATGGATAATTTTTGGAGTGAGATAATTTGGTAGGATAATGTGGTGGAATAATATTATGAAGTTGGATAATTTGGTAGGATAATTTGGTTGGGTAATGGTGGATATTTAAAAAAAATATATTGGTTAATTATTGTCGGATAATTTGGGATACCAAGAAACATGTGTAATTTATTTTGACGATATCATGACTATATATGTATTACTATTGTTAATAAGTGTAGATTAAAAATAATGTAAGATTGATTAGTAATTGATTAGTCTAGTAATAACTATCAAATATAAAGTAATAAAGCATCACTATTCATTACAAATAATAAAGTATTTTACAACTAATAAAAAGCTAAATTCCTAGAGTAACTCAACTTCCATCATCCCACATGGCCTCTACCATAAAATTTCTTCAAGCTCCCGTAGCTGCTCGTTGTGTCTATTGATTCTCTAACTCATCTTCTTCATCGGAGTCATCATCTATTTAGCAACATTTCGTGAAGCTTTTAGTGGAATATCAGAAATGTCAAAGTCATCATGTGTATTCTCCTTAAGAAGTTATGCAGTCCTACACATGCAACCAACATCTTTGTTTGTGCGACATATGGAAAACTTGGATGTTGTCTTTTGAAAACAGTGAATCTAGACTTAAAAACTCTAAAGATGCGTTCGACACAATATCTAAGAGATACATGCCAATGATTGAAAACCTATTTTGAATTTTGTGATCATTGGCGATTGTTAGTAGGGCTGAACTTTAAAAGATGGTACCTTTGATCTCGGTATGGACTATGGAGTAAGAAAGTATAGCCTATTTGGAATTGGATAGCCGCAGTCAACTATATAAAATTTATTTACAAATAGAAATGAAAATGTAAATGAGAAAAAATATTATAAAACTAAAAAATATTCTTTGATTGTATTAAAGTCATAGAATAATAGGTAAAGTTTACTACTCTGTGGAAGTGAAGTCCATGAGGTCTACTCATCACATCCTTCAGGACTCTTTCATCATTAGCAGAGTGCTCCCATTGAGCTAAGACATAAATAAACTTGAGGTCAAATGTGTAAGTTGTCAAGATTTTCTAAGAAAGAAAACCATGTCTATTTCAATAGGGTGTCTGATCTATGCCATACACCATGCATGGTATATGAGTCTCATCTATCGCACCGATGCAATCCTGAATAATCAATGTGTCAGACCATCTGAAGTGATGTGTGTGTGGGGCGTGCACGCATGTGTGCATGTGTGTGTCTGCGTGTGTAAAATCTAAAGCAATAAGAATTACCTTGAAATAAGGCCAAAAGCGAGATTCTGATTTAACCTTATCAGGTGGATCAGTAGGGGGTGATGCCATCAAGCATGATGCTAAAGATACCAGGGCACATAATGCTTTATTGAAACATACACTGATGGTCCATTTTGAACGATCAAATCGATCAGTTGCAACAGAGTATCGTTGATTCTGACTAACCGTGAGAAGAAAAATAGCAATCATCTCCTCAACACTAATGTGGTATGTGTCTTGTATATGGCCCCGCTCTCTCAAGATATTGCATAACTTCATGAAGCAATCTGGGTACATGCGGTAAATTCTACGAAAATCTTGTGGATGATTATCCATCTTGGACTGTAAGTATGTGAGACCAAGATCTGTGATACCACGTCGAGGACTTCGAAAATTAAGCGTATTTGCTATGAACTCCTGTGATAGAAGTC
>NC_033801.1:90165006-90166759 GCF_001876935.1 Asparagus officinalis | reverse complement strand
TATATATATATATATATATATATTTATAAAATCTTGAGGAATAAGAGTTACCTTGAAATAGGGCCAAAAACGAGATTCTGATTTAACCTTATCAGGTAGATCAGTAGGTGGTGATGCCATCAAGCATGATACTAAAGTTACAAGGGAATTTAATGTTGTATTAAAACATACATTGATAATCTATCTATTTTGAATGATCAAATCTTACAGTTGCAACAGAGTATCGTTAATTCTGACTCATCGTGAGGAGAAAAATAGCAATCACCTTCTAAACATTGATGTGGTATGTGTCTTGTATATGACCCTGCTCTATCAAGATATTGCATAACTTCATGAAGCAATTTGCGGACATGAGGTAAATTCTACGAAAATCTTGTGGATGATTCTCCATCTTGCATTGCAAGTATGCAAGATCAAGATCTAGGGTCGAGGATGTCGGAGACCAAGCGTATCTGCTATGAACTCCTGTGATAGAAGTCCTGGTATCTTCGTGATCAAATTTGCAACCTCATCAGCTAACACGATTATGCAAATCAAAAGATTATCGTCGAAGTCCTCATGATGAAAATATAAAATGGGCAAATTTTAATCTTTCTCCATCTTATTAATTTACATAACCAATGAAATATAATCAATTTACATGACACTTATGTGCGTTGAAATAAAGAAAGCACTCTGTGACCTGCACACATGGGAACTCAACATATTTAAAATGTGTATAGCTCATTTTATTGGAAAAATACTGATGCCTTTTAACATGTATGCTTTTTATCCATTTTCCCATTTAATTTCTTCAATGGTTTCTTTATGCATACATGAAAGATTTACCAAAATAGTGATCTAAATCTAACATAAATCAATCATAAAAATGAAGAGGACATAACACATAAAATCTGATAATATTCAGGTTGAGAGTGCAAAATTTATCAAATATGATTCATGTTCAAAAAGGAAAAAAAGATACGTTAGCATGCTTCTCTTTCTTAGAACTTCTTTGCATTTGTCACAATATTCAAGTAAGATATAACCTATAAACTGTACTCAACTATAACCACTAGCAAATTCATGAATAAAAGCACATGAAGGTTAATATAGTATAGAAATAATAGAGCGCTATATAACCTGCAAATAAGAATAGTTTCGAAATACTTTAATTCGGTGGTTTTGACAACATGAAATGTCTCATAATCCTAACACCATAACAAATCTAAAAAAAACATAGCAATATCCTAAATTTCTAAACTACGCCCGCTAAACATCTCTTCCAAAGAGATCGGAATCATAGTACACACCATTTGGATCAGAATTAGCTCGAGTCTCATCCTTACCATTATTCATCATTTCACCGTTCAACTTAAAATGTAGAAACTCATAGCAGTCTTTTGCATCCATATCAATAAAGTCATCCTTCATGTCCTGTGGAATATTATCACTGAGTATTTTTTATTTTTATGGCTTAGTCAATTCAGGAGTAGACATAACAGCGTCAATCCATTCTTTATTCCGACTCTTTCTTATCTTTCTCAACTCGTCAACTAACTTATGAAAATTTTTATCTACAGTGACAACTCTCTCTCCTACCTCTTGTAAGGAGAACTAGGAACAAAATTGCTGATAATGGATAGCGTCGCGACGAGGTACCGTTAAGGCTATTTGTGCCTATAACGGCAAAATAGCGGCAAATAGTGACTAGTCAAATAACAGTCAAATATTAACATATTTAAATATAATATTCTAAAAAATATGAAACATT
>NC_033801.1:90094920-90164982 GCF_001876935.1 Asparagus officinalis | reverse complement strand
CGGAGGTGGTGCATTGGTGGTGGATGGAGTTGCTAAGAGCTAGAGATAGTTGGGAGGTGGAGCTCGTCGAAGGTGGTGGATGTGGAGTGGACTCAGTGGAGATAGCTTGGGAGCTTCAGAGATCGAGATCGAGATGGAGACTGGAGATAATTGAGAGCTTCAGAAAAGGAGCTCGCCGAGAAGGAGCTTGCCGCAGATGAGAGCTTAGGACTTAAGAGCTGCGACAAGGATTTTTAGACGACACGGGAGACGGCGAGAGAAAGAGGAGATTTGAGATGGGAAGGGGTTTAGTTTTAGTTAAATTTGGGTCGAGTTCGGGTCTGGTTCGGTTAGGAGCTGAAATCCGCTTCTTGAATAGCGGTTTAAAGCAATTTTGAAGCGCTAACAGTACTTTTTACCACTAAATAGAGCTTTTTAGCTTTTTACGCCATTGTTATGGGATGAAAGCGGCTGCGCCTGCTCTTAACCACCGCTAAGCACTATAGGCTAGCTGTTTGAGGCCTCAATCGCTATACTTCCCACTATTGTACCGCTATCGGGTGCTATTTACTACACTGACTAGGAAGATGCAGAGAACATGACTGCAATACCAATTAATCTGCGCCTTTGTTTACTATTATTCAAAGTGGATGGTCTAGAACCAGAAATGACACACTCCTAGTGGGAAACGGTGGTAGCAGGTTGCATGTCTGTAGCATCATTTCCTTTGTCAAGAGACTCTATCTCAGCATCAGCACCAAGCATGCCCTCCCCCGACCACTTCCTCTTAGCGTATTTCATCCAAGCCATTGGTACGTATACTTATAGCTCCTCTACCAGAAACGCCATGGTCACTGCATACCATTTGTATATCCTCAAAATCCTCAAACAGTTTATCCTTGAGATTTAGAGTATTGGATGGGCCTACAACATTATATACGAAAATATTTAATATTATATTTAAGTTAATATATATGAAAATAACATGACATAAACCGACCTCTAAAATGACATTCCACACTTTGTCGGGACATAGTAAATTTTTGCATGCTAGGCTCCCAACCAAAACTAAAGTTATTCTTCATCAAGATCTCTACTGGTGCAATCTCTCTTTTATTGCTTTATCTTGTTAATTACATGATTATATCTAAAATCTTTTCTAAAATTTTCAACTGGAGCGGGTATCACATTCCTCAGAATCACGTGCTTTTTAAAATTACCATTTGCTTGCTTATTCCTGTTCTTAGCTTCCTCTACCAACAGTCTAAGCCTATATCATATAATCCATCTGTGCTCTTTTCTATCTCTCACTCCCTAGACCTTGAGATATTTCTTCTTGATCCTCACTCTATGACCCTTTGTCCATCCTATAACAAACTCGAAAACAACCTTTTCAAAATCTCAAAAATGTAGTTGGATCGAAGTATACATGCATATAGTCTAAAAAACACACACGTATATAATAATAATAATTAGATGAAAATACACATGCATCATTATTAATATGAGTATACAACTATTTACTTTACATACATATTGAATGTTAATGCCAATGTGTAATATTCATTACTTGAATATCCTAAAATATTTAAAACTGACACCTGTATCCCCTAAAGTTTTTGAAACTGACTCCTAAATACCCTAAAATTTTGAAAAGGCTTAATTACATTTAAATGCCCTATAGTTTTCGAAAACAACCTTAATGAATTATATTCTTTTTTTCCCAATGTAAAGAGCTAGAGATAGTTGGGAGGTGGAGCTCGTCGAAGGTGGTGGATGTGGAGTGGACTCAGTGGAGATAGCTTGGGAGCTTCAGAGATCGAGATCGAGATGGAGACTGGAGATAATTGAGAGCTTCAGAAAAGGAGCTCGCCGAGAAGGAGCTTGCCGCAGATGAGAGCTTAGGACTTAAGAGCTGCGACAAGGATTTTTAGACGACACGGGAGACGGCGAGAGAAAGAGGAGATTTGAGATGGGAAGGGGTTTAGTTTTAGTTAAATTTGGGTCGAGTTCGGGTCTGGTTCGGTTAGGAGCTGAAATCCGCTTCTTGAATAGCGGTTTAAAGCAATTTTGAAGCGCTAACAGTACTTTTTACCACTAAATAGAGCTTTTTAGCTTTTTACGCCATTGTTATGGGATGAAAGCGGCTGCGCCTGCTCTTAACCACCGCTAAGCACTATAGGCTAGCTGTTTGAGGCCTCAATCGCTATACTTCCCACTATTGTACCGCTATCGGGTGCTATTTACTACACTGACTAGGAAGATGCAGAGAACATGACTGCAATACCAATTAATCTGCGCCTTTGTTTACTATTATTCAAAGTGGATGGTCTAGAACCAGAAATGACACACTCCTAGTGGGAAACGGTGGTAGCAGGTTGCATGTCTGTAGCATCATTTCCTTTGTCAAGAGACTCTATCTCAGCATCAGCACCAAGCATGCCCTCCCCCGACCACTTCCTCTTAGCGTATTTCATCCAAGCCATTGGTACGTATACTTATAGCTCCTCTACCAGAAACGCCATGGTCACTGCATACCATTTGTATATCCTCAAAATCCTCAAACAGTTTATCCTTGAGATTTAGAGTATTGGATGGGCCTACAACATTATATACGAAAATATTTAATATTATATTTAAGTTAATATATATGAAAATAACATGACATAAACCGACCTCTAAAATGACATTCCACACTTTGTCGGGACATAGTAAATTTTTGCATGCTAGGCTCCCAACCAAAACTAAAGTTATTCTTCATCAAGATCTCTACTGGTGCAATCTCTCTTTTATTGCTTTATCTTGTTAATTACATGATTATATCTAAAATCTTTTCTAAAATTTTCAACTGGAGCGGGTATCACATTCCTCAGAATCACGTGCTTTTTAAAATTACCATTTGCTTGCTTATTCCTGTTCTTAGCTTCCTCTACCAACAGTCTAAGCCTATATCATATAATCCATCTGTGCTCTTTTCTATCTCTCACTCCCTAGACCTTGAGATATTTCTTCTTGATCCTCACTCTATGACCCTTTGTCCATCCTATAACAAACTCGAAAACAACCTTTTCAAAATCTCAAAAATGTAGTTGGATCGAAGTATACATGCATATAGTCTAAAAAACACACACGTATATAATAATAATAATTAGATGAAAATACACATGCATCATTATTAATATGAGTATACAACTATTTACTTTACATACATATTGAATGTTAATGCCAATGTGTAATATTCATTACTTGAATATCCTAAAATATTTAAAACTGACACCTGTATCCCCTAAAGTTTTTGAAACTGACTCCTAAATACCCTAAAATTTTGAAAAGGCTTAATTACATTTAAATGCCCTATAGTTTTCGAAAACAACCTTAATGAATTATATTCTTTTTTTCCCAATGTATCTGACTGTCATATGCAACTCGCAACAATTTTATTTTGTAAAAAACTATAGTCACTACTTATTGAATTGCATGCTAAAGATTCCAAAATCATCACAAACTCAATTACGTTGCATCAAGATTTAATGATAAGAATTAATAAGTTAGAAAATAATGATAAGAATTAATAAAATCCTCTTGTATAATTACTTGTAGCTATGTAATTGGCGAGTGCGATAATTTTCTACCCACTAATGAATAAAAAATCGTTGGAGCAATTCTTTATTCACCAATGAAATCTAAAGTTACTCATAACAACGTAGCTTGAGGTTACTTGTAGCAATTCTCTATTCGCCAATGAAATTGTTGTAGCAATATAATTTTAGGTTACTTGTAGCAACTCTCTATTCAGTAATGAATATAGAGATGCAAAGTAGAGTGCAAACTTCACATAATTACCTAAACGATCATTTGTATGCTGAAATATATAAATGTCTGACACTCAAAGATGGATCATGGAATTTTTATGTTTGTCATATCATCATCCTCACACTTAGCTACTTGTGTTACGTGAAACTAGCATACTATTAAAAAAAGAAAAAGAACAAAAACAAAAACATGAAAAGTTACATTTGAAAACTGTACAGACCATTGAGGAAATAACAATGTTATACTATAGAAATAAGCAAGTGTTAATTACATTCAACTGGCTGACACGTGTCTCAAGCAGACTGCTGACAAGTGTTAAAAATAGGCACATCGCCTACTGACCAAAGATACGCAATTTCTGCACACTTAGAAACTATAATATTATTATATCATTATTATATTTATATTTATTATCAATAACTTTTATTATTTTTATTAGTTTATTTATATTTTATTATTATTTATTATTTTATTCTACATTATCAACATATTAAATACTAGTATTTAGTATGTTATTATATTATTCTATAATACATTTTAACTATTATATTTTTATATATTTAATAAATATTATTAATTTATTAGATTAACTATAATATAGTATAATATAATATAATATAGTATAATAAGCATGTCGATAATAACTATATATTAATTACATTTAATGTATTATGTTAGATATTATATTAACACATCCTCAAACTCAAAACCAAAACACCAAATTTAAAACACTTAAAAGATATTTTAAACTAAGCGTTGTGTTTTTAGTTTGATGATGATTTACCTCAAAAAACACCATGGTTTCTAAACGCATGGTGTTTTGTTTTTTGCAAAAACACCATGAGAATAAAGAAAACACCCTGGTATCCAAACGAAACCTAAAAATTTGGATAATCAAATGAGAAAGCTTCTATAGACAATAACGTGAATAAGCCGCCCTCTTAGTAATCACTTTGGAGTAGGAGTGAATCTTCTTCTCCTCAGTTGATAGACATAGACCTGCTCTAGCTGAACTGATTCTAGAGACAGGAGTCATCATCATTATTCGATTCTCGTTCTTTTTTTTATATATAAGATTAAGGAACAAGAGGGATTCATTAGACGAAATCTCTCTAAGAGAACGTCAAAATACATACGACATTCATCGAATATCAATGCCAGCATGAAAATTTAACCATCTGGAATCTTGAAATTGGAAAAACTCCTCCTCTAGAGAGAACTTATCCGCTTTAAATGTGAAAGCAATGAGGAATCACCATTCTAATGTATTGAATAACTCTGGCATTATTTTTCTTTCCATTCATCTTGTTCTGCTCTGCTCTGCTTCTGACAAATCAAAGATACTGATAGAGGCGCCAGCAGTTTGTCCAACAAAATATGGGAGACTGAGAAGCTTTGAGCATTGTTTTAAATATCCCTGATATGGCCCGATATATCCCCCGATATATCCTTTTACAGCGCTTGCCGCAACCGATATGGTCTTTAAATATCCTTTACCGCTTTTTGGCTATTTTGAGTGATAAATCCCCGATATGGCCGATATATTAGCCGATATGTGGACCAATATATCTTTTTATATAACTTGTTGCAAAATAATATACCGTGTTTGGAATTTTTGGATAAGATATCAAGATTTCCCCATTATATCAAATGAAATTTTACCCTAAAAAAAGCATATCGAATGTTGCAACGTTGCTTTGTACTTTTGTTTGTTTTAGAAGGTTGATTAGTGATCCTAAACATATATTATTCATATTTTGTATGCTTAAATTTCATTACATATGTTGAGATTACATTTTAAGGCATTATACTATGTATGAAAACATTCATTATGGCATTCCGATATTTACCACATATCCCCGATATTTCTCCGATATCCGCAATCCGATATGAATTTTGGTCATCCGATATTTCCCCGATATCCGATATTTAAAACTTTGGCTTTGAGCATCGTCACTCCTTCTGGAGTCTAGTAATAACAACAATGATTCCACTTCATTCCTCTATTGAGGCACTCCAACAAATTTATCTAAACTGGTGTCTAGAAAATGGAGGAAGTGATTCAGGGGATACAGTTAACAACCTTACCAATTAGTCATTTTCTTCAATTGCTTGATTCTATTAAAGTTGTTTGCCCTTCTTTCACAGTGCAAACTCATTGTAAAATTAATCAGCTAAAGTAGGACGATTTCCGATTTCTTGCAAGACTTGGTTGACGTCTCTTTTTTGTTGTTTTCTGTCAATTTTTTCCCCATCCTTTGTGATCCGAGTTTACATTCAGATTTTGCTTATCCATTGACCTTGTGAGGAAATCTTACTTTGTGTTTAGTTTACAAGACACTGTATTTAAGCTTATCAGCTTCAGACAAAAAGGGGATTTTCTTATCCATTGATCTTGCAAGGAAAGTTTTCTTTGTGTTTAGTTTTACTACAAACTATGGAATTAAGCCTATCAGCTGCAGACAAAAAAGATTTTTCTTTATTGATATTGTCAGGAAAGGTTTCTTTTTCTTTAGTTTCACTAGCCATTATGTATTTAGGTCCATCAGCTGCGGAAAAGAACTCTCCCTTAAAAAGGCATATCCTATCAACCATATGTGCTCAAGTCTCCCTTTAAAAGGCATTCCCTATCAACCCATCACCAGCAGACCTCCAATTTTTTTTTTTGGGTCCCAAAGAAGAGGTTTGATGTAGGATGACTTTCTCTAGGAAAATCCTGAAGGAAAAGATGAAGTAAAAAGGGGAAATATATTTTCAAGAATTCTTTTAAAAGTAGAATTATGATTTTATTAAAAAATTTCTTTTACCCTAATCTATGAAAGAGAAATTATTAGTTTATGAATTTTATCTGATCAATAATATTTTTAGAATCTAGTTGTACGGCGGGTTTCAATTTAGTAAAAGTAGGTTCCTCCTTGTTGGGGATTTTTTTCTTCTTGAACAAGCTATGTAAATCTATGAAAGACTTTTTCTTTAAGATGTGGAAAGTTATGTTTTTAGATATTGTGTTACTCAATCTTGGGTGTGTGAGGTCATTGGTTCATGTGTGATTCGTGAGAGCCACTGATCTAGACATGAGGCAGAAATTTTTTCGTTAATGTTTGTTATCATCCCCCATCAAAGTTGTATTGTTTGTGGCGCCCATCGTCCTTTCTATCTACTTCGTAGTTACATGATATGGATTGAAAGCTGGAACGCGTGGTTATTTTCATTGCAATCATCATTGTTACGTGTACGTTACCTGTTCCTTCCTCTTCAATTTACAGCTGAAAAATTCCGGGAATTTGTGGGAGAAGAAGCTTCATCTAAGAGTGGTAAGTTCACAATCTTTAACTGCTTTGATATGGGATCAGGCACGCTCTCCTGTGGTATCAAAGAGGGTGTAAAACTTTACGTCTACAATATCAGAAGTGCACATGTGGAGAAAGTGAGACAGAGAGCCACCGAGATGGCACTAGCTGAGGCCTTAAAGGAGGGTCTAAGCAACAGTGAAAAACAATCCATTAAAGCTGGAACCAAGGCAGCAAAGCTTGCCACTCGCCAAGCCAAAAGGATTCTTGGGCCAATCCTTTCATCAGGATGGGACTTCTTTGAGGCCATTTACTATGGAGGAAGCATGACGG
Source organism: Asparagus officinalis (assembly GCF_001876935.1). Taxonomy (NCBI): domain Eukaryota; kingdom Viridiplantae; phylum Streptophyta; class Magnoliopsida; order Asparagales; family Asparagaceae; genus Asparagus; species Asparagus officinalis. Next base: position 90,157,567 of record NC_033801.1, on the reverse strand, counting down.
AGGGTTTTCTGAGAGGAGTTGGAACCTTGTTTGGGACTTACGTCGGTGGATTCCATGGAGAGCAGAGGCTTGGGAAGTTGGGGTACCTTGGTGGAAGTCATTTTGGGAGTTGGATTGGGGGAAGAATTGGGTTAATGATTTATGATGTTGTGAACGGAGTGCAGTATCTCCTTAATTTTCCTCAGTCTGAGGATAGCCCACAAGAAATAAACACGTACAAGAGAGTGGAGGATTCTGAATCTTATGATTATACAACGCCCTCATCCAAATCCACTGAATCTTATGAGTTTGCAACACCTTTATCGGATGAATCCATTGATTACGAGAGTAGGATTGAGGATTCTGATAACACTGAATCTTCAGGTGGATGGGGGTTCTTTTGAGGTAATGGAATTAGATTGTAAATTTTTCAATGATTGCCTCATCAGTGTTTCAGATTTCACTTGTATATTAATCCCTTGTTTGGCTATGTTACTCTTGGATATATCTGAAACACACAGGTACGTTTTTGTGATTTTCATTAGAGCATGTTATGTCGATAGTTGAGTGATAGTACCTTGAGAGTAATGAAGTTTCTGCTGAGAGTGTACCAAACGAATGACAACGATATGATAGTCTAAATTCATTTTGCATTTAGTTCTACTTTGTGTTTCTGAAATTACATCACTTTTTTGTCGTGTAAATGGTGATTGCATGCGTTCACCTCCCGTGTAAAAGTTGCAGATGTTCATCTGCGTGTTTATTGTTGGATGTTAACTTCTTTATCTCCTTATTGACATAGAAAACTGCATTGCTGAATATTTGCTTGGTTGTTTCATTTAATAAACGAAAGCTTTGTTCATGAAATAGATTGCTTAAAATTTTACAGAAGTAAGTTGACCATCAACATGTTACTAAACTCACTGTTTCCTGTATGGAACTTGTGATCTTTGTTATCTCTGTTTGTGCGACACAAAAATGTGGCCCGAGATGACAACAAAAGTGTCACAAGTTACAACTTTTGATACAGCGCCTCTACTATATAATATCTTCAGAATGCTAATGACATGGGAGCATACTATGTATAAGTTGTATAATTTTGATTATGCGGGAAAAAAAGAAGTATAAATTGTCTTTTTATCTTTAACAGATCTCTTGTGATTAGCTACAAATTTAACAAAACGTACGGTATAATTGTTCCCCTTCTTTTAGAGCCCCATTTGAGCTCCATTCTTCAACTTAATACACTTAAATTTGTTTTTTCTATGCGCCACAAACACTTCACTTGCCGAGAATAATCCCTCTCTTAGTCATCAGTTGCTGACAGGAGAAGCCATCGCCATCCACGGTGCCCCTCCACCACATACCTTCGCCGGCCGCCCGCTATTGCTGCCTTCTTCGCACCGTCCTCGTTTCGGGGCTCCACTCCCAGCTTTCAACAGGACGCCGAAGAGCTTAAGACATGCCACATTGTTTGCCTCCACATCCTCTCCTGTTGCCTTTTCTTCTTCGATCTTATTGGTCTTTCCTTGCTCGATTCCAACTCCTACTGACGCAGCTTCTTTTAGCAATAAACTCGTGTTCATGTCATTCATGTCAACATAGTTTGAAAGGGAGCTGAGTAGACGCTCGCAATGCTGCTTTGCTTGTATGAGCTCATTGTTCAGTATCTGGTTGTCCTTCTTGAGCTTCTCGTTCTCATTGGAGAGCTCGATGAAATGCTGAGAAGGAAGAGGAGGTCGTGGTGGAGGAGGAGACGAGGTTGAGGACGAGCTGTGGATATCGAGAGATGTGGATGTCGAGGTAGGCGTGGCAGTGTTGGTGTTCTTGACTTTGTCGTCGTCATTGAGCAATTTGTTGGTTGTGGACGGATTTAGAGAGGCTTTCCGACGACGTATCTTGCAGAGGAGGGCTCGATCGCCTCGCCGGAAGTTGTCATTGGCGAACTCCCAGCGGTCTGGCACCACCTTGCGGAAGCCCTGCCAATGCCACCGTAAGAGTGTTTGCATAGAAAATTATAACCCTCACCATAACTTAAAAAAGTTATAGTACAAGGTTTAGGCGTGGGCTTTTTAACGTGGTGCACTGAAGAAATCCAAGTTCTGACTACATCAGTCACTTATTTTCAAGATTCAATCCATAAAGATTACTCAATGCCCACATAGCTTCAAAATTTTTACGTAATGGAAGGGCCTAAACATGCTGAGTTGGATCGGATGGTGTTATCTGAGCCCTATGGATGGATGGTGACTATGAAAACACCAAAATATTTTGTACGTGACCTCTCCAATTTTACCAAAGCATTTAAGCTTTTATTAGAACAAAGCAAACACGCAACATGTTCAACACAAAGATGAGAGGAAGTGGGATATATACGCTAGCTGTAGAATGATTTCTACAAAATATCTGCAAGTAAATAGTTTGCCTGCTTGAGATCAGTTACCTCATCATGCTTTGAAAATTAATGAACATTCTATATATAATATAAATCAGCTTTATCCGTATCAAATTAAAACACTTGATAACTAAGAAGCAGACATAAAAAATGAGTAAGGTTGAATAGCTAAACATCGTGTATCACAAGAGTTTATACATGACCTAGTTGACTGAAAATAAGGCCGAGAAATAACATTGATGCAGATGGTCAAAAGATGATTCTTGACATCATGTAACTAACTTAAGCCTTAAGGAATAAAAAGTTTCCAAGGTGGAGATTTTGATAATTGGATAACAATTCAGACGGCCAGAATATTATCTTTTTATTTTGAAAAGGCATAAAGTTCGCATTTTTCCACGGCAAGCTTCTCATGTGATTCATTTTTGGCACTTTTTCGTGGTCTAGCCAATCATAGTCCAACAAGACTTCTCCTACTAATTGCCTATCAAGCTTTTATGTGATGAGTACGGTGATTGGCATCATCCCTCTGCGAGTAGTCTTTGATGCCCACTAAATTTGAAGATATCAACAGTATTAATAATGAGAATCCACGCTAAAATGGGAAAAAGAATATCTAGCTCTACAACTACGAGTAGTGATGGGACCCACTGCACAGCTATATACCATTGTTTTACTTTTTCTAGATCTCTCGTACTTGAGGGCCCCTGGATCAAAAAAAATAAAACTTTATATTTAAGTTTACATAATATTAATTAGCGTATCATCATCTCTCTCTTTTGCTGCACAGCTATATACCACACCCTCTCTTTCTTTTGCTGCAGTGCACTGGGCCTCATATGGGATTTTAAAACTTTTGGAATCTCATGTAAAGCCCGGTGTACTGTAGCAAAGAGAGAGAGAGAACATGATTAAAGTTTTGGTTGGGAGTATGCTCCTATCATTTTCCTAATATCTTCTGTTTAATTGAGATACACCACGGTTGTATCACATTAGCTTAACTGAGAAAAGACTGAATGACGTTTTTGAGGGGAAGCATATCTTCATCTAAGACGCACGGGCGTAAACATCAACAAAATATTATATTATAAGCTGAGAAAAGACTAAATTGCTCTCAAATTAAAATTGAGGGAGAGAGTGCCTGCATCGGTCTAAGATTTGGAGAAGCTGTTGGAGAATATGACTTTTGCTCTCCCTCAATTTTAATTTGAGAGCAATTTAGTCTACTTATCGATAAAACTACTTACATAGTCTAAAATATTTTCTCCAGATACAGGAGATTCGATAAAACTACTTATCGATGTACGTTGTGTACTTATCACATTAAGAGCATCTCCAACAGCTTCTCCAAAATTTTCTCCAAAATGGGGAAGCAAAAGTCATATTCTCCAACTAATTTTTACACCAACTCCAACAGCTTCTCCATTTTGAAGAATCCATTTTTTTCTCCAAAATTTTGGAGAATGCTGCAGATTTGGGGAAGCTTCCCTCCATCCCTATTTTGGGGAATGAGATGGGGAATCTGTTGGGCCAAAAACCTAACTAAATTCTCCAAAAGTGAGAAATGGGAAAGCTGTTGGAGATGCTCTAAATGCTAATAAAATATTTTAGACTATGTAAGTGGCTTTAATGTGATAAGTACACAACGTACATCGATAAGTAGTTTTATCTCATCTCCTGTATCTGGTCCCCATACTTATAAATCCATTTCGTTTAGCTAGTTCAAAGGCATGGAAAATGTGCAACCTTCCAGAAGGAAAGATGGGGGTTGTTGGCAAGAGACAAAAGGGAAATGGTTGTTGGGTCAAATAGTAAAATTTCAATATTGCAGGTAGACCCAGAGTACAGCTGTTTTTGTCAGATTCTGGGAGTTTCTTGTTCTCGACTTTTGACTACGACGGTTGAGTGAGCTACCCACTAACTTCTAATTTACATAATGAGTCACACATGGCATATAAATATTGCGCTTATCTATTTCAAGATTTTGACTAAGCACCGTAAAGCCAATATCTGTTATCATTGAAATTGAATTTAAATCTACAACATCTTCAGCGAGAAAATCGCTTCCTTACTTTATTATTATGAAGCGTGCTGCAGAATTTGTAGTAGAAGTTTCAAGCAAACAATTTTCATGTAAGCCTTTTCTTTTTCTTTTACAAGTTCAACACAATTACAAAATAAAATGACTACTACACATGCAAGAGGAAAAATTCCGCTGAGAAAGAGAGATTTCGACAAGGTTGAACTTTATTTAATAGTAAATAAGACCATTTCTTTTTAGACTTAACCTTCATATATAAAACATGGAAAAAAAAAATCTTTGCTATTAATCATTCCAAGATTTTGACTCAGCACCATAAACCAACTTTTACGATTAACAAACTTTAGACGCGTCTTTATCACATTAAAATTTCTTGCATCTTCTAATTCTTTAGTGACTATAATCAAAATGTTCTAAATTTATGTGGGAAAGGTCCAAACAAATTTTTTATTTGATTCAGTTACACAATTAATAAAAGATGGGTTTCCAGATCATTTTCATTTCTTATTCCATATTTAAAAGGTTAATGGTATTTCATAGCAAATACAACTACCAACGTACCTTCTGCATGTCAAAGTCACCGAACCATTAGACCAAAGCTTGAAAGCAGGACAGAAAGTTAATTAGACTCATGCAGCGTGCTGTATCAATTTTTCATTTTAAATTATGCTTAGAAATTCATGGCTAGCTAAAATTGAACCTGGACGCTCTGACACCATGTCAAGGTCTCCTAATCGTTACACCAAAAACTCTATGGTGAAAGTTCAGAGATATAATTTTATGCTCTTTTAACACCCTAAACTGCACCCGTCTTCAAATTAATACATCACGCCTGTTATTTAAATGATAACCTATTGTTATTCATTGTTCCATCAAACTTGTTAATAATATGGTAATTAACAGAGAGCATTCATTCATCACCTAAGATCCTACGCTCATTAGATCATTAATTAACCCAGCCTATGAATATAACTAACTTGATCGAAATACTCTTCAAAAGTCTCTACGATAATTAATCGGCGATAAATATTTGAACATGCTGGGAGCTCAAAATTATAAATATATATTCCAAGTTGAAATCAAATTAACCAAGAGCAAGGAGACGAGGGGAACGTACATAGGTATTGAGCTGCCGAACGAAGCTCGAAAAATTGCAGTGCTTGAAGTGAACAGGCAGCAAATCCCTCGCAAACTCCACAGGCTTCCACACGACAAACGTCGTCCCATTCTCCCCCCAAGAAATCACCTCCTTCGTCCCTTCGTCGTCCACCATCTCATGCGTCTTCATCAAGAACGGCGCCAACCCTCCGTTGGCCCTAACCCTACTATTATTGTTGTTGCCACTACGACTACGACTGCTAACTGAAATCATCATCGTAAAAATTTATTGTATGTCAATAACTCGATAAAGAATTTATTAAGAGAGGAGATCGAAGAGGTTGTTGTTTAATGCGAGAAGAGGAGGAGAGCGGTCAAGAACTCCCAGCCCCAGACGTAGAACCCGCAGATGATCATGAGGATCCAGTGGCAGCTCCCGAACTCTATCGACCCGAATCCGCTTACTCTCTCTACTTCCATATCATTACCTACCCTCGATCAAGAAACTTCAATCTTCATTTTTAGAGCAATTGGAGATGTTCCTCAATAACGCGCTTTTATTGAAGGAGGAGGGTCGCTTTCTTGTTCCCTTCTTTTTCCTCCCTTTCCTGCAGCGTCTAGAAATGGGGAAATAAAATTATTCTGCAGGTCAAAAGAAGGTAGGAAGTAAGAAAAACAAGACGCTACGTGTCACGCTGGCAGTTACACAATTGTAAATATACCCCTCTGCTATCACCCAATTGAGTTTAGGCCCCATGTAGTCATATTGCTGCAAATAAAACACCTGGGTGAACGTTTTTGGACTCTTTTAATTCTGGGGGTTTATTTGTCTGAAAAATAATTTACTCTTCCCTAAGGGGGTTATAGTCATTAAAACTCAAAAGTAGAACTAGGATATTCGTCAGGAGGGGTGGGGGGGGGGGGGGGTCTTAAATTAGAAATAGAAATAGAATAAAATTTTACACTGTTAGTCAACTTGAATTGTAACAAAACTAGAACTAGGATAATTGTATAAAATTATCCCCTTTTTAAATTTTCTATACAAAAATGATAGTTCTAGTTCCTCAAATTATCCTAAGTTTACCTTGAAACTAGGTCATAAAAAACTAGAACTCTCCATTTTGTTTTCTTTTTTCTTTTTGGTCAATGAAAATTTTTATTCATTACCAATATATGGAAGTTATAATACATCAACATCTTTCCTCAAGACTGGTTACAGAATTCAGTCTTCAAAATTAAAAATTCTCTACATAGCTCTTTATGTGGTGTGGTATATTATCATTCAATATCCTTGTATATACATGTATCTTTATCAATCTAAAGAGATGATCAGGGCCTCTTGATTGAAGCTGAAATATACGAAAATTCCTCTCTTGCCAAATCATATAGACTGAAGTAGATAATGCCAACCTTTTAAGCTTTATTTTGAAACTTTTCCCTCTCAAATTGTTCCCAAACCAGCTGGTGATTTGATCCCAATTACATGATTTCCATTTGAAGCATAGCCAATTCATTACTTGATTCCAAACTCTAGCTGAAAATTGGCATTCGAAGAAAAGGTGTTGACAGGTTTCAATCTGTCCTCCTCTTAAACATAGGGTGCACTGATTTGAGCTCAGAACCCTCATTTTGCAAAGTCTTTCTTGTGTTAAAAGCCTTGAAAAGAATGCCAACCAGAGAATAAAGGAATGTTTAGGTAGATTCCATCCACCCCAAACAGTCTCAGACCATGTAGTAAGATTTGAGTGTTGAAAAATTCTCCTACACATCACTGAAACTTTGATTTTGTCATTAGCACAGCTGCCATTGATGACATTCTGGAGATTATTCACACTACCAAGTTTATCAATCAACAAATTCCTCACTCTTAAAAGTTGTCTCCACTGCCATGAATCACTCTTTCTTGGTTGGACTTGCCAGATAGTATCTTGTCTTAGATAGTGACCATGAATCCACTTAATCCAAAGGATATCCTTCTTAAGGTGAATCATCCAAAGAAGTTTGGCCGCCATAGTATAATTCCAATGCACAGCAGAGTATATTCCAAGACCCCCATGATCAGTTTCCTGGCATACAGAACTCCAGTTCACCAGGTGAATTTTATGTCCCCATAAGAAGTCTGAGCACATTTTATCAATTTTTTGAAGAACTTTGATAGGGAGTATGTAGTTACTGGTCCAGTAGATTTGTATCCCCATAATTACTGATTTTATCAGTTGTAACCTGCCAGCATATGAGAGGGATCTTCTCTTGAGCCAATTATAAAACTGGTCTGAAATCTTATTAATGAGGGGAGAGCAATCCAGCAAAGAGAGTCTTTTAGCTATCAGAGGTAGACCCAGATATCTCAAAGGCAAAGTTCCCACAGAGAAATTAAGAAGATTGCAGATTTGGTTCTTCATATTATCATCTACTCCACTCATGAATATAGAACATTTTGATGGGTTAGCTTCTAGGCCAGATGTCCTACTGAATTCAGTTAGACAATCCCTTAGTCTTGATATTGTATTCATATCAGCTCTGCCAAAAAGAAGTAGATCATCCGCAAAAGCTAGATGTGTTATTTTCAGTCTTGAGCACTTAGGATGAAATTTATAAAGCCTGTCCTCCTTGAGAGTGTTTAATTTCCTAGACAAATATTCTATTCCAATAACAAACAAGTAAGGTGATAAAGGATCCCCCTGCCTCAAACCCCTAGCACCTTGAAAATATCCATGAGTAGTACCATTAATAGATATGGAAAATTTAGGGGTAGAGATGCACTCCATAATCCAGGAAATCATGTTGTCTGGGAATCTTAAACCTTTCAGCATGTCACTGATGAACACCCAACTAATTGTATCAAAAGCCTTTCTCAAATCAATATTTAATATGGCTCTAGGGGAGTTGTTTTTCCTGCCATAATGCTTAACAACCTCATGAGCTAAGAGGATATTACTTGATATAAGCCTACCCTTCACAAAAGAACTCTGTGCATCACTTATCAGGTATCCCATTACTTTTTGAATTCTGGATGCAATAATTTGGTTATGATTTTATACACACAGTTGCAGCAAGACATAGGTCTAAAATCTGCAGCATATTGAGGATTAAGAACCTTAGGTATCAAAGTAATAGAAGTGGAGTTGAAAGTACCAAGCAGTTTTCCTGATATGAAAAATTCTTCCACTGCAGAGAAAAGTTCTTCACTGATAACACTCCAAGATGCTTTGAAGAATAGGGCATTGAAACCATCTGGGCCTGGACTTTTATCATTTGACATAGAAAAGACAGCTTGTTTAATCTCATCCCTTGTAACTGGAGAACTCAGCTCATGCCTTTGACCAGAAGAGAGAAGAGGGCCATTAGCAATAACCATTGGGTCAGGATGAACTGTTTGAATTGAAGTCCCCAATAATTTTTTGTAGTAATCCACAATTTCAGTAACAATTTCAGCACTGTCAGTGATCCTAATTCCATTCTCTGTATAAAGAGATAGAATTCTGTTTTGATGCCTTTTCTTTTTCATGATAGAATGGAAGAATTTAGTACCTTTATCCCCATCAAGGCACCAATTAATGTTAGCTTTCTGCTTGTAAAAAGATGATTCACAGTCCAGAAGCCTTTCATATTTTTTGGTACAATTTTTCTCTCTTTTTATCAGATCAGGGTTGAAAAGATCCCCACTTAATAGCCTTTGAACTTCAGTTAAGCTATTTTTTGCTCTAAGAACTTGCTCACTTATATTCATATAGTGCTTCTAGCCTTTGAACTTCAGTTAAGCTATTTTTTGCTCTAAGAACTTGCTCACTTATATTCATATAGTGCTTCTTATTTAAATCTTTAAGAGCAGTCATTTTTTGCTCTAAGAACTTGCTCACTTATATTCATATAGTGCTTCTTATTTAAATCTTTAAGAGCAGTTTTAAGCATTTTGAGCTTAGAATGGAAACTGTACATTTTGAAACCATCTATGTTTTGCTCCCAAACAGCTTTGACTGTAGGAATGAAGTCAGGGTGTTTTACCCACATGTTGAAGAATTTGAATGGCCGCTTACCAGTTATAATATCATCTTCTATGGTTAGAAGAGCAGGAGAATGATCAGAGCAGCTAGGTAGCAGATATTCAACTTGGCTGTTGTATATAGATGAACCCAGTCTTCATTCACTAAGCATCTGTCTAATCTGGACCAAATTCTTGTATCTGCATTTTGTTTATTGTTCCATGTGAAGTAGCATCCAGTTGATTTCAGATGCAGAAGGTGATTGGAGCTGATAAAGTTCTGAAAATCCTCAATATCAGATTCTGATACAGATACACCTCCTATCTTCTCATCATAACTAGTAATTGCATTGAAGTCCCCTCCAATAACAAATCCTCAATATCAGATTCTGAAAATCCATTTTTTTTTTCTTATTTTCATTTTTTATATTTCTTTCATTTTTCCTTTACCTCTTTTCCTCTTTTTTGCAATGATCATCACCATCATTAAACCATGCTATCAGATCGGATGTCGTCTCCTCTTGGCCATCTCTTTTATTTTCTTTTTTTTATAAAATATTATAATAATATAATTAAATTAAAAGTAAAGAAAGTTAAGATCCATAATTTATTTAAAAATAAAATTGAGAGAAGACAGAAAGAGATATCGGGGAGCCAAAAAAGAAGGAGAATATGGAGAATTTTTTTTAGACTTGTACTGTATTAATAATTAAAAAATTAAAAAGCTACAACATATATTATAATAATAATTGACAATATCCTATAGCCTAATCAAAAGTTTTTTTAATAGTAATTAACATAATGGTAAACAATTAATCAATAATAGTAAGTTAAAAATACATAAATAGTATTTATATCATCATAATGCATAAATATTTACTTCATGATTATAAAAATTTATCCCACATTATTTTATCAAAATATCACGCTTTATAAAAGCATTCCTATTTATCTTACTAAAATATCCCACTAACAAAAACTTAAACCACTTTAACAATTATCCCAATTTGCGTAAAAATATCCTAATTTACTAACACCCCCTAAAGGTAAAAGTGTCAAAAAGTTTCAATAGGGAGGTCTACGATCTACAATAATACACTTACGTATCCATAAATGGACAATGGTACAAGGGGTCTATTCATAAGTAATCCTTCATGCAAAACACTGTATATACGTAATCGATATAATGGGTAAAAATTACTGCAAATAGTTAAACATCAATACAAATTCCAAATCAATGTAAACCCTCACAAGATCAGGCAAGGATTCTCTGCATTCTCCACATATGGTCATGTGGATTAATAGTATTGACTCATTCAGTGGGCTCCAATATTAAAAGGACTTTATAAAATGAATATCATTCATGGGATTCACTGGGTGAGAAAAATATGATCGATGAGTTGTAGAGATTCTCTATAACCAAGAATGTATAAGATCTCTACTTTTTTCACTATAATAAAAGCCTATTGTATGAGGCTTTTTTTCCACATTAGTCCCTCAAATCTTCCATGTTTGAAATTAGCCTCTGAAGCTTTCATGAAATTAGTCCCTCAAATTATTCATATTTGAAACTAGCCCCTCAAATCTTCATATTTTGTAAGTGGTCTATCAAACCTTATATTTATCATCTAAATTATTAACCACGATTGGATATTGATTAATTAGGGATAGATAATTACCAAATTAACCAAAATCACTTCAAAATCCACCAAAATAACGCTCAAAATCAGTGATTTTAAAGTCTAATACTGCACAACCTTTCCCAACTTGTACTCCAATGAAGTTTTTTAGGGTTTGGATTTGAATAAATATGATGTAATTGTTACACTCAAAATGGTTAATGACGACAGAATATTATCTCAATTGTAACTAGCCTCTATACGTAGGGACTAATTTTCAATCACTTAAAAGATTTAGGGGACTAATATGACAAAAAAATCCTATGTATATACTAATCATTTTTTCAGTAGATTTCTTTTGCCTTTCAAGTATACCAAGTAAATGGGGTTTCATTTTCTTCTTATTTTTATTTGAAATAAGCTTCATTGTATAATTTATAGGGTATAATCAATTTGTCAAGTCTTCAAAAAGATTATAATTTGTAGCGTATCGTCATGGAAAACCACACTATAATTAATACATTTTTGAAAATGAATTTAGAAGATTAATGTATATTAGTTCAACAATTAGTGCGCGTGCTGAAATAATTTAAGTATTCACGAATTTTTTTCCTTTTTGTAAAATTTTCATATTTAGGTTCTTCCTTCACCTGCTTACAAGTATGAAAGTTTATTATATATTGGTATATTTAATTAATTTTTAATTGATGTACACAAAAAAAATTTGTGGCCAGTAAAATCAGTGTAATTCTCTATATGATTTTTTTTTGTTGAGTAGAACTAAAATACCTTATAGCTTTACTCATTTAGCACTTATATAAACCCAAGTTATTTTTCATAGCAATAACATACCCTAAGTTATTTAAAATTGGAACTTTAGTACCCTCTATTATGCAAACATGAAAATTTCCACCCCAAAGTTCCTATAAATTTTAGAGAATTTTAACCATTAATATTTATTAAATTTACTATTAACCCTACCAAGGTCCTAATTTAAATTGTAGTTGATTCTATTTTAAAATAAAATTTGGATAGATTTAACAGTAACTTCAGTAAGCTTAATAGTTAGAAAGTTATAAAATTAGCATATGAACGTTAGATGAAAACTTTCGGATGAAAATTTTACATTTGCATGATAAAGGGTATTAACGTGCCAATTTTTAATAACTCAGGGTATATAAATGTTATGAAGAGCAAGTGAGGGTAATAAGCCCCAAGTGACTGAAACTATAAGTCATTTAAGTGCTATTTAGCCTCTTTTTTTCCATTGAAATGGGAGAGAAATGTACATTAAGAAGTGTAGCTGTTGTATGTGAGTACACGTGGCAAGCATCCGGGGGTTGGTATAGTATGCACGCTTTTACAGTGGGGTTTGGTTTCAAAAGGGACGGAAGAAAATTTGAAATTAATGGGGAAGGGAATAGAATTAGATCAGAGAGAGAGAGAGAGAGAGGCAAGACCGAAGAAGCACGTTGGTTCAACGAAAGGCGTCGGTCTCTTTCGTCTACCATCCGCACCTAACATGGGAGCTCTCCAATATCTCGGTATTTAATTGAACTTGGATCTTTTTTGGTGATAGCGAAATGTGATATTTTGTGGTTAATAGTGATGTGTATATGTGTAGTTTAATGATTCTCAACTCATGTAAGTTTCACATAAAAGTGGTAGATGCAACTAAGATACTGAAATCGAATCCCTATGAAAAGAAGCTTTTTGGGTAATGAAGATGTGAGGCTAATACTACTTGGCAAGGTCGTTACTTCAAGCGAAGTCGAAACACGATGCAGGGTTGGGGAGAAAATTGTTAGCGCATGTGGCTAATCTGTAATAAAACAATGAGAACTAAAATATTGTAATTTAAAACTTCTTTCAAGTTTAGTTGTTGTGCGTTTATGAAACGTTATGCTTAAAGTAATATTTAGCCTACTCTGGTGCAAGGATCCCAAGCCAAAGATCTCCTCGATCTGTTAAAACCTTTCGGTTCAATAACTTTTTTGTTTAAGCAAAGATCTTTCGATCTGTAAAAACCTTTTGGTTCAGAACTATGTTCCTTCGGGCACAGACTAAAGCTTTCACGTTATCAGACTCTACAGCAGTTGTTGTGTGTTTTTCGTATCTCTTTTTTATCTCTTGTATCCAAAGTGCGCCTAACAAAACACCACTTAGCACCTCAGCCCAATTAGCCCCAATTCCCGGCTCATTGGCCCACAGCTCACGGCCCACTAGAACTTATGAGGGATTAATTAAATAAAAACAATTCCCGGCTTGCCGTTGGCAAACCTCAAACACAAGACCTTTGAGATATTAAAAAACTTTAATTTTCCGCTACACTACTAAGGATTTCTGAAAAATATCAGTAGTTAATAAATACATAGTTTAAAAACTTATTTTTAAAAAACGGTTTTGACCAAAAATATCCAACAAAAATCATGTCTAATCAGATGTTAATGAGCCTTGAATAGATGCTAGGTATGAAATTAACTCATCATTTAAACTAGTGGTCATTGACCATAACTTCTATTTAGACAACTGCTCTTTCTTAGCCTTTTTGTTCACAGTATTGAGAAAATGCGTGATGGTCGAAAAGCTTGAACACCGAAAAATCACAGAAAAGAAAAACAGCAGGCGCAAACATAAATCCCTAACGTTCAAGGAGAAGCAGACAAATCTTCACTTATCATATAACATATTACAAACTACACAAATTGAGACCGATAATCCCCAGACTCTCTATCTCTCTCAGAGGATTTAATTATGAATCCTCCTTCATTATGTATAGTTCCCTATGGTCTGATGGAACAATCTTTTTTATAGAGATTTCTGAGTACACCAAATACATAGAAAATATCAGAAAATACTAACATATTAAGATTCAATAAAAATTGGAAACAGATGACACAGGTAGAGACTGTCTGTAGTGCATCCGAGTGTTTCCAATTGTCAATGGTGGTATCTACATTCACTACTACAAAATCCCTTATTAGCAACGGTTAGAACCGTTTCAAATAAGCTTACTTGTAAAGATTTCAACTGTTTCTAATTCATTAGCAATGGTTAAAACTGTTGCAAATAGTCCGTTGCTAGTAAAACCGTTGCAATTAGCTTATAGCAACGATCAACAACCGTTGCAATAGTTCGCACCCGTTTCTATTAGAGTATTTTTATAAAAATTTAAAAATCCACGTCAGCAAAATAATGTTAGGGATTCGAAACAATCAAATCGAACCATTACCTTTCTGGACCTTGTTAGAAAGTTGAGCAAGAAAGAAATTCACCACAAATCAAAAATAAAAAACTTGTAGAAATAAGAACAAGAGAGAACACACGAATTTAACGAGGTTTGACAACGTGCCTACGTCCTCGGGAGCCACACCACACAATCTCTTTGATTAATTGAAGAAGGAATACAAGCACTCAAATAAGGGCTTAATCTCTCAGAGATTCTCTCTCTCTTTTTTTTCTTTTGATGGTTTTCACGTCCCCATTTAGCCCTAGAAACATATAGGTATATATATGAATCCCAGCTTAAACAGAATTCAAAACAGATTAGAAAACTGCCAGCTTAACTCGCGGTCGACTGCCGAACCAGTCACAGTCGACCATGAAAAGTCCAGAGACCAACTCAACTCCAGGGCCAGGCGCGCACCAACTGCCGTGGTCGACCAGAAAAAGTCCAAAGACTTTTTCTGTTTTTGTGCATGTTCGCGGTCGACCGCCGAGAGCACCGCGGTCGACCGTACTATAGTTTTCCTGTTTCCTTCAATTTGCTTCATCTTCTTGATTCTAGCTTTGGCTTCAGCTTTGGGTCTACACTTAGACTAACAATCTCCCACTTGGAGACCAAAGTGCCATCAGTGAGCTCTCCCGAACTCTCTCCTTCTTCGCAAGTATCTTCTCCTCCCCGAAAAATCCTTTCTTCAATCATCAACATCCCGACGATCTCGCCGATCCTCCTAGTGTGGCTCCGGCTTCATCTTCTACTCGTGAAGGCCAACTGAAGTTGCACACAACTCTAGTTTCTCAGTGGTGACTGCCTTCATCAACATGTTCGCCGGATTTTGACTCCCCAAAATCTTCATTAAGTTTAACTTTCCATCTTTAATCAGCGAGCGTATGAAATTGTATCGTATGTCGATGTGCTTCATTCTGGTATGATAGACTGGATTCTTGGTAAGATGTATAGCGCTCTGGCTATCAATAAAAAACTCCTCTCCCTTGGTTCAGATCAACTCTTCCAACCACCCGTTCAACCAGATCATCTCCTTGCTTGCTTCAGTCACCATGACATATTCAGCCTCGGTTGTAGATAAAGTCATAATCTTCTGCAGATGTGAGACCCAGCTCATTGCCGTCGATGCTAAGGTATAAACATACCTCGTGGTGCTTCGCCTCGTATCATGATAACCGACAAAGTCCGCATCCACGTATCCCTGCAGCACCAACTCCTTCATCCTGAAACATAATGGCTTGTTTGTTGTCCCTCTCAAGTACCGCAATATCCACTTCACGGCCTCCTAATACTGCTTCCCTGAATTGCTTGCAAACCTGCTCACAACTCCTACTGCATGGGCAATGTCCGGCCTTGTGCAAACCATCGCGTACATGAGACTCCTAATGGCCGAAGAATATGGCACCCTGTTCATATATTCCCTCTCTGGATCTGTCTTAGGCGATTGCTCCTCAGATAATTTGAACTGGCTTCCAAGGGGTGTGCTAACAACCTTAGCATTTTGCATATTAAACCTCTAAAGTACATTCTCAATATATTCATCTTGGCTCAACCTCAACATCCCTTCAACTTCATCCCTACTGATTCGCATCCCTATAATCTGCTTTACTACACCCAAATCCTTCATTGCAAACTCCTTTGCCAGCTGCTTCTTCAAATTATTTATTTCCTCTAAACACGGTTCTGCTACTAATAGGTTGCTTCATGTATATTTCTTCATCCAAGTCAATATGAAGAAAGACAGTCTTCACATCTAACTTCTCAAGGAAGAGGTCTTCTGCAGCCACCAAGCTCAACACTACCCTGATGGTTGTGAACTTTACAATAGGGGAAAATATCTTTGTATAGTCCACTCCTTCCTGCTGCTGGAACCCCTTTACAACTAATCTGGCCTTAAACCTCTTGCTTCCATCACTCTCTTGCTTGACCCGGTAGACCCATTTGTTATGTAAGACCTTTTTCTGTGCAGGTAGATGGGCTAATTCTCATGTCTCATTAGTGAGTAGAGAATCCATCTCCTCCTGCATCGTATGCTCTCACTGCTGAGATTCACTCACTTGCATAGCCTCCTTATAGCATTCCAATTCACCGTTATCTGTCAACAATAAGTAATCAAGAGATGAAAGATATCTAGGACTCGGTTTGGGTACCCTGGATGACCTCCTAAGCTCTACGTCCTGGGTAGTTGCTTCTGCACCTGGAGCCTCCTCCGTTCTTCGGCCAGAACAAAATCATCACCCCTATCTAGAAGTTTCTCTAAATCTATGTACTCGGATCCACCTGCATCAGAAGTACTATTCCCACTGCTTTGGCTATCCTTGGCATTTCCCTATCCTTGTACATTACCTCCTCATTAAATATAACATCTCGGCTCCTGATTTTCTTCCTATTCTTCTCATCCCAAAGATGATATTCGAACTCATCAATGCTGTATCCAATGAATGTGCACTTCTATGACTTAGCTTCTATTTTGTCCCTAACATGGTCACTGATATGAACATAAGACACATAACTAAATACTTGCAAGTGTGAGAGTTTTATCTTATTTCCACTCCAAACCTCATCTGGAATCCTAAAATTCAATGGAACCGATGACCCATGATTAATAAGGTAAGACGCTGTATACACCGCATCTGTCTAAAATGTCTTAGGCAGACCTGCATGTAATCTCATGCTCCTGGCATGCTCTATCAAGGTCCTGTTCATCCTCTCCGTAACGTCGTTCTGTTGCGGCGTCCCTGGAGTAGTCCTCTCTAAGTGAATATCATTCATAGCACAAGACCTCTTGAACTCCCCCAGCTCGTATTCTCCACCATTATCTGATCTCAGACACTTTACCTTTAGTTTTGTCTCATTCTCCACCATGGTCTTCCACTTCTTGAAGACTCCAAACACATCTGACTTGTGCTTCATGAAGTAAACCCACACTTTCCTCGAGTGATCATCGATAAAGGTGACATAATATCTCGAACCGCAAAAAGAAGACACACTGGCTGGACCTCATATATCTATATGAATCAACTCTAATTTCTGAGCCTTAGGTGACCTTCCACCGTTCTGGAAACTAACCCTCTTTTGCTTTCCAAAGATGCAGTCTTCACAAACCCTGACTTCTACGTAGTCAATCCTAGTTAGCTTTCCCTGTGAATATAAGATATTCATCCCCATCTCGCTCATGTGCCCTAGCCTGTTGTGCCACATATCTGTACTCTCTTTACCAGCTATAATTGCGAGGGTGTCACTCGCATGTGAGGTGAGGTAGAGAGTCCCTAATTTGTTGCCTCAGGCAACTACCATCGTACCGTTGGAGATTCTCTATGAATCCCCTGTGAATATCAAAACATAGCCTTCTGCTCTAAGCTATCCCACCGAAACAAGATTCCTCTTCAGCTTCGGTACGTATCTCACGTTCTTCAAGTTCCACTTAGAATCCTTCATCTGAATCTGCACATCGCTCTTTCTAACAATATTACAGGGCTCATTGACCCCCCAAATACACTTGTCCAAAGTCCTCTGCTACATAATTCTGAAGAAGCTTCTTATTAGCAGTGGTGTGGAAAGAGGCTCCTGAGTCGATAACCTAAGAATCCGAATCACTATCCATAGCAAGGATCAAAGTATCATGCATGATATGAGCCTCCTGCTCACTCGCATCCTTCTTTGGACTCTAGCAAATTGAAAACATATGGCCCTCCTGGCCGCAGTTCTAACACTTTCCTTTGATTGGCCTAACCTTCGAGTTTGACCTATTCTTTACTGACTTCGATTGATTCCTGTTCTGGTTCCCTTTCTTCTGGCTTCTGCCTCTCTGCTCGAAATTTAGGGCTAAATCTGAACCTTCTGATTCAGACGTTTTTCTTCTAACCTCCTTGGATAGAATCATACTGACCACCTCACTTAGCTTTAACTTTTTCTTCCCCGCTGAATTGCTGATTGCCGTCACACAACCTGCCCAACCACACGACAACTGCGATAGTAATTAAAGGGTCTGCACTTCATCATCGAACGTAATGTTAAGAAGATAAGTTGATCAACAATCGTGTTGAACTAGCTGAGGTGCATTGTGAAGGACCATCCTTCTACCATCTTAAGGTTAAAAAGAGTTTTTACCAGATGCACCTTGTTTGCTACAGATGGTTGGTCGTACATCTTCGCGAGCGCTTCTATAAGTCCTATCGTTGTCTTCTCCTTCAAAATATTGTGGACTACTATCTTGGCGAACGATAACCGGATTTACTCTAGAGCCTTCCTATCCAGTAACTCCCAATCGTCGTCTGACTCCTCTTTCTTCTGTCTCTTATCCTTGCCCATCAACAAGCGGTACAAGTCCTTCTGGTACACATAATCTTCCATATGTGACTTCCAGTAGGCAAAGTCTGAACCGCCAAACTTCTCGATCTTAGATTTAATTTCCTCTACCATGGCTTTCTCACAAATTGCTAAACGAAGCTCTGATACCAGTTGTTGGGATTCAAAACAATCAAATCGAACCCTTGCCCTTCCGGACCTTGTTAGAAAGTTGAGCAAGAAAGAAATTCACCACAAATCAAAGATAAAAAATTACAGAAATAAGAACAAGAGAGAACACACGAATTTAACGAGGTTTGGTAACATGCCTACGTCCTTGGGAGCCACACCACACAATCTCTTTGATTTATTGAAGAAGGAATACAAGCACTCAAATAAGGGATTAATCTCACTAAGATTCTCTCTCTTTTCTTTTTCTTCTGATGGTTTTTCACATCCCTATTTACCCCTAGAAACATATAGGTATATATATATGAATCCCAGCTTAAACAGAATTCAAAACAGATTAGAAAACTGCCAGCTCGACTCGCTGTCGACCGCCGAACCAGTCGCGGTCGACCATGAAAAGTCCAGAGACCAACTCAACTCTAGGGTCCAGGTGTGCATCAACCACCGTGGTCTACCGGAAAAAGTCTAGAGACTTTTTTTTGTTTTTGTGCATGTTCGCGGTCAACCGTCGAGAGCACCGCGGTCGACCGTATTGTAGTTTTTTTATTTCTTTCATTTTGCTTCATCTTCTTGATTCCTGATTCGGCTTTAGCTTTGGGTCTACACTTAGACTAACAAATAAAAATCCACATCAATCGTTACCAAATGTATTACTAATAGAAAGCAAACGTTGCTATAAGGTTTAAAATTTTGTTCCATAAAAAAAATAAAATATTCACGTTACTAAATTCCAACCATTGCTAAACTGTATTGACAATGGAAAACAACCGTTCCTATAAGATTTGAAAAAATATATTTTCAATAAATATAAAATAGCGTAAAAAATATTATAGCTTATTCTATTAATTAGTTAGAGCATTGATATTCACCTATTTTGCATCAACTATTTCATCCACTTCAAACCTGACAATCATTCAAATGAATCAAATCATTACCACCGTAAAAAATGTAACTTGATCAATTAAAAAAGAACTAAGAACTATTTGATACAAGTTGTGCGAGCAAAATAATTGATGAACAATCACAAAATTTTTAATTTGGACCATCAATTTATATGGTTCCCAACTGTACACAGTAAAACATCTAAGACTGAATAACAAATCTAACAAACAAAAATTATTCAAAGGACATACGACAGTAAAGAAATAAACAATGACTAGGTAGCCTTCAAAAGATAAAGTTGAGTGAGGCCATAACTTATCAATTTCATAAATAGTTCATTCATAATGTTTAATCCCATGACTTCTCCCATCACTCCATTACAGCAAATTTTAGCCCCCTCGGCCATTCATCGCCTTGCAACCTCCATCCATATCATGCATGTACCTGTCAAAATTGTAGAGATTAGAAACATGCAAAAGATATTTCGACCTCTTTTTTTGTTCAATAAATCTGTCTTTCATCAATCTAACATTAAAAAAATACATAATATCTATGCATAACCAGATAAAAGACATACATTCTAGTGACTCTCAAACAAAACTGTGTATGACAAAACTGGGTATTTCTGCAACAAGGGAAACTGGTTTCATGACAAGACTATTGAATCCTCCCTTGGGAGCCTACCAACTTTTGAGAATAAAGTTATTGATCTCATTTTCGTGGAGTTCAACTAGATGATTTATTTTAAAAAACAAATGAAAAAAATTTGAGCTAACTAGATAGTGTATTAGTGTGTTTAGATAGACCATGAAGTGGTTTTCGGCATACATTTTTGATCCAAAGGTATTTTATTATGAAAACAGGAAGGAGGGACCTGGAATTGGTAACTGTAGGGCCTCTAATTGAATAGCAGCAAGGCAGATATGATGACGACGATGGTGGCGATCTGTTAAAACAAGATAAGAGCTCGTATTTAGATGGCTAGCAGCAAGGAGGAGAGGTCAGTGATTTACATATCATTCAGGATCCTGTCGACGTTGAGCGAGGTGCAGATGGTGGAGATAACGGAAGGGTTGGAAGAGAACTGAAGGTCGTATCTGTGGGTGGTGAGAAAAGATACGGGAGGCAAGCATTTGTTACAATAATCGAGCAAAGTAGCAGGATCAGGACCGCTACTGCAGGGAGGGGAGGTGGGAGGGATGGTGGTGGAGTGGTGTGACCAGGCATTCAATCATTGTGTTTGTCTATTTAATCAATGCGAACAACAAGCTTTCTAGAAAATATATTCGAACTTGTAAAATTTCCCTATTTTAAACATATAATAACAACAAGTTGAATATAAAAATAGATAATATGATAGACCTGCATTCAATCATTGTGTTTGTTTATTTAATCTAGCTATGACTTAAAAAGCTAGACACTATCCTTTGTATTTCTTGCATTTGATAATCTCTTTCTTCTTTTTCCCGTGTCTTTTCTCTTTCCATTTCCTCAGCTCTTTTCTGTATCTCCTCATATAACTCTTGAATTTTCTTATTAGCAGCATATATAACTCTTGGATTTTCTGGTTAGCAACATCTAGCTCTTCTTTAAGTTGAGAGTTGTTTATACTAATCTCGACGTTATAGGATGTAGAAAACTGGTGAAACATTGTCCTTCCTTTGTATCCAGTACCATATCCTCTTTCATATCCTCCATGGATCTTTCCTGCTACCTCATCAAGAACAGTTGATAGTTTCAGTTGATGGACTTTTG
This sequence comes from Asparagus officinalis, assembly GCF_001876935.1. NCBI lineage: Eukaryota > Viridiplantae > Streptophyta > Magnoliopsida > Asparagales > Asparagaceae > Asparagus > Asparagus officinalis. The sequence continues at coordinate 90,136,111 of NC_033801.1, read as the reverse complement.
TTAATGGATCTGCATCTTGAAGTTGAACTCTAAGCTCCTCAATCCTTTTAATAACCTTCTCCTATACATGATTACATTCATAACATACAACATATATCGTATATAATTAAGTTAAAATAAAATCAAAAACAAAACTTACCCATCTTTGTTTTGTGGGACTTAATAAATATAACAAACTCATCAAAATTTTCTGGATCCAACTCTCTCTGTAAAGCAGAAAAAGGAAACATGAATAGGCTAATTAAATATTAATAACTAGATATGTGCATCTTGACAAAATATTTAATTCATATTTTTGCTAATTACCAATTTATGCTTAGTTCGAGCCATAGACTTTTGTCCCAAACAATGCCGAAGTTTCTTTTTTGAAACATTTTGTAAATTTCTAGCGGCTTCATCCTGTAATAAGAAATAATAGAAAATAACATAACAAATTATTTTAATTGATATACATTTCTAAATTAAAAACTTACCTCTTTGTTGGGATTGTCTATATAGTTCACAAAGTCTTCCCACTCATTATGAGTGATCCTCTCAAAGTTAATCTGATCACGTTGCTGAGGAGATGCAGCTTTCTATTCGTTGTAATACTTTTTCTTTAATTTTGCTTTCCAAGACCTTACTGCCGACTGCACTGTAAGAGTACACCAACGATGAAAGAACATCATATTTACTGGCATCTTGAATCCAGGGTTCTTAGGGTCTTCATCACTGCTTTCCCAAATAAAATTATCCTACAAGAAAGGCCAGATAATTTATATAAATTAATTTTGAAGTACATATCAATTAATAATTAAAAATTACCTTTAGAAGTTCCATAATGTCATCCATCTTTTCTCGAGACTCATCATTCCACTCCTTATATAAAGAAAATAAGCTGCATATTCGTGCGTAATACCCAAGCTCCTGTGAAAGCTGAAATGTCATATAACTTATAGGTTGTCCACTACTCCATGTTACTATATGCTTCTGTCCGGGAGGAGGACAAAATGCATGTTTCCAACTTAGTGGGTTTCATGTTAGCTTTTTTACCATTCTCATTAGCTTCTTAAACATTGATATGACAATTGCATATATTAGTCAATACAATCATAACAAAAGTTAATTAATTGATAACTAAAAAAAATACCTGCAGGAAACTCCATATTGATTGTGTTCTCGACAGAGGGAGTATCCCCATCAATACCATCAATTATAGGATTTGTATTATTAAAAATAGGTGTGTCATCATCAACAATAGGAGTTAGAGGAACAACATTACAGCGATATATCGAGGACGCACTCCATTGTGGATGAATAAATTGAGAAGCTAAAAGATAAAGAATGATATAATAAAATTATATATTAATGCATGAATTTCTTTTAATTATATTTAGCTACAAACCTAACAATCCAATCCTCATAATGCTCGACTCATTGTTCTTAGTTACTACGACTTAAATCACTCAATAACAACAACCACAACAAAAAATAACGAGGCCTAAACTCAAAATGTTGAGATTACCAGCGTGGAAAGTTTGGAATATACTTTGTTTCTATTATCATAATAATGAATCATGTCTCACAGATAATAAATAGCAATCTATATTAATTGTGGACACAGATAAAAGGGAAATAGATTGACTTCCAAGGGTAAATAAGATTGAATAAACAGATTGTCATTAGTTTAAAAGGACTAAACCCATCACTAGCAATACTAAGCCTTACATTACGAGGTTCCATGCCAAATGAAGGATGTTTTGCATCAAAATTTCTCCAAGCTTCAGAGTCTCTAGGATGACTCATTTTTCTGTCTTTCCTAGGAGCGTTGTGATGCCAAGTCATGTCTACAGCTATTTTTTTGGACATATATAATCTCTACAACATTGGAATCAACGGAAAGTGACGAAGGATCTTAATAGGAACATTTTTACCTCAAGAATATCCTCTTTTTTGCTTCCATCTTGATTCTTTGCACACAAGACATGAATTCAAGTTTTTATATTCCCCTCTAAATAGCACACGATCGTTACAACATGCATGTATCTTGTTTCACTTTAAGCCCATTTCATCCATCACCTCCTTTGCTTCATACCATATCTTTGGCACGAGATTGTCCTCAGGTAAAAGGTCTTTAAGCAGCTCAAGAAGATCTTTGGCACGAGATTGTCCTCAGGTAAAAGGTCTTTAAGCAGCTCAAGAAGACTGGAGAGTGACTTATTGCTCCATTTATTTAAGCAGCTCAAGAAGACTGGAGAGTGACTTATTGCTCCATTTATTCAAACACTTAATTTGAAACAAATAAACAATAAAAGATAATTTGAGTACTTTTGACAATTAGGATAAAGTGGTTTCTTTGCATCCTCGATCAAATTTTCAAAGTTTTTTACATTCCTATCTCTTCCTGTTCTATTTGATGAATTTGAAGTCGTGTCATTTTCGTAAGCCGAAGACAATGGACAAATAGATGCTATCATTCCTGTCATGTCATCTCTTGATGGAAGCACATTAATTGTTTCCTCTCAGAGCCTCTTTCGATTTTCACCATGAAAATACCATTTAGTGTAGCCAAGTACAAAACCATTCTTGACTATATGCATTTTAATGGTTTTCGTATCATAGCTATATCGGTTTTGATATTTTCTGCATGGACAATATACATTAGACCGGTGTTCCACCGAATGCTGAAGTGCAAACTCAATGAAACAATCAACTCCAGCTATAAAAAATCTTCAAAACGTTCATTTTCTTCCTTATGCATCCAACTCCTATCAACAATGTAATTGTGTTCCATCTCTCGAGGTATCTAATATAGTAATTGACATATAAAATTCATTATATTCATTTCAAAAGGAAAACATTATGGGTAAAATGACATATAATAGTCATGGAAAAGGTGTGAACGGTCTATTGGTATATAAATATATAAAGTGGAGTCTCTTAAATAGACCATGTATAATGGATTGTTTCATGATTTTTTTTTCTTTTCCCTCTATAATAATTTCATGCATGGTTTATTCAATTGTTTTGAGAAACTAATAGGGGACAAATATAATGGGTTATATATAATTTATTCACAAGACATGGAATTTTAAAATGGATCAAGAGTCTGAAGAAGTAATAAACTTTTTATACTACATGATTGAATATGTAATGAAGACAATCCTGTATAATTTATACGGACCTCATTCACAATCAAATAGATATCTGAATAAATCACAAAATAGATTATTTGTTTTGATTTACATGAATTAAACATATATTTGTACAAGAATACTATGAGAATAAGTGTCGTAATATAGGCTTATGCAATTAATATGTATTGCAATAATATAATTCTAAGTTTCTAACAAAAAGCCTTCATAGTTGTTTATTACCTTCTCACCATTAATTTCTATCCTTTTTTCTCATAACAAAAAAGAAATGTATAGAGGTAATAATCGAATTTAATAATACAAATGGAGCGTCAAACTAGCGCATTAGTCACATAAACCAAAACTTAATAATATCCATTAAACATGTTTTAATTGATGAAACACAAGGATAATTGTCCACCATTTTACTCAAAAAATAATAAAAATAAAAATCATACAATATTATAAACTATTCTTAAAAAAACTATCATGATCCAAGGAGAGACACATTAAAAGAACAAATCGAGTCACAAAGATTATATATATTTCTAAAGTAGCTAGCAAAGGAACACATGTTTATAGTGGTTGTAAGTTCCTAGTGGAGCTTAATTGCATATATACCTGTAAACTTTCACTCATCATCAATAAACTTATAGTACGTACGAAGATGGGAGAGAGTTTTTTGCCAATAAATATTGAATAAAGAAGACAAATACATTTATCTCCCATATTTACAAGTATGGACAGAAGCAATACCTTAATTTTATATGAATTTCTAAAATGGGTTACCTAGAAAATTTTGCAACAAGCTACATGCTAAAATCGATTTCACAGGCCCCCTAAAATGTTTTTCTCTTAATCCTAAAAAATAGTTTATAATTTGTCAAAAGAAAAAAAGACTTCTATGTAACGAAATATCCAGAAATTTTATATATATAATGGTTGAGGGAGAGCATGAAAAACACGTCTCTTAGATCTTGATTTGGATTTTCCTAATAAGAACAAAACTAAAAGTTACTTTTTTGTATATAAAATAAAAAATAGAGGGTTTTTCTATATAAATTAGATGCACAGAATTGATAGCGGATTGGGAATTTTTACAAGTCACGATAATAAGAAAGTTCAAAATACTTAGAAATCGAAAAGGAGGAGAGAAGCAACCACGATCTCGAAAGCGGCAGTCTTGAGGCTTGAGGCTTGATCGGAGATCTTGAGGCGTGATCGGACAGACGCCCAAAGATCTAGAAAGCAGCGGTGTTGAGGGGTGATCGGAGTTTTTGAAAGCGGCCGGAGTTTTTTTGGACCAATCGTACGAAGGGGATGAGGATGAGGTGAGAGCGGAGGGGTTTAACTAGAGGGAGAGCAGAGGTGATGAGGATCAAGTGAGAGCGGAGAGAGGGAGAGCGGAGATGATGAGGATGAGTAGTTATCGGAGTGGAGGGGTTTAATTGAGAGGGAGAGCCGATGTTAAGATCGAAGTCACCGCCTTTCTTAAATATTTTCCCAGTTTTATTTGGTCACCCTAAATTTTGTTTCCCACCATAATTTTAATTAAATATCTTTTTTTCTTTTAATTTAATTGAGATATACTTGAGAACCGTTTCAAATAGAAAGAGAAAATCAGAATTGATAATAACCGTTTCAATAAGCTTTAATAGCAACGGTTTAATAAATTAACTGTTACTGTAAGGGACATTTGTAGTAGTACCACTAGTGGTGACACATGTTGATTGTACTCCCCCAAAAGGATCCGAGACATACTTCAACAGTATCTGCATTCTGGACTTAATTTAATTATCTACTTAAATATATTGCTACCAATAGCCCTTATCGGGCTATCTTCATCTCCTGATATTGTGAAAGTCCAAGTAATGTGTGGTTGCAAGTTGGAACGGGTTTGGTCAACAAGTCTGCTCTGCTAGATTGACATCAGCGTCAATCTTCTTCTCTAATCGTAGGAAGCGACTCACATTGATGTGCTTCATCTTGCTATGTAGAGTACTTGGTCATTTTTCAAACATATAGCATTATAACTAGCATAGAATATTATAGCTAGCTCTCTCTTGATAGAAACTAACTCATATTTCTAGCAACACTTTTCAACCAAATTAATATCTTTATTTGCTGCTTTTGTCAATGTCATATATATTCTGCCTACGTAGTGGATAGGATAAATACAGATTGAAGTGATGCGCTTTTAATTCAACTTACCCTAGAACTTGTTAGTGGGAAAGCTAGCGTAACATGTTAATAATTTGTTTCTGTCAAAGTCTCCAGCATATTTTGAATGTATGTAGTCAGTCACATTCCCTTCATATCAACTCCCACGTGAACTAATTAAACCAACATCCGATGTTCTTTTGAGGTAGCTAGTGAAAATATCTACTTCGCTGTTTACCACAAAATTAAATGACTCATCACGCTCACAGCATGCATGATGTTAAGTCAAGTGCACAGCTCTGGCGCTTCGCATTCTGGACTACTCTTCATTTATATGTATGTGCTGAGCAACAACTTCTACTTGTCAGAACGAATGAAAGATGAAGATTCTGATGAGGGGTAATCACACCCTTAGCTCCCGACATACCAAATCTATTAATAAGAGTTACTGCAAAATTAATTTATATGTATCTTCATCCCCAGTATAATGCGCGTTGCTTGGAGGCTTTCATGTTAAACTCACTATTATATATATATTGCCTTTTTAAATTCTCTGATAGTCAACGATCGAGAATATGATCTATATATAGAAGTAAATAAATGACCTGGTCAACCTTGAGCGTCCTCTGACACACTTAAATGTCAAATGAACTCCTAGTGTGATTATGTTTTTCTTAACAGGAAAATGTAAAATCTTTTATACAATTGCCTTAGATATTGCTTTAAACCATATATGGATTTCACCAATCTACACACATGATTATCATTTATAGAAACTGCATGCAAAATCCTGGGATTGTTCATGAAAGTCTCCTCTTAACTCATCATTGACTAAAGCCGTCTAGAAGTCCAATTGCTCTTGCTCTAAATATGCCATCAAAGCGCGTAACACTCAAAACATTTACCTTGCATCTTCTGTGTACTAGAATTTTCTGATTTCTTCTTGAAGATGCACTAGTGGCTTGACTAGGCCTCGTGTTTGATTCTTGTAAGAGACTCCATCTCTTCTCGCACGGTAATAACTTATAGATTCTAACCTTGTAATAGTTTCCTGAATATTGGTGAGATTTGGGTTCTCCACCTCTTCTGTATCTGAGAATGCATAAACTACCATGTCCGCGTAGTGACATCTCTAAGGAGATCGTATTTGCCTTCAAACTCAGCGAGTGGCAACCATGTCTGGCTCTTACTGTTGTTGCTTGGCGGGTGGCTCCTTTGTCGGGTTAATCATAGAACTCGATAAATCCTAACATATAAGGATTCGACTAAAATTGGAGGTATTCGACTTGTTGGGCACCTGAGCCAATAAACAATCTGTGTTACTGCTCATGGTGTGTGCATCCGAACAGAAAGTTAGTCGGCTATGCCGCCTATGAGTAAAGTATTCATGAGCTCGATCAGTCGACGGTGTTGTTTGCGCTACTTCTGTGACAGTGCATGTTGATCGCTACTCCCAGGAGGATTTTGGACATACTTCTTTGTTTGAAAATTAATTCATCCATTAAAGAGAACGTCGATTAATCTGTTGCTTCCGAAATAATTCACTTATTATATATATAATTTATAAAAGTACAAATTATTATAGTAATGACTTAACTGTTTTTAATTTTTTAACATAGTTGTATAACCCGGTATGTTATAAAGATTCTTGGGTAATCATTTCTTTATCTATTTGAATCATGGGCTAGCTGGCCTGAGATTAGTCGGAAACAAATTGGAGAACGTATTTCAAACCAAATAATCTTGACTTTGTGACGTCCTATTGCTCCTTTTAAGCAGTAGGCAGTAGGCGTATTGCTTTATTCCTTTTCCTTCTCTATTATTTCTCATTTCTCATCTCAAAGATAAGATGGAAGAACGTGCCCGATGCATTACGTCTTTGACCCAATTGAAAGTTCTACTAGCTTCTGATGAATCTCAATTGAAACTTAACACTTATCATTATCAAATACAAAAAATTGACAAGGCTCCAAATGAGATTCCACCTCTTATTTTATGCTGAACTTCAATTAGCAACAAATCATTGATATAAATTAATGGATTAGTGGTCGCATAAAAGTCTTTGTTTAAAGTGCTTAAATTATAGGTATTTTGAACCTCTTTGGTACATTTAGGTCTAAGGAGAGAAATTTTCAAGATGACCATGTTAAGTTGGTATTGAAGAGAACTTGATAATGATGATTAGATTTACAAGTTTATATATACACACATACCAGATAACCCATCAATCAGTAGCCCGCACTAGGAGGCGGCTATACATACATATAGGGTGGCTACACATACATATATGGTGGTTCATGTAATATCTAATCAATAGGGTGGCTCATGATATTATCTAACACCCCCCTTCAAACTCACGGTGGATCGAACACCGAGAGTTAGGACAAGAAATAGTTTGAGCCTTGGTAAATAAATCTGCCACTTGTTCTTTAGAGCTAACATATGAGAGTGTAATGTTTCTAGCAACATGCTCCTGTCGAACCACATGACAATCCACCTCAATGTGTTTGGTACGCTCATAAAATACTGGATTTGTGGAAATAGAGACGACACTCTGATTATCACAGTATAAAGTGCTATTGGAAGTAACAAAGACATCAAGATCTCGCACAAGAGTGCGGAGCCATTTCAGCTCAACTGTGGTGTCTTCCAACGCCATGTACTCGGACTCCATACTATAACGAGAGACAAGGGTTTGACGCTTACTATGCCAAGAGATGAGAGATGATCCCAGAAAAATACAAAAGTCAATAGTGGAACATCAAGTGTCTCCATCATCAGTAAATCCAGCATCAGAATATGCACGAAGAGACAGAGTAGAGTCTAAGGAGAAAAATAATTATTGGGTTATAGTTCCATGGAGATATCGAAGAACCCGAATGAGAGCTGCATAGTGAATGGAAGTAGGACTACTGACAAACTGGGTCAAGATGTGTACTGCATAGGCGATATTTGGACGTGTTGCTCAAAGATAAATCAATGCTCCGACAAGTTTCTGATATCTAATAGGCTAAGATAAGGGATCACCATCATCATGTCAAAGCTTCAAGTTCATTTCCATCGGTGTGGAGAGAGAAGTGGTAGCAATAGAAGGATCACTTAGAGTAGTACGCTCAAGAATGTCTGTAATGTACCTTTACTGAGAAATAAGATAGCCACAAGAGGAGGAAGAAACCTCAATACCCAAGAAGTAACGAAGGAATCCAAGATCCTTCATCTCAAATTGACTTTGAAGATGTTGCTTTAAGGAAGTAATGACAGAGGAATCACTCCCAGTGATTATCATGTCATCAACATAAAGTAATAGAATGATTGCACCGGAGGCTGAGGACCGATAAAATCGAGCGTAGTCAACTAGGCTTTCAATGAAACCAATAGAAAAAGAGACTACCGAAAATGCTCAAACCAAGACCGAGGAGCCTATTTGAGACTATATATAGCACGACGAAGGTCACAGGCATGTCCTGGAGGAGTAGGAAAGCCAGGAGGCGGTAGCATGTACACTATCTCAGACAATCGCTATTAAGAAAAGCATTTTTAACATCTATTTGATACAAAGGCCAATGTCTTGCAGCTGCAACAGTAATGATAATGCGAATGGATGTCATTTGTGCAACAGGAGCAAAAGTCTCTTCATAGTCAATACCATACTCTTATGAAAATCCCTAAGCTACAAGACGAGCTTTGTACCGCTCAGTAGAACCATCAGATCGAGTCTTGACCTAATAAATCCATTTGTACCTTACCAGTTTAACACTGGAAGGTAGAGGAACATAGTCCCAAGTATTAGTCAGACGAAAAGCCTCCAACTCTTCCATCATTTCTTGTTGTCATTCTGGATACTTAACTACCTCAGAATATGAGTTAGGTTCATGTATAGAGTGAATAGCAGCAAGAAAAGAGACAAACTCAGGAGAATATGTGCTAGTAACACATTGAGCACACCGAGCAGGGGATGACGATCTTGTTGAGGATTGCGGCGAGGGGGAGGACTCACGTCGGGAGAAGCTGACACAGATATATAGGGGACATCAGTAGGAGTATCTTGCAGCAAAGAGGATGTAGTATGCGGATGTGAAGGAGGGAGTCGGTTGAATCAAGAGTTATGGATCAATCAAGAACACTATCATTTGATGCCATTGGAGTGAAGGAGGGAGTCGGTTGAGCAGACGAAGGTACTGTTGCCACTGATACAGGTATAGTAGTGGAAGGTAATGAAGTGGGTTGAAGAAAGGAGAGATCTGAATCTGAAGTAGTATAATAGGAAACATTCTCAAAGAAGGTCATAAGATGGGCAATACAAAGCCTTCGAGTAGTAGGTTCATAACAATTATACCCCTTATGAACAGTGCTATAGCCAAGAAAGATACATTGTGCAATGTGTGGAGATATTTTATCTCATTCATGAGTTGGAGAAGAAAAAAAAAAAAAAAAAAAACAGACACATCCAAAAGTGCGAAGAAGAGAATAGCGAAATTGAGACTTAAAAAGTTAAAAATATGGAGAGGTGTCATCTAATACAGAAGATAGAGTAATATTGATAAGATAAACAGCAGTCAGAAGTGCTTCTGGCAGATATATCGAGATACAGATGCTGATATCAGAAGAGCTCGAGTGGTGTCGAGAATGTGACAATGTTTTCTCTTAGCAACACCATTTTGTTAATGAGTGTGTGGACAAGACTGCTGAGAGAGTGTGTCATGTGATTTTAAAATAGATTGCATTGCCAAAGAGATATATTCACAGGCACCATCAGAGCGAAATATCTTTACTAGGTGTGAATCATATTTGTAAAGTCTTTATAAATATTTAAAATATCAGAACGAGCATGCATGAGATATACCCAAGTGTAGCGAGAGTAGTCATCAATAAAACTGACATAATATCGATAATCGAACAATGATGGTAATCGGACTGGTCCCTAAATATCAGAATAAATCAAATCAAATGGGGCTAAAGCTATTTTAATACTGGATAAAAATGGTAAGGCAATTTGTTTAGCTAATCGACACACAATACACTTTGATAAAGTAGAGAATTTCAAATTTCCTAATACACCTGATTTAGATAAAAGTTTTAAGCAAGAACCAGATATATGACCCAAGCGATAGTGCCACAGATCAAAAATAGAGAGCCCATGGTAAATGTTGGATGGAGTGGAAAGATGTAGAGACTCCAATTGATAAAGTCCATTAACTCTATGACCTGTCCTAATCTTCTGGCCAGTGTAATCCTAGACAACATAAGATTTAGTATTAAATAAGATAGTGCAACCAGAATCTATAATTTTCCTAATGGATAAAAGTTGCATAGATAATTTGAGAATATGAAGAACGAATAATAATGTTAGACAACTAGAACTATTAAAACTTGGAGTAATATCATCTAACTGAGAGACTGCAAGGGGAGTGTCATTAGCAGTATAAATGCATAATGAAGAGGGAGCATGTGAATAATTTGTAAGAACAGAGTTATCAAAGGTCATATGATGAGATGCACCTAAGTTGAATATCCAAGGAGTAGAACTACCAGAATGAGCTAACAATGCAGTAAAATCTAAGCTTGAAGCAGTACTACTAAGCCCAAGATTCTTGGTTATTAATGTAGTAATCTCTGACAGTTGCTCAGAAAAGAGAGGGCTAGAATTCTGCGGTCCTTAAGGAGCAGGGTTAACATCAGCCGAAGTAGCAAAAGGAGGTCGAGTCTTCTCGAGGGTCGGATGAGGTGCTCTCTTATGATATTTATCAATAAGATGACTCGGCTTCTTACAATAGCGACAATAGAGTTGCCGAGAGGAATCAGATGTACTGTTAGAAGGACCTCGATAGGAAGAGAACTACTGAGGAGTAGCAAGAACAATATGTAATGAGGGTAATGACTGAGATTCAATAACTGGAGGGGAGAGCATCTGAAGGCATGTTTCTTCATATATGAACTCTGTCACGACTTTATAGAGACTAGGGAGAGGACTGCGATGAAGAATGTGTCCACGTAAGCTTTCAAACTCAGAGCGAAGGCTCATGACAAAGTGATATAACTATTAATGATCATGTTATTTTTAAAATGCTATGGTAAAGTCTAGAAGCGTCTTAGGAATAGGTTCCTCCATCATCTGCAATTCCTCCAAATAGCCTAATAATAAGGAATAAAAATCTTGAATAGACCGATCACCTTGACGTGCATCCTGAAGAGCTTGGTGAAGTTGATACTCACGATCAACACCAGTCTGAACAAACATGCGACTGAGAGCTAGCCATTGCTCACGAGATGAAGACGCTCGTCCAAGGGAGAGACGAATAGGAATAGCTACAGAACGCATAATATATGTGTTTGGGAAGAAAGTTTATGTCTTCATTGATGCATTCATTACAACTTCAATCGTTACAATGAAAACAAAAAAAGATAGTCTTTTTATAAGACTCTTACACAATGAAAACGAAAATTACAACTTTCCTTTCAACAAACGCAATGGATGTTTATCCTCCGCTGCTTGCGTAGGATCTTGGCCTGTAACGGGGATGTTGATATCCATGGACTACCAAACGATCAGATCAGATCTGGAGCTTCGTTGATTCGTGAAGGAATTAAAAAACCGAAGTAATTATCTTGGTAACAATGAGATAATCACTCTTCTCGAGATCACCACAACAGGGCAATCTCAAGGGAAGGAACTAGGAACTATAGATCTGATGAGCTCCTCTTCTTTATACTGATGAACTCGATCTGATCTCCTCCTATCTTCTGAAATTCGTGCTCCTTCAGTCTTTAATTCAGCATGGTCGCTCGAGAATTCCCGCTCTCAAAAAATAAAGGCCCTGGAGCTGTATTTATAAGCTTTAGGATCTCTGTTTTTAGATAAGAATAATTGATTCACTCTTATCTTCAGTTGTAATCACTTAACCACGTTCTTGGATGGTATTTTAGCAGTTGAAACAAATCTAGGAGGTTAACGGTCGAAAAACAGCTCAAAACAATCAAAAACAGGTTTTCGGGGCTGCAGACGCTCGAGATGTCTCGACAGTGGCCGAGACACCTTTGGGTGTCTCGACCTGGCCGAGACACCTTGGGGTGTCTCGGCTTGTTTTGCCTCTACCTTTCTCATATGATCTCCAAATGAAATGATTCAAGATACATTGGAAAGCTAACGAAGAGATATACAACTTTATCTTTACTTTTTCATTTTTGAATCAAATCATGGCTAAAATCTCAATTCTTCTCCGAGACACTAACACTATCTCGGAATTCTGAGGCAGTTTGTACTATCTTTCGTATTTTGGCTTTATCTCTCTAATACAATATCGGAATGAGTTGATCTAAGATGTGTTAGAAAGCTAACAAGGAGCTCTACAACTTTCATGTTTTGTGATTCTTAAGATTCAAAACGAGACAGTCTCTACCAAGACCGAGACACTTGGAGTGTCTCCGCTAAGGCCCGGGGCATTGTTTCGTGCGTCATGTCCGTTTCCTTCGTATCTTCGTCATCCAAACTCGGAATTGCACAATTCAAAGTGCAAAGGAAAACTAACAAGAAGATCTATAACCTCTTATGGTTGAATCATATGTGGAGTAGATGGGACACGAAGGGCGCTTCATCTTTCGTAAGTGAAGCGCAGCTCCCGATCAGTTATTCTGCAGTTTTGTTGCTTCACACAGTTCGTCGACTTACTTCATATGTTTATCGACATCAATTAAGTTTTTGTGACTCGGATAGTGACGTTTATCGTCTTCTCTCTGTTTCAAGCCGTGTGCGGGAATTCATGGGTAATTTTTAACGCCTACAGATACCCCCTCCAAAGTATTTCAGTCTCGTTTCTTTTATAAAAGAGCCTGAAATACTTTGGATGTGATCGGTCCAAAGTATTTTTAGTCTATTTTGATGAATAGTTGAAGTTCTTCCGGCGTTACGTTTATCGTCTAGCCGTCGTCAAAGTTTCGAATTGAACTTGGTAAGTTGGTTTTGGCTTGTGTCATTGAGTTGACTTTAAACTAATTATCTCTATCGTAACGCATTGACCGGCATTGACTCAGAGCTACGCGTTGACTGACGTTGACTTTTCTTGCAATGCGTTGACTGGCGTTGACCGACGTTGCCCTTAGGGTTTAGCTTCGATTTGCGTTGACTTTCATCACAACGCGTTGACTGGCATTGACAGGGGTTGACCTTAGAGTTTTGCATCGATCGGTGTTGACTTTCATCGCAACGCGTTGACTATTGTTGACCTAGAGCTATGCGTTGACCGGCGTTAACCTTAGGGTTTCGCATCGATCACCGTTAACACGGTTTATACTCGTATGTTTGCTGGAGTATACATAGTTTAAGCTCTTAAGGTATTAGAGCATGGTGATCCCAAATGATGAGGCTGCAGGACCAACTGTTAAAACTGATTCATCTGCATGTATAGATCTTATCTTAAAATTATCGGATTCTTAAGTCACGACCAACTAATGGAGCTGGTGCGTCAATAACTCTTATATTTATAGGATTTTTGGCAACCCTCATCCATCAACGAGTTTAATGAGCCTTTACCGACTACCGTTTGAGTCGGGCTAGCATGTAGATTGTTTAAGTCCGTTCTGCATGTAACTTTTATGCTAAAAGAGTTAACTCCTTTAATATTACGATATTGAATATATAGACTTTGTCTTTCTTACGGGAATAGACTACCCGGTACCGTGTGTTAGATATAGACTTAGGATTTTTGGCCAATCCCCAGCCATCAACGGATTTGACATACCTTTACCGACTACCGTTTGAGTCGGGCTAGCATGTGAATTATTAAAACCTATTTTACATGTGACGTTATGCTAAGAGAGCTAATTCTCTTAGACTTAGTGCTATGATTTTGAATACATAGACTTTGTCTTTGTCACGGGAATAGACTACCCGGTAACGCATATTAGGCGTTGACTTATCCTTACTTAGGATTCAGGATAAAGGTCCCCAGACTTATATTCTAGTGTCTTTTTTATTCGGTGAAAGACTAAACCGGCAACGCATGTTAGGCATTAACTTATCCTTTCTTATGATTCAGGATAAAACTCCCCGTACGTGTGAGGCGCGGATTTTATTCGGTGAAAGACTAAGCCGGCAACGCGTGTTAGGCGTATGCTTATCTCTATTTAGGAGTCGAGATAAAGTTTCCTGCGCATGTAAGGCGTAGATTTTAGCGTTATTAATAACAGACTGCCACAATGTCGAATATGTGGGCTTTTGTCTTTTTACGTTCAAAGACTAACCGGTAATACATGTTAAGCGCTGACTTATCCCTACTTAGGCTTCGGGATAAAAGTCCACAGACTTGAATTTTGGTGTCTTCTTTAATCGATGAAATACTAAACCAGCGACGCGTGTTAGGTGTTGACTTATCCCTACTTAGGCTTCGGGATAAAATTCTCCAGACTTGGATTCTGGTGTCTTTTTTAGTCGGTGAAAGACTAAACCGACAACGCGTGTTAGGCATAGATTTTGGGAGTTGAAAAGTAGTATCTTCTCTTGGGGTAAAGATGAATTCAATGCTGGAGAGGAAGAATTTTATATTCTATCTCCAGTTGTAAAGGAAACTCAAAGGGGATCTCCATTTTAAGAATCTGAAGAGTGAAACTAAGAGTAAGATCTCTACTCTAAGAATCGAAAAGATTCGATTAATCCTAACCGTCGGAAGGTTTGATTACCGAACTAAAGGTGAATTTCTCGTTTATCAAGAGTGAATTATTGTTTTGGCCCTAACTATAGGAAGGTTTGACCAAGCAGGAGTTTGAGGTGACCCTAACTGTAGGAAGGTTTGATCATTCAATTTGAAAGTAGACCTCTCGTTCATGGAAGGAATCAAGGGAGATTTTGGCTTTGACCCTAACTGTAGGAAGGTTTGACCAAATGAGGGGTTTGAGTGATCCTAACTGTTTAAAGTTTTGATCGTTTGATTCATGGACCTCTCATACATGAAAAAAATCGAGAGGAGATTTTAATTGTGATCCTAACTGTAAGAAGGTTTGACTAGGTATATAGTGTGAGTGAGAGTACAAATCACATTGGGAGTGTTGACTTGTACCGATCACTCAGTGGGTGTTCTTGGTGCCGAGTGATAAAGACTTAACATGAAGGAGTTTTACAATTGTCGAGGATTGGCAGATTAAAATTTTAAGCATTATGTCTGGACTCTGACAATTAGAGTGTTAAGTGCATAGACACAGTGTGAGTTTGAATGGATTAAACCAGAAAGAATTTTAGTGGAACCACTATTAATTAATTTGATCAGTGAGAGACTTTATGGTGGAGAACTATGAATCATCAACACCAGTGGGAGTTTTTTATGAGGGAAGATTGATCAATCGATGTGATCAACTCTCATCTTAGCAAAAGAGTGCTCGGAAGCTGGTGGAATTGCTCCCAGCATTTAGAGTCCAAGTGAGAGTTTCTTATTGATCCCATTTTTATAGCGATCGGGTTATCCCTAAGAACACAACATATAACAATTTTTCGGGAACTTCCCATTACATCCACCCCCAACTTTCTTTGTGAAACTGGGTCTAACATTGTACTCAGCTGAATGATCGGATTATCCTTAAGAATATCACATACGATATTCTTCTAGGAACTTCTCATTAAAATTAGAAAATATTTTAGACTCGTATACTTGTTGGAGTATTAAGAAGCAGTTTATACTCGCATACCCTTCGGAGTGTCGGAAGGAGCAGTTTATACTCTTATACTTGTCAGAGTCTTCATTCGGCTTAATTTAGTGTTATGACGCCAGCTTCAACCAGGATTTAGATTCTATTCTTGAGAGCGAAGCAATCCTTGGTGGGATGAACGATCCTCCTGTGGTACGCATAATACTTTGGATCCGCAGTATTGTCAGCTTCCTCCTGATTTGCGATAGGTGGTAGCTTGATCTTGTTGTTCTCAAGGAGGGATTCAAAAATAGCTGGAACGTCTTCGTCCTTGAAGGAGTACTCTTTTTGGAGTTTCGGATTTGAAATCTTTTGTTGTCTCCAGGATTGTTTTTGTGACGTCTGATTAGCATCAACAGTAGCTGTAGGGGCCTTCCCTTTACCATGGGAGATGAAGCTTGAATTTGGAGGGTTAGCCATTGGTTAGCTTCTCTCGGCTTTCTTCCTTCTAAGAAAGCACTCGGCCTGCTCTCCGCGTACTTTCAACTCTTTCCAGGTGTTGGATGGTGCTACTTCCATAACTTCCAGCACGTCCAAAGAGAGGTTGTTGTTGCATGTTTGGAGGATAAAGTCCTCTGTGATCGGATCTCGGCAGTTCATCACCTTATTCCGGAAGCGCTTGACGAGGTCGTCGACCGTCTCGTCATCTTCCTGTTTCTCATCGAAGAGTGTCCTGATTGACACTTCGGCATCATCATCAAAGAAGTGAGTGAGGAACAGGTTCTCCAGGTCGTCTCAGCTGTTGATGCTTCCAGGCTTGAGACGATGGTACCAATCGAAGGCGGGCCGTGAAGGATGCTAACGAATGACCGAACCATCAAGGCTTCATTTTCGGAGATCATGCCCAAGTGGGACTTGAAGTAGATCAAATGTTGAGTGGGCGATCCCTTCCCGTTGAACGACGTGAAGTTGATCAGGTAGAACTTCGTCGCGTACGGGATCGACTCCCACTCTCTTGGGTAGGGACATGGAATGCCGGTCTTCTTCACCTTTCGAGCAAACATCAGAGTGTTGATTTTTCTCTCGAGGTCTTTCATCTTTTCATCATCGCTCGTATCCTTCCTTGGTTGATTTTGAGGAGGAACAATGGGGCTACCCCCAGTGTTGTCATCATTGGTGGGACCACCCCCAGCGTTGTTATTCTCAGTGGGGCCACCCCCTTTGTTTTGGTCAATGGAAGGGTCATCAGCATTGATGTATTCATCCATGTCTGAATCACTAGCTTCTTGGCTAACATTGTTGCGACGACTAGATTCACCTAGCTGATTCGACAAAGCTCGGATTTGTTGGTCATGTATTTGTCTCATCTCCTGCATAGCCATTTCCATTTCGATTTTGAATGCTTCTTTCTACTTGGCTAGAGCATCCTTAACCATTTTGGCTACTTCCTTGGTGTTAACCATAAATACTTCGTGGGACTATCCTGGACTGGATACCGTTTTGTCAGAAGTGACTGTAGAGTTGGCATCTGATGTTTCATCCTCCGAGGATAATCCTTTATTCCTCCTCTGATAGTCCCTACATCTATTAGTTCCCATGCTTAACCGAGTTATACGTTAGGATATGTCCGAAAAATAATAGGGACTAAAATTTCGTGTTGACTTCCTTTTATCGACCATATTGATAGTAACTTCTGGGAGTTCGTCATCTTGTGCAGCTGATCTTTTTCTACGAAAATACATTGGCTTAGTTTTCGACACTTCAGAGGAAACCCTTCGGAATACCGAGACCCTCTGTAGAGCAGTCTTGGGGTAGCTACACGTTGATAATACTGCCCTGATGAGGTTGACGCATGGACAATGAAAGTCTATCTCCCGGGTATCTCTCTTTTGAGATCTGTTTGTACCCCCAGCCTGATAGTACAACTCATCGGCATGATGACCGAAGCAATCTATCGTGTGTTGGCATGACTTCTCAGGTATAACGTCATTGTTTGACGAACATGTTTCCTTCTGAGGATTCGTCGCCTTGTTGGCACTCTCAAGAGTCACACGTTTTGAGCTACACCTTCGTGAGCATGAGATCTCAATGGGCTCTTGGACTTCGACACGTAGTCCGAGGTGGTCAGTTGTAGGAGTTTTCTCCTTATGAGAAGGCTCAGACTTGTTGCAAGGGCGAGTACGACCCCCAGCTCGATGAGTTGCTTGGGGTTCATTTACCATGCTCAAGCGTTCTTTGACCACAAATCTGTTTCGATCTTCATGTAGAGGACCCAAGCGATCCTTCAACGGAATTTTAGATTTGGAGAGATCCACGCTGTCATAGGGCTTCACCGGAGATGCGGGAGCAATAAGAGCAGGATGTGAAGTTGACGAAGGCTGGGGAACAGGCTCGGATCTGGAATCGAGCGAGAGACACGACTGATGTCTCTTGTCGGGTAGAGGTCCTGTTTTGGCCTTTAGCACCCAAACCTTCTTAGATCTTGGTGGTTTCTTGACCACCTCCTCCTGTTGCAATTTCTGTGTTTCTTGTGCGAGAATCCGTGCATGCGCAAGTAGTGCGTGGTGTTTCTGGATATGCTCCTTGAGAGTAGAATGAGTTCGTTTGACACGAACCCATTTGTTAGTTGACGGTTGGGAGGAGGACCCTGATGCTTGTTGTGACGACAGCTTAGCCACTTGGCGCTTTCTGAACTCTAGATCCGCTTGGTAGCGGAGTCCGTCTACTTACTTTAAAGCCTTAGCCAATTAGCAAGCGAGACGTTGGCGGTGTCTCTGACGAGCCCTCTTTGATAAGGTGTCCGGATCTGCGGCTTTGGCTTCATCGAACACCGACGGAGTGTTGCAAGGTGTAACTACGATAGCGGTAGCAGGGAGATCGCCTTCTTGGGTATTCAGATCTGAAGACCAGCGGATCTTCCGGGAGGAGCAGGCCTTCCTGCACTTGCGAAGAGAGGCGGATCTGGAGGAGGAGGAGGAGACATACTCCTCAAACTTCTGCTGATCGAATTCATATTCGAGCTCTTCGTTCACATGGATCTTGATCATTGGCTGCGGCACGACAGCCTTTGTAGTTAGTTTGTTGGCTTCCACTGTGGTCGCCAGCTTGTTTGGAGAGAAAATTGATGTCTTCATTGATGCATTCATTATAACTTCAGTCATTACAATAAAAACAAAAAAAAATAATCTTTTTATAGGACTCTTACACAATGAAAATAAAAATTATAACTTTCCTTTCAACAAACACAACGGACGTTTATCCTCCGCTGCTTGCGTGAGATCTTAGCCTGTGACGGGGATGTTGATATCCGTGGACTACCAAATGATTAGATCAAATCTGGAGCTTCGTTGATGCATGAAGGAATTAAGAAACCGAAGCAATTATCTCGGCAATAGCGAGATAATCACTCTTCTCGAGATCACCGCAACGGGGCAATCTCAATGGAAGAAACCAGGAACTGTAGATCTGACGAACTCCTCTTCTTTATGCTGACGAACTCGATCTGATCTCCTCCACTCTTCTGAAATTCTTACTTCTTCGGTCTTCAATTTAGCAGGGCTTCGCCGATACTCGAGAATCCCCACTCTAAAAAAATAAAGGCCCTAAGGCTGTATTTATAGGCTTTGGGACCTCTGTTTCCAGATAAGAATGATCGATTCACTCTTATCTTCAGTTGTAACTACTTAACCACATTATTGGATGATATTTTATCAGTTGAATTAAATATAGGCGGTTAACGGTCGAAAAACAGTTCAAAACAGCAAAAAAGAGGTTTTCGGGGCTGCAGACGTCCGCGATATCTTGGCAGTGGCCGAGACACCTTGGGGTGTCTCGGCCTTTGCATATCTCGTCTTGTTTTACCTCTAACTTTCGTTTATGACATCCAAATGAAATGATTTAAGATATATTAGAAAGCTAATGAAGAGATATACAACTTTTATCTTTTAAGATTTTTCATATTCGAATCGAATCATAGCCAAAATATTCATTCTTCTCTGAGACACCAACACTGTCTCGGAATTCTGAGGTAGTTTGTACTATCTTTGGTATTTTGGATTTATCTCTCCCATACAATCTCAAAATGATTTGATCCAATATGAGTTAGAAAGATAACAAGGAGATATACAACTTTCATCTTTTGAGCTTCTTCATATTCAAAGTGAGATAGTCTATACCAAGGCTGAGATACTTGGAGTGTCTCTACTAAGACCTGGGGCATTGTTTCGTGCGTCCCGTCCGTTTTCGTCGTATCTTCGTCGTTCGAACTCGGAATTATGCAATTCAAAGTGTGAAGGAAAGCCAATGAGAAGACATACAATCTCCCATGGTTGAATCATATATGGAGTAGATGGTACAAGAGGGGCGCTTCATCTTTCGTAAGCGAAGCGTAGCTCCCGATTAGTAATTCTGCAGTTCCGTTGCTTCACATGGTTCGTTGACTTACTTTATGCGTTTATCAACATCAATTAAGCTTCTGTGACACGGATAGTGTCGTTTATCATATTCTCTCTGTCTCAAGCCGTGTGCGGGAATTCGTGGGCAATTTTAACGCCTACAATATGTCATGATCTATTGATTAATACGGATCCACTGAGAATAAGTGATCTGAGAATCATCAGTAGTGGAATCACTAAAAGTGACTTCTGATATGAAGGATGTAGATAATGAATGCACAATAATAATTTTGGATGGACAATAAAGAGATCCGTAAATATAAAACCCATAGTGCGAAAGCTCGAAGATTATACTACATAGTAAGAGACCATGCAGTGTAATTTTTAATATTTGTAAGTTGTACATCAATGGGTGGAAAGGTGCAAAGTCCTTTCTTGTCCATGGGCCAGAAGATGGGCCTTTTTTATTTTAGTTTTTAGTTTTTTGATTTTTTTTTGCTGCTAAATAAAAGATGGGCCTGAAGATTGGCCTTAGATAAAAGAGGGCAGTCTTACGTGATCTCTCTCTCACACTTTTGTTAGGTCTCGTGTTTTGATAATGATTTACAAACCCCATTATTGGTACTAATTGCTTGTCAAGTAAACCTACACAGAATGTATTTATCAAGCAATACAGTACTATTATTGGAGGATGGATGGATTTGTGCCTAAACGATGATATCCGTGGAGGTGGAGGCAAGTTGATGAAGAAGCCTTAAAATGCTCAAAGATCGACTCACACGAATATCAAATAAAGAAGAGCTTACAAGCATATATTCAAGAAGAGTTTCATCAACAAAACTTAGCAAATATCGGCACTTGAGCTTTGTACACTATTGTAAGGAATATTTGCATTTTTACTTCTCTCTAGATCATAATGTTGGCAAAAAATAAAATTGATAACTTTTGAAGCATTTGGGGATCTTACACACACATTTCAAAACTCATACTTTTTACGGTTTTTGTAAAACAAATAAGTTTTCACAAATACGAGGTGCTATTTTAGAAATTCTTTCTATAACATATTTATTTTCATATATATAAGCATTTTCCCAAGTTTTACTATATTTGAATTTAATTTAATATTATAAATCAAATTTAGAAAATCAACTGTTCTGGAAAAATAACAGTATCTGAAAAATGTCAGTTTTTCGGTCGACTGCTTTTTCCTATCAATCGACCGACTAGGAGCAGGTTTTTAGTACCCTACAGTTGGCTTCTTATCAGTCGACCGATTTCTTGAATCAGTCGACCGATAACAGTCAATCAGTCGACCAATACAATTTCATAAGTCGACCGATAGTGTCTTTTTGTTTTCCAGTCTGCCCAACGGTCGACTGATCGGTCGATCGATTTTCTCGACCGGTCGCCTAATCGTGCCACCAACAGTAACGGCTAGTTTTCTAGTTTCATGATTTTGAGGGATTTAGTTTGATTTTTTGTTTTTCTTGGTTTTGGGCCGTTATGATGAGAGACTATAAATAGTCCTCAGGTCTCATTTATGATGGATCTAAGAAAACAAAAAGAAAAAGTTGAGTTTTGTTTTGGAGACTTCTAAGCTTAAACTTTCTACTCATTCTCAAGCTTTAAATTTTTTGATTTTTACTTTCAAATCCCACAAACCCCTTGAGCTTCAATTGTTCATCTCTTTATCTTTGCTATAGGATAATTGTAAGAGAGATCATCTTTCATTCATCTTGTATTATGTAGAGAGGTAGATCTCGAGGAGATCATTGTGTGGAGTATTCGATCTCGGGGAGATCGTTGTTTAGAAGTTCTGGCTTCCAAACCAGGTTGTATAGTGGATTACCATCAGGAGAGATGGTCGGGGACGTAGGTCAAGAGGATCGAACCTCATGAACATATCGTCATCTTCATTGGCTAACTATCTCTCACTCTTTCTCTTTTAATTATTGCCTTATTACTCTATCTTGTGTCTTAAATTGATTGTATTTTTATTAGTTGCACATTATTGTTTGATTACCCTATTCACCCCTCTCTCTAGGGTAATTTTATTTGGTATCAGAACTTGGTCTCTACTTATTCATGGTTTATTCACCTTAGAGTAAAGATCCCATATGAATTCAAGTATAAATGTGCATGCTTTTGAAGTTCAATCGATTTCTAGGTCTCCTTTGTTTAATGACAATAATTTTGCATATTAAAAAGCTAGGATGTGTATTTATTTGTGATGTATTGATATTGACATCCTAGATATTGTTGAAAATGAATATGTTGAAAAATCTAGTCGTAACATGACTGAAGAAGAAAAATATTTGGCTACTCTTAATGTTAAGTCTATAAATGCCTTGATTTGTGAACTCACTCCAAATGAGTTTAATAGAGTCTCCACTTGTGTAACCGCATATAAAATTTGGGAGAAACTATATGTAACTCATGAGGGAACTCCTCAAGTCAAGAAATCTAAAATTAGTAGTCTCACGCATTGTGACGCCCCTGGGTTCACACAAGGCTGCAGTCCAAGGTGAAACCAAGAATGTCAAACCTGCCATGCACCACACCGTGCAATAACATGTTTCACCATCACAATTCTATCACTCTAGTAGAGTCAATAACAGGTGTAGGTACAAAAGCAAGTAAGAAATCATACAAGAGATAACTGATGAAATGATAGAAGTCAAAATACTATTTCATAATCCAACATTACAGAAATCCAAAGTCAATGTCTGAAATGAATAAACTGGAGTTCTTAACAAGTCTCAAATCATATATGTATAATTAATTGTCCTAAAACTAAGGGGGATTTTAGTACCTAGGAAATTTCAACACGAGCATAGGTACGTCGAGCGAAATAATCCAAACAAGGAAACCCTCATGTATATACCTTGTATCTCAAATTGAAAATCCCTAAGTACCAAACCCATAATCTAATACATGAACAATAATAAAAGAAAACGAAACACATCTCTACTTTCAAACATGGTGTCATGTCAAACTCACATGAGTGTCATGTCAGAAAACGATTAAGTATCCAAAACATAGACTATATAGATTAAACGTCCAACCCATAGACTGCATGAAGTAAACGTCCAACTTATGGACTGAAAGTAACGAGTATCCAACGCATGGACTGAATATAACCGTTGTCCAACGCATGGACCGGATGTGACCGTTGTCCAATGCATGGACCGGATGTGACCGTTGTCCAACGCTTGGACCGGATGGTAATGCATATCCAACACGAGGATTAAATAGAAATGTATGTCCAACACGAGGACTAAGCAAAGTGAATGTCCAACACGAGGACTAAATAAAAATACATGTCCAACACGAGGACTAAGCAAAGTGAATGTCCAACACGAGGACTAAATAAAAATACATGTCCAACACGAGGACTAAGCAAAGTGAATGTCCAACACGAGGACTAAATAAAAATACATGTCCAACACGAGGACTAAGCAAAGTGAATGTCCAACACGAGGACTAAATAAAAATACATGTCCAACACGAGGACTAAGCAAAGTGAATGTCCAACACGAGGACTAAATAAAAATACATGTCCAACACGAGGACTAAGCAAAGTGAATGTCCAACACGAGGACTAAATAAAAATACATGTCCAACACGAGGACTAAGCAAAGTGAATGTCCAACACGAGGACTAAATAAGAACTTTACAAAATGTAAGTGTCGAAAATATGTATATATATGCACAAAAGATACACAAGGTCTCATGTCGCACGTGCCTCGACATGCGGATCAGTACTTGTGTCAACAGTCGACTCACATGTATAAATAACTCACTAACATAATAAATTGGTATCAAATAATTGAGGCGAACACTCAACATAGGAAAGATACATCACAAATCAACAGTGGCCAATACTATGTGGCGGTCGACCGCAGAGACCACTCCGGTCGACCGTTCACAGAGCCGAGATTCATTGGGCTCAAAACTGAGCGGCGATCGACAAATAGATAGCATCGCATCATCAATAAAAATAATTCACACAAATAATTCCAACAAATAATTTGGCTGCACCAATCTGGCTGCCTACGTACCCTCTTTCTCAAGGGATCAAGCCTCCCGTAGTTCATCAAAGATATTCATACAAATATATGCAACTCTAGTTTACCATTTATCACAACAAAACTAACACAATATGTCAATAGACCAAATCAGATCATAATCCCATTGGGATACACATATGCGTATTATAACATACTTATGACTATAAGTGTAACAATCGAGCGGCTCAAACTCCGCAAACACATCTCAAAACAACGCAAACAAACTTCAGAAAACAAGAAACTGAGGCAAACTGCCCAGGAAATGGTCTGCGCTACTGTTAGTAAAATAAGCATATCATTTGCTAGAAAAACTATTTTTAGAAATAGTTTTCTGTTTTAAAAATTAGATTCACACATCTTTCAAATGGAACTAGTTTGGTTAGATTTGGAATTAATTTGTTATCTCAAATATCCAGTTAATCATCATATATGTGCAGCAGTTTTCCTGCAAGACATGTTGTTGGTAAAAAGAGTATATCTTTCTCTATACAAATCCTTTTTAAGATTTTCTTTCTTTTTTAAAAACTAGATGCACATATATTTCATATGACACCAGTTTTATTCAATTTGAAGTTAAAAATCAAAACCAGATTTCAGTTGAGGTTGATCACACGGGTTGCAGTTTTCTGCATGACATGTCGTTACTAAAAAGACTATATCTTTCTCAATATAAATCCTTTTTAAGATTTTCTTTCTGTTTTAAAAACTAGATTCACATATCTTTCATATGACATCAGTTTTGTTCAATTTTGAGTTCAAAAAAAAAAAAATCAGATTTCAGTTCTATCATTGGATCAAAATTATCATCAAAATCAATTTTTTTTTAACATAACAGTAAGCTTAAGCAAGCATAATATCGTTCATAACTTGTTAAAATTTTAACTAATTACTGGGAAGATTTGGGTAGGAGATAATCTTGCCTTAAAGACGTGTGCAAGTCTCTGAAGATGATATGAAACGACCGCTTACCGCCAAACACCACAGATCTCACATTTCCTTCGATGTTCGCCTCACGAACTCTCCCAAAAACACAAGATTTAAAGCTAGGGTTTTAGAGAGGAGGGTAGGGGCTGCTAGGGTTTGGTATTCTGATGAAGATAGATCTTTTTTCGTGCACCAACATGTTTTTATATAGCAACAAACCCGATTCAAAAAGCCCAAACCCGAAACCTATTAGAATCTGGAAACAACCCGTCAGTCTACGATATTTTGGCTGTAACTTTCTCATACGAACTCGGAATAAGGTGATCTAAGATTTATTGGAAAGCTCTTGAAGAGACCTACAACTTTGCTGCTTTACATTTTTCCAAATTTCAACTGTATCTATATGTAAAATGCATATACTTTTGTGGCGCCCCTGTACGTATGCATGATATCACTTCTATATTCACATATATACATTGAATTGATCTTAAATCAATTCCTAGCATACTCAAATATTGATAAATATCATTTATAATAATATAACATATTTATTATTATTTATTATAAAATAAAAATAAAATTTTAAAATTTTAGGGTTTTACACGCATGAATATGAATTATTTAAAATAATTCCAAATGAATCAATTGATGTCATGTTTAGTCATTTTACTAACATTGTGAATCAACTTTATGGCCTTGACAAGGTGCTTGAGAACCCAGAAAAGAACTACAACATCTTTCGTTCTCTTACACCGGCATGGGAGCCCAAAGTAACAGTGATAGAGGAGACAAATGATCTCACAAAGCTCACTCTTAATGGCCTCATCGACAAACTCAAAGTTCATGAGAAGAAGATCAAGGATAAGGAGGAAGAACCCCCACGAGCAAATGAAGAGCCTTCTCCAAAGATGAAATCAATTGTGCTCAAAGGAGCTATTGAGAATGACTCTTTCTCTTTCGATAGTGAAATTGATGTTTTAAAAGACGTGGCTCATCTTTCCAAGAGAATATCAAGATTGGTAAGGATGAATAAAAACTTTAAAAATAATCATTCTAACAAATCTTCTTCTCATGTAGGAAAATGCTTTGAATGTGATGAACCGGGACATATAGCAAGAGATTGCCCTAAGTTGAAAGAAAAGAACTTAAAGTACAAGAAGAAGAGGGCTATGTATGCAGGATGGGAAGAATCTGAACCTAGCGATTTGGATGATGATGAAGAAACCGCTAAGTGTGCCTTCTAAGATCCAAATGTGTGCTTCATAGCACATGGTGATGAGGTATTGTCCGATTTTGATCAAGAATCTTTCATCATGCAATGTGAATTGGAAACTGTCCTTGTTGAGTTGAATTTTGAGTTTAAAAAGTTAGACAAAGAACGCTCTTCGTTTAAAAAATTTCATAACTAATGCAATTCAAAGTTTAAATTATTACAATCTTCCTTGAATGATGCTATTGCTTTAAATGATAAGATAATTGGAGATATTGATTTTAAATACAAATAATTAAGGTCAAAAATTGAAAGATTAAACAATAGAATTGCCTTGATAAAATCTAATCATGCTTCTTCTATCCATACTCACTTTCAATTTGGTAAAAAATAGTTTCATAAATCTCATGCACTCACTTACAAGAAAAATTTTATTTGTATCTATTGCATGAGACATGGTCACATCTCCACTCATTGTAGAGTTAGAAATGATATTTATGCTTATGGGTTGATATGAGTACCTAAGGGTACTAAGAGTACTAACATTCAAGGACCCAAGATTTGGATACCTAAAGTGTCTACTACTTCTTTACTTATAGGGAACGTCTCGCACAAGATGTAAAGAAGTGTGGTACCTTAATAGTGATTGCTCTTATCATATAACGGGAAATAAAGATTTTTTTGCAACCACGTCAAGGATGAAAGGAGGCAATGTCTCCTATGGCGGTGGTGAGAAAGGTAAAATTGTTAGTATTGATAATATTGGTAAGAAACATTCTCCCATCATTAAAGATGTTTACTTAGTTAAAGGACTAAATCATAATCTTCTTAGTATTAGTCAACTAAGTGATAAAGGCTATGATATTATTTTTAAACTGGATAAGTGCATTGTTAGCCTCAAAGATAAAACTATTTTTGTTACCCTTAGAAAATTTAACGTATATAATTTTGAGATGAATGTGCTTGTAGATCAAGAAGTAAAATGTCATGCCGTGATGGATGGTGATTCTTGAATTTGGCACAAAAGGCTTGGACATACAAACATGAGGTTAATTTTCAAGTTATCCAAGAAAAACTTGGCAAGATGACTACCAAGCTTAAACTTTGTTAAAGACTCTCAATGTGAAGAGTGTGTCAAAGGTAAACAAATCAAAAGTTCTTTTAAATCAATTAACGAGGTATCCACCATTAAGCCCTTGTAATTATTTTATCTTGAACTTTTTGGTTCTATGCGTGTCACCTCACTAGGATGAAAACATTATATTTTTGTGATTGTTGATGATTTTTCACATTTTACATTGGTCATATTTCTTGTAAATAAAGAATAATATTTCAATAAGTTTTCACGTTTCGTAAAAAAGGTTGAAAATAAAAAAGATTTAAAAATTATCAAAATTCATAGTGATCATGGAGGTGAATTTTCAAATAAACAATTCAATGAGTTTTGTGACCATCATGGTATTGCACATACATTTTCCGCTCCAAGAACACCGCAACAAAATGGTGTTGTTGAACAGAAAAATCATACCATACAAGATATGGCACATACTACATTAAATGCCTTTGATTTACGTAAATATTTTTGGACGGAAGCCGTTAACACGTCTTGCCATATTTTAAATCATATTTTGATTAGACCTATTTTCAAGAAAACTCCTTATGAACTTTATTTTGGTAAAACACCTAACATAAGCTATTTTTGGATTTTTGGTTACAAATGTTTTATTTTGAACATAAAAGATCATCATAATAAATTTGATTCAAAAATAGATGTTAGAATATTTTTAGGATATGTATCAAGGAGTAATACTTATAGAGTTTTCAACAAACGAACACTTATTGTTGAAGAATCTATAAACGTTACCTTTGATGAAACTAATATCGGTTTGCAAGATTTTATGCCTATTAGGGAAGATGATGACATTAAAGGAGGGTTGGAATAATTAAAAATAAGTAACTCCCCTTCCACGGTTGCATCAAGGACACAAGAGGGAGAACTTCAAAGTGACCGAAAAGATGATCAAGGAGAACTTCCCAAAGTTTGAAAGTTTACACCGAATCATTCTAAGGAACAAATCATTGGAAGCCCCTCAAAAGGAGTCATGACTCGCTCAAAAGCTATGATTGAATGTGGTAACTGTTAGACCCTAGAGAGGGGGTGATTAGGGTCTTATGCTAATCTAATCCGATTATATGCCAATTAAAATTAATTAACAAGTTATCCTAGCAAGTATGAAATACAACAATATATGAGCTAGGATAAGCAATATGAACAACGAGATATATCCTAACAAAGAGATATAGGCAATGTATGTGCAAGGATATATAAACTAACACAAGGGTAAACAAAATAAACTATATAGAGGATAAAATAAATGAGCAATGCACAATTGGCGATATAAGATAAATGCAAAAGCAAAAGCGCCAATGACAAACTAAAACACACTCAAATGATCACGGAGTTCGGACATTCCGTCCTACGTCTCCGCTCCCCACTCCCGGGGAGAAATCCACTATCACAACCGGGTTTTCTACATTCACCCGAATAACGTTTACAATCACACTATGTCGGTTTTCAACGCTCACCGAACAACGTTCACCCGAATAACATTTACAACCACACTATGTCGGTTTTCAACGATCACCGATCAACGTCCACTCCTCACACTTTGTTTTCTAGTTCACCGAAAACTTAACAACAACACACTATTGTAATCCAACTCTACACCCACTAAGTGTGGAACTAGACGTGTCGCCCTCAAGTGCTCGGTTACAACCTCTCCCTAGGTTCGTCAACCGACGCCACTCCTCTTGGGACGATCCCCGACTCTCTCCACACACTTCTCTCGGTGTATAAGTGTATTACAAAGTGAATCTCACAATAAGGCTTAATACAATAATTGATTGTTCTCAACTATGGATGAGAACATAATGAAAGCTCACACTCAATGTTACAACTCTCACAACCCCAAATATATTATGAATGCAAATACAATAAGCTCAAGTGGGTGTGTGTAACAATGAGATAAAAACAAATCTAAACTCAATATAAAGCTAGCTTTAATAGAAATGATAATTAACAAATAATTATAATAAAAAGCTAGAGTTGAGTTTAGGAAAACTTCTCTAGATGACAAGAGAGAGAGAGATGGATTGAATGTCCAAAATATAATTGATAATCTCCTCAAGCTCTTGTAAAACTGATTCACCAAACTAAAACACTCAAATGCTTAAAAGCTTATAAACACACTTAAACCAACTTAAACCCTTGATAAAAACTCTTTAAAACATTTCTTATTATTGGGGGGGAGAGCTGAAGGCAATGGGGTATTTATACCCTCTCAAAACTTCAGCAAAAACCCCACTAAAATAACAACAAAGCCCCTAGAAAAACAGCTCAGAAAATAGTCGTTGGGTTCCAACGGTCATATCGGCGGTCGACCGCGATGGTCGACCGCAAAGAACAAAAAGAAGTAAAAAAGAATCTGGACAAGCGGTGGTCGACCGCGAAAGTCTCTGAACTCGCTACGGTCGATCGCCACGGTCGACCGTGAGCCAACAAGAACTATTCTGAGTTCTGAACTCATGGGCGGTCAACCGTGGCGGTCGACCGCAAACAGACACAACAGAAAAACAGTTTGGAAACAGATTTTGAGACTTTTGGAAAATTGTTAAAAATAACAAATGAAGTCCAAAAATAATGAAACTTTGGGAATTGTATATAAACATGTAAATGAACATGTTACAAAAAGAATTTTCCAAATTGCATTTCCCATTTGTGAAAAATCAACATTTTGCAAAAATAGTCCAAAACACGAAAATGTAAACATGTGAATTTTGACATTTTGGCTAAACCATGTTTTGAAACTTTACACAATGATTATGTAGACTTAATAAAATATGTATATGATTATTGTTAAGTCCAAAAACTAAGAATATAGTATTTTCACAAATACAATAGAAAATGAAACATGAGTATGTATACGAAAATATATTTGTTTCATATCTAAGTAGCTAAACCAAATAATAATAATAAATATGAAATATGTAATCTTATATTTATAAACATGAAAACCAAAACTTGCATGTATATATATAACTATATATATACATAGAAACCAAAGCATGTATATATATAACTATATATATACATAGAAACCAAATACGTGTGTGTATATGATATTGAGCTTAACGTACTTAACACACATAATAAAATACGTGTGTGTATATGATATTGAGCTTAACGTACTTAACACACATAATATAAAACCTAAACTAAGATTACCCAAGCTATGATCTTGATCTTCAATAAGCTCGACTTGGTATACTTGCGGATGAAGCTGAACTTGGATCTTGAACTAGAATAGCATAAGCTTCACCGACATTCCGCCAACCTCCTTTGGATATGATCGTTGAAGCTCTATTCCATCCATCCTCCAACACGTTGTTTGCCTAGAATAAATACGAAAACACAAACACTAGACAAACAACATTAGAAGTAAATCGTTTGTTAAACATCATCAAAATAAGAAGGCCAACAATAACATTGCTTTCCTATCTCAAATAGAACGTAAACGTATTGATGATGCTTTAAATGATGAGTTTTGGGTTTTAGCCATGCATGATGAAATAAACAATTTTCAAAGAAATAATGTTTAGAAACTTATTCCTAGACCAAAAGATTTTCATGTTATTGGAACAAAATAGGTTTTTAGAAATAAACTTGATGAATTTGGCATAGTGACTAGGAATAAAGTTAGATTGGTCGCCCAAAGATACAATCAAGAGAGTGCATTGATTATGACGAAAATTTTGCACCGGTTGCAAGAATGGAGTCAATTCGTATGTCTTTGGCTTTCGTTAGCTTTAAAATTTGAAAACTATTTCAAATGGATGTTAAAAGTGCCTTATTAAATGGTTTTATTGATGAAGAGGTTTATGTTGAGCAACCCCCGAATTTAATGATCCTTTATTTCCAAATCATGTTTACCGGGTTCAAAAAGATTTGTATGGTTTGAAACAAGCACCAATAGCTTGGTATGCTCGCCTCTCTAGTTTTCTTATAGAAAATAATTTTTCAAAAGAAAAAATTGATAATACTTTATTTGTTAGAAAAAGCAAAAGTGATTTTATTTTAGTTCAAATATATGGTGATGATATTATCATTGGAGCTACTAATGAATCTTTGTGCAAGGAATTTTTAAAAGTTATGCAAGAGCAATTTGAAATGAGTATGACGTGAGAGCTCACGTTTTTCCTTGGACTCCAAGTCAAACAAAGTGATGATGAAATTTTTGTCTCACAAAGCAAGTATGCAAGAGAGTTAGTGAAGAAATTTAGGATGTCAAACTCTAAGCATGCACTAACTCCAATGAGTACTTCCATCAAGTTGGATATGGATGAAAGTGGTGAGAAAGTAGACCAAAATCTATATCAAGGTATGATAAGTAGTTTACTTTATCTCATCGCTAGTAGACTAGATATAATATTTAGTATTTGTGCATGTGCACGTTTTCAAGCTTCTCTTAAAAAATTTCATTTAATTATGGTTAAACGTATTATTAAATATGTAAATGGTATAATTAAACTTAGTTTGTTTTATCCAAAGCATACAACTTTTGATCTTTATGGTTATTGTGATGTCGACTTTGACGGATGCAAGGTAGACCGCAAGAGTACTAGTGACACATGCCAATTCTTTGGCAACTCTCTAGTTTCTTAGTCATCCAAAAAACAAAATTGTGTAGCCTTATCCACTATGGAAGTGAAATACATTACCGCTGGTTTATGTTGTGCTCAATTATTATGGATGAAACAAAATTTGGTTGCTTTTGATTTACATTTTCAGGATACGAAATTTTTTTGTGACAATACTAATGCTATAAATATTTCAAAAAATTCAGTTTTTATTCTAGAACCAAACATATAGATGTACGCCATCATTTTTTATGTTATCATGTAGAAAGGAAAGATGTGCCATTGTTTATATTGATACAAAATTATAATTAGCAGACATCTTTACCAAGCCTCTTTGCGAAGAAGATTTTTGTCGTATAAGAGATGAATTAGGCATGTGCATCCTTTGATTTATGTTTGCTTGCTTCTTTTATACTATCCTCTTCAAAAATAATGTTTAATACTCTTTCTAAATGGATTATATTGTTTCATGGCTTTGAATTCTTTAGTTTTTGCTTGAAAAATATTTTTTATATAGCCTATTTTGATGTTGACAAAAGGGGGAGAAAACCTCCTATACTTTGTGCACCTAGATAAGGAGAGAGCCTTATAGATAGGGGGAGCATCTATCTATAAGCAATATTTATTTATTTATTTTTCTTTTAACGCCCTTTTATAATGGTGGTTTTTCATCATCAAAAAGGGGGAGATTGTTAGGTCTTGTGTTTTGATGATGATTTACACCCTATTATTGGTATTAATTGCTTAGCAAGTAAACCGACGCATGATGTATTTATCAAGCAATACAGTGCCATTATTGGAGGATGGATGGATTTATGCCTAAATGATGTTATTCGTTGAGGTGGAGGCAAGTTGATGAAGAAGCCTTAAAATGCTCAAAGATCAACTCACACAAATATAAAAAAAGAAGAGCTTACAAGCGTATATTCAAGAAGAGCTTCATCAACAAAACTTAGCACATATCGGCACTTAAGCTTTGTATACTATTGTAAGCAATATTTGCATTTTTACTTCTCTCTAAATCATAATGTAGGCAAGAAATAAAGTTGATAACTTTTGAAGCATTTGGGGATTTCACACACACATTTCAAAACTCGTATTTTTGACAGTTTTTGTAAAACAAATAAGTTTTCACAAATACGAGGTGCTATTTTAGAAATGTTTTTCTCTAACACATTTATTTTCATATATATAAGCATTTTTCCAAGTTTTACTATATTTGAAGTTAATTTAATATTATAAATCAAATTTAGAAAATAAAATATTCTGGAAAAATAAAAGTATCTGAAAATGTTAGTTTTTCGGTCGACTACTTTTTCCTATCAGTCGATTGACCAGGAGTAGGTTTTCAGCACCTTGCAGTTTGCCTCTTATCAGTCAACCGATTTCTAGAATTAGTCGACCAATAACAATCAATCAGTCGACTGATACAATTCCATAAGTCGACCGATAGTGTCTTTTGGTTTTCCAGTCTGCCCAATAGTCGACTGATTGCTCGATCGATTTTCTTGACCGGTCGGCTGATCGTGCCGCCAACAGTAACGGCTAGTTTTCCAGTTTCCTGATTTCGAGGGATTTGGTTTGATTTTTTGTTTTTCTTAGTTTTGGGCTATTATGATGAGAGACTATAAATAGTCCTAAGGTCTCATTTATTATGGATCTAAGAAAACAAAAAGAAAAACTTGAGTTTTGTTTTTGAGACTTCTAAGCTTAAACTTTCTACTCATTCTCAAGCTTTTAATTTTTTTTATTTTCACTTTCAAATCCCACAAACCCCCTGAGCTTCAATTGTTCATCTCTTTATCTTTGCTATAGCATAATTGTAAGTGAGATCATCTTTCATTCATCTTGTATTGTGTGGAGAGCTAGATCTCGAGGAGATCATTGTGTGGAGTATTCGGTCTCGGGGAGATCGTTGTTTAGAAGTTCTGTCTTCCAAACCAGGTTGTATAGTGGATTACTATTGGGAGAGGTGGTCGGGAATATAGGTCAAGAGGACCGAATCTCGTGAACATATCGTCGTCTTTATTAGCTAACTATCTCTCATTGTTTCTCTTTTAATTATTGCCTTATTATTCAATCTTGTGTCTTAAATTGCATTGCATTTTCATTAGTTGCACATTATTGTTTGATTACCCTATTCACCCCCCTCTAGGGTAATTTCATCTTTCTCTTCACAGATCTTTCTCTCTCTCTCTCTCTCTCTCTCTCTCTCTCTCTCTCTCTCTCTCTCTCTCTCTCACACACACACACACACACACACAGGTCTCGAGGGTTTGAAAGAGTGGAACAGTAGCCGGCGAGTCGCGACGGTGCGGTGCGTGTGGCTGGCGCGACGCGGGGTGAGCTACTGTGAGCATCGTAGTTGGATCTCATCGAGACGACGGCCGCAGCAGGGGATGGTGATGGAAAGAGCGGTCTGACCTGGTCGAAGCTGATCGATGATGATGAACAGCGTTCGACGTGGTCAGAAGTAATCGACGATGACGAGACTAGGATTTCAAGGTGAGGTCATTGCCGACCTGGTCAGATCTAGGTTCAATGGTTGTCTAGTTTTGACGTGACGGTGATCAAGGGGATTCAGATACCATCCCATTCTTGTGAAACTTGTGGGGATCTTGGCGAGTTCAGATAACCCATGAAGGAGTAAACGAGTACACCTGTAAAGGAGGCCGGTGACATAAGTAGGTAAGATCACTGGTTAGGAATTTTCTGTGGCTAAATTTAATTTGAGGATGTAGGTTTAGAATTGATTTAGGGATTGAACCTAATGGATTGAATCTATAGCTCTGATACCATGTTAAGTTGGTATTGAAGAGAACTTGATATTGATGATCAGATTTACAGGTTTATATATACACACATACCAGACAACCTATCAATCAGTAGCCCACGCTAGGAGGCGGCTAGACATACATATAGGGTGGATACACATACATATAGGGTGGCTCGTGTAATATCTAATCAATAGGGTGGCTCATGATATTATCTAACTGACCATTTAAAATCGTACATGTGGAAAGTAGGAACTTGATCCGACTAGTTTTCTATAGATATGAACAAATATGTGATTAGAAAATCTTGATCTAGGAACTAATCATGTCAACATTTTTCCATAATTTCTTTGTTAATGTAAGGAAAAACCCTATAGATCGAGTCCATGAGATTGGACTTGATGTAGAGAGCTCCCTTGATCTCCTTATATGACTGATGGTGATTTGATCTTGAGATTGCCCGTGACACAGAAAAAGTGTCAACTTGACGATGGTGGGTTGTAATATAGCAAAAATGTCAAAAGTAGTATGTATTAATTTTGCTTAAATAACAAATGAATTGAATTTAAAAGATTTTCAACCTCAGTAGAGCTAGCACCTCCATTCACAAGACCTAAATTTTTAAATATCCGCACTAAGTCCAGTCAATGGGTCTTATTTCAAACACAAGCAAATATTCTCTACATCTTTGATCATGGAGAGTCTATAATTGATTACAAGGGTTAATAGTATTGGTTGATTTAGTGGGTTCCACAATTTAAAGATATTTTTATATAATTTAAATAAGTCATGTATGGGGTCCATATAGTGAGGAAATGTGATTGGTAAATTATACAGACTCTACAATTAGGGACGCAGAGGGATCTCTACCCTCCAAACATATCTAGATGTTATGACTAATTCGACTCGTTCCACATAATCATACTTCTTTTAAAAGTACGAATTGTGAAAAATCTTTTCATGGACAATATTACCCTTAACTTTTTTAAATATTATATTGTTATCCTAATCTATTCAAATTTTTCTATCTTCTTTGAATTTATAATTAAATAATTTATCATATCTATAATGAGACTTAGCATGTTATTGGATAAAGGAGATATATTTGATATAATTTAAATCTTTTACTTGTTTCATTTTGTAGAGAAATATAAAAAATATATTTTAACCAGCATCTACAAAATATAAAAAATATATTTTAATTAGCACCTAAAAGTTTTTAGACCTTGTAAAAAATATCCTCCAAGTTTTTAAAATTACAAAAACACCCCTACAAATTTAAAATTTTATTAAAATATCTTGAAAATTATAAATTTTACTTATTTCAATTCAGTGAGAAATCTAAAAAATATATGCTAGCTAAAAATGAAAGTTTTTAACATTGGAGAAAGTATCTTGTAAGTTCTGAAAAATGCAAAAACACTCCTAAAAATTTAAATTTGCAAAAAATACCTTGAAAATTTTAAACCTATAAACATACTAAAAACCTAAAAATAACACAAACAACCCCCAAAAATTTATAAAATTTACAATAAACACTAAACTATTTACAAATTATAAGATAAAACCCTCAAGATTGTAAAATTTAAAAAAATCCTGATAATTTCCAATCTAATAGTACATTAAAAATATAGGAGTTACAAATATCCTCTGTATAATTTATAATTTATAGAAAATACCCTTAACGTTTAAAAATTACAAACAAACACTCAAAATTCAAAATTACAAAAAATCACTGTGACAATTTCAAACTCATTAGTAAATTGAAAATATAGAATTATAAATAGTCTATAAACAATTTACAATATGTAGAAAATACATATAAGTTTAAAAAATTACAAAACCCTTAATATTCATAATTTAAAAAAAAACACCATGAGAATTTCTAACCTATAGACACTAAAATGAATATACAAAATTACTAGCAACCCATGGGAAAAAAAGTTTTACAAAAAATATCATACTCTCTTTAAATGTATAGGTTTAGGAAAAACTTTTCATGGTCAATATTAGCCATAACTTATTTTAAAAGAACATAACTAATTGAAAATCTATTAGATTTAAAATTTATAAAAAAAACAAACTTAAAGTTTAGTACATTGCAAATTACCCCTCCAAAGTTCGAATTTTTTCAATGATTTTTTGTAGTTCCTTGATTTAATGTAATTATTAATAGTTTTGTGTATTTGTAAATTGTAAAAGTTTAGGATGTTTGTTTTTACAATTTTTAAAACTTTTAAGGGTGTTTCTTTTATAGTTTTCTAAATTTTCATTGTAATGCATAGATGCATCAATTAATGATAATATTGAAAAGTAAATCGTTCTTAAGATGTATTAGGCTATAGTTAAGTGCTCACTATTTCTAAGCAGTATAGTTTATACATGCAAAAAATTTCAAACAATCTATACAGTGGTTAAAAGGTTTTTGACTTTAATGTACTATTTTTTATAAATTATATTTAATATGAACTCACCATATAATTTTGATTGTAGTCATTATAATTTTAATACATTTATAATATAAGACAAAAGTCCGTATTTCTTTGTCTAAATTTTAGAGAACCCCCTTTAATTTTACACAATTATCAGATAACCCCCAACCCAAGCAACCCCTCTTAAGTATATGAGTTATCAGAAAACCCCCTTCAATTTTCAACATTCTTCCCAAAGCCTCTCTAAAAGCATGAATCGTGTTTTTCGTTGGTAAACTTATCTTCATGTGTAATTTAACGACAATTTTACCCACCCATGTGGAATTTAATATTGAGCTAAACGCTATTAGAATTTCATGAAAAAAAATATTGAATTTGAGTGGCCTTTTCTGATAACCCCTAGTCTTAAGGGGAGTTTTCTGATGTTTTGAAAGTGATGGGGGGTTTTATGATATCTCCCAAAGTTAATGGTGTTTTCTGAAATTAGTTATTATAAAATGAGAGACATGTTCAAGCATGAGGTATAAGTTGTCATTTCAAGTTTATTCGGGTCAAAATATATGTTTGTTTGCTTGATAATTTATAATAGATTGGACTTTGATACATTCTCGATCTCAAGGAAACACAAAGAAATATTGTGCCTAGAATATGAATATTTTCTTCCTAGGACTATTTTCTTCTACATCTACCAAGAGCAGAGATATCCCTTATATTCTTATGTGAATATGTCCTTTATACCTTTTCTTACAAAAATATTGTCCTACTACTAATTTAAATTAAACGTAATCTCATAAATTTCTAACCCTTTGAAGTGCTTTGTCTTCCCTCCGATAAGAAAATAACAGAAAAGGTACTAATTCTTTGTACCTTAGTCTTGATCATGAATTTATTTGATGACCAATTGACCCTGATTACTTATTTGATTAGAAAGTTAACGTTCAATATTGCAATTAAGTCTTGCCTAGAATTTGTGCGGTCTTAAATGAACTTTAACTGATTTTCCTTTGTATTTCGCATGAGTATAGACAAAAAAAGCTCTAAGTCTCATTAAAGGGAAAAATGTGTCAAGGCCCGAAAAGCACTATCTTCATGTGCTACGGCCCCTTCAGTTTTCCCCCATGTGGTTCAGCCTCTTGAAGTGTGACATCTTGTGTTACAGCCCTCTTTTAGTAATTATTACATGCCAACTAAGCATAGAGAGGCTAAAAAGTGAAAAAATCCCAAAATGTTCTTATCCCCTCTCATTAATCCCTCAAAACCGAGCGCTCTCTCTCATGAGCTCTCATCGACTCTCTCTCTCTCTCCTCTCTCTCTCTCTAAAACAAATGGTTTTCTCAAGCTCGTCTCTTGTCGCCCTGACCTTGGCCCTCCTCACCGTCACCGCCTCCGCCCAGGCCCCCAAGCCCTCACCCAAACCCTCACCGAAACGGCGCCCAGGCCCCCACCGTTGTCCTCCCGCCCCACCACCTCCCCCTTCCCGCCCCTCACCATCCCCCCAGATGCCCCGGCATCCAGCCCTGCCGAACTCCCTAAATATGAACACCCTATGTTAGCTCCAGCGCCCCCGAAGTCTGATCCGTTAGCGGGTGGACCCTTGCCGCGTCCACCATCACCGCCACAATCTACGCCTTTTAGTTAGGTTGATTTAAGATATGGTTTCTAATTTATTACTGTTATTATTGTTGTACCATTATTATTGTGATTGAATTCCTTTTTTCCCCTTGGTTGTTGTTAATCATTTGTAGACATTGTGACTTACGAGTGTGATGAGTTGTGAGTGGTGGTGATTTGTGTATTATTTGTTGTTATTATTTTTTTAGTGAAAATTCTTATTAGAACTATGTTAGTTCTAACTCAGTTCATATTAGTTCTAACTCAGTTCATGTTAATTCTAACTTAGTTCATGTTAATTCTAACTTAGTTCGTGTTAGTTCTAATTTGTGTTAGTTCTAACTCAGTTCATGTTAGTTCTAACTCGATTCGTGTTAGTTCTAATTGTAGAACCCCGTATTTTTGTTAGAAGTATATGTGAATTATTAGTGATAAATAATTCTATTTGTGGTAAATGACTTGAGGTCATGGATATACTTGTTAACAAGTTATTAGATATGTATGAGTGTGGTTTCATAGAGTTCCGTGCATAGGTTTTGGCTGAATAACAAAACATGCACGAATCTGGATATAGTGTCTGCTCAGTCGACTTATGAGTCGACTGATGAGTCGACTAATGAGTCGACTGATGAGTCGACCAATGAGTCGACTGACGGGCTGATTTTGGGTTTTCTTTTAGTTACGAGTTTGGTTGGGTTTTGTTCGGTTTTTAACCGTAATATATATATTTAATTTTACCCGAAACCAACCCAAAAGCCCATCAGAATCCCAGAGAAACCCTAGCCTCCCTCTCCCCTCAAACCCAAGATTCGTTCTTGGTGATTTTAGAGGAGTTTCGGAGGAGTTTTCAGCGGGATTTTGTGGTGCTATCGAAGGGGGATCGTCCTCTCAACGGATTCAGGAGTTTGCAGCACATCAGAGGCAAGTAACATCTCGCCCAACCCTACACCCACTGTTTGTATAATTTTATTTGGTTTTATTTCGTTTTTATTGAGCCTAAATCACTATTTGTGTATAAAAATATATCTTTATAGCATATGATGCGAAAATCGAATGTTTTTAGTTTATAAAAGCTCACAAACGAATTTGTAAATTAAGATCCAGATCTGGAATTTGTTTAAACATGAGTTTTATTGTGATTTATTGTTTTCAATACGTTTTTAAACATGAAAAAATATGTTTAGGGTTTTAAATGTAAGATATTACATGTAAATCTTTCGTTTCTGTTGATATACATGTGTTAGAATCGAAAATATATTGCTGGACATGATTAAAGAGAACTTTAGTTAACGTTTTTGCAGATAATCATCGAAAACAGAAAACTGGAGATTTTCTGCTCAGTCGACCAATGAGTCGACTGATGGGAAAAAAACTTCAGTTTTGTGTTTTGTCTGGTCGACTTATGAGTCGACTGATGAGTCGACCAATGAGTCGACTAATGAGGAGTTTTCTTCTTTTGTATTTCTTCAGTTTTGAATCTGTTTGAGTTGTTTCAGTTTAACTAAAATTGTTTATGTTTGTTTATTGTTGCTGCGTGCTTAAATATGGACGAGGAGTCGCCTTGAATGACGGGTATTAGAAATTAATGTATAATCTGTATCTTTACATGTGAGATGTCATGCGAACACGAGTTTAGGTTTGCGCACCGAGACACGTGAGAAATTAGGGTATATGCACCTGTTCATATAACTCATCTAGTCCATGTGTTGGGCAATTA
Organism: Asparagus officinalis; assembly: GCF_001876935.1. Classification (NCBI taxonomy): domain Eukaryota; kingdom Viridiplantae; phylum Streptophyta; class Magnoliopsida; order Asparagales; family Asparagaceae; genus Asparagus; species Asparagus officinalis. The sequence goes on along the minus strand of NC_033801.1, from coordinate 90,095,398 downwards.
TGATGTGTAGTCCATGTGTTGGACACTTATCACTTTCAGTCCATGTGTTGGACAGTTTACATATGCAGTCCATGTGTTGGACAACCACTACATCAGTTTAGGCCTTGAGAGTTAACACCTATACTTGCATAGGTTGGACACGACACTTATATGAGTTGCGACACGACACCATAATTTAGTCTGGGATGAGTTTGCCTTCTTCTATTAATGTTCTTGTATTAGATTTTGGGTTTGGTATTTAGGGATGTACAATTTGAGATACAAAGTATATTCATGAGGATTTCCTTGTTTGGATTATTTCGCTCGACGTACCTATGCTCGTGTTGTAACTTCCTAAATACTAAAATCCTCTTATACATAGGTATTTACAATCTGAGCTACATGGTATATACATGAGGGTTTCCTTGTTTAGATTATTTCGCTCGACGTACTTATGCTCACATTATAATTACCTAAATAGGATTTGTGATTATATATA
>NC_033801.1:90055648-90094910 GCF_001876935.1 Asparagus officinalis | reverse complement strand
ATATATATATATATATGTTATAACTGTATTTTCTGTATACAACGAGACCTTTTCCATTAGGGTTGGTTGTGATGTTACTCGCTAGCACTTTAACGCTCGTTGTCCCTCCCCCTTTCAGGTAACAAGCCAAGAGCCTGGAGAGTCGCAGATTGATGGCGAGGCATTCTAGCTTCAGCTATTCTATTATAGTTATATTTTATTTTTGAGCTCCACCGTAGGATTTTGTTTAGACATTTTGAGAGTTATTTCTAGAAGTTGTAAAGGCTGTGTGCCTTATTTCTTTTTTTTCAGACTTTATGTATTTGAGACTTGTTGAGGAGTTCCAGTTTATTCATTCCAGATATGGACTTGTATTTCAGTATGTTAGATGATGAAATATTAAATCTGATCTCTATTATTTCATCAGTTGACTCTTGTGTTATCTTTCACTTGCTTTTGTACCTACACCTGTTATTTGATCTCTATTATTTCATCAGTTGACTCTTGTGTTATCTTTCACTTGCTTTTGTACCTACACCTGTTATTGACTCTACTAGAGAGATAGTAATTACCTACACCTGTTATTGACTCTACTAGAGAGATAGTAATTGTGATGGTGAAATATGTTATTGCACGGTGTTGTGCATGGTAGGTTTGATATTCTTGGTTTCACCTTGGACTGCAGCCTTGTGTGAACCCGAGAGCGTCACACTAACTCAGTTCATGTTAATTCTAACTCAGTTCGTGTTAGTTCTAATTTGTATTAGTTCTAACTCAGTTCATGTTAGATCTAACTCATGTTAATCCTAACTAATTCATGTATTATTTTAAAGGACAAATAAGTTGTGTTAGTTCTAACTCAATTCGTAATAGTCCTAATTCATGTATTAGAACTAAACACGAACTATGTTAGTTCTAACTGTTGGCCTTCTTATTTTGATAGTGTTTAACAAACAATTTATAACTAATGTTGTTTGTCTAGTGTTTATGTTTTCATATTTATTCTAGGCAAACAACGAGTTGGAGGATGGATGGAATAGAGCTTCAACGATCATATCCAAAGGAGGTTGGCGGAATGTCGGTGAAGCTTATGAAATTCTAGTTCAAGATCCAAGTTTAGCTTCATCCGCAAGTTTACCAAGTCATGCTCATTGAAGACCTTCATCAAGCTTGGGTATATTTAGTATAAGTTTATATTATGTGTGTTTAATACTCTAAGCTCAATATCATATACACACACAATATTGGATTTTCTCACAAAATGAGCTATTTTGAGAAAACTTTGTGATATTGTTTTATTGACCATGTTTACTTTATATTCATGTGTTATAATGTTTATAAAGACATTTCATAAAGTTTCAATATGCGTTTAAACTCTGTTTGTCAAAAACATGTTCTTAACAAATTCATATTCATGCATGTTTTTACAAAATAATGAGTTTTCACAATTAAGAAATGAAAATTGAAAATATATGTTTGTAACATGTTTTCTTTCATGTTTATAAACATTTCGCAAAATTTCATTAAGTTTGGAATTGATTTGTTATGTTTAATGGAATTTATAAAATCATGTTTTTGTTTGTGCACATGTTCGAAGTTTGGAATTGATTTGTTATGTTTAATGGAATTTATAAAATCATGTTTTTGTTTGTGCACATGTTCGTGCATGTTTTACAAAACAGATGAGTTTTTATAAATGGGAAGTGATATTCAATAAATTCTTTCTTTGACACGTTTATCTACAAGTTTAGAAACTTTTCTCAAAATTTTACTATTTTTGGAGTTGATTTACTGTGCCCAATTGATTTTACAAAATCGCGTATGTTAGCAGTTTTTCAGAAACTATAAATCTGTGTTCAAACATTTATTTCTCTCAACTGGGAAATTATATTTTAGAAATTATTTCTCTAACATGTTATTCTACATGTCTATAACCTTCCCACAAAATTTCATATTTTTTGGATCTGTTTTACTATTTTTAATTGATTTTACAAAACTGAAACACAGTGCTACAGTACCAGCGGTCGACCGGTACGCCCCCCCGCCAAACTCTCTGGACGTGGTTACTGTAGCACAACGGCAATATTTTCCAGATTTTGATATATCCATTATTTTGTCTTTTTACTTGGTTTTCTTGGGCTTTTGGGCTTGTTTCATGAGCCTATATATACTCCATGCTATCATACTTCTAAGGGTACTCAAGAAATGTTTTAAACAAGTTTAAAGAGTTTTAAACAAGGGTTTAAGTGTGTTTTAGTGTTTGTTTGGTTTGAAGATTGTTTTCACAAGTGGAGGAGATCATCTTCTTGTTTGGGCTCCAATCTTCATCTCTCCATCTTGTCATCTATTGGAGAAGTTTTCTAAACTCTATCTAGCTTTACATTTGCTTAGTTATTTGATTATCATTCTTTAAAGCTAGTTTTTATATTGAGTTTAGATTTGATTATATTATCTCATTGTTACACACACCCACTTGAGCTTATTGTATTTGCATACATAGTATATTAGGGTTGTGAGAGATTGTAACATTGAGTTTGTGCTTAATTGAGTTATCATCTATTGTAGAGAACAAATTTATATTTGTTACATTGTGAGTGTTGTAAGGTTTTTGGTGAGCTAGAAAACCGAGTGTGTTGTGAAGTTTTCGATGAACTAGAAAACCGAGTGTGAGGAGTGACGTTGTTCGGTGAGCGTTGAAAACCGACACTGTGAGGTGTAAACGTTATTCGGGTGAACGTAGAAAACCCGGTTTTGATAGTGGATTTCTCCCCGGGAGTGGGGAGCGGAGACGTAAGACGGAAGGGCCGAACTCCGTGATCATATCTTGTGTTTGAGTGTGCTTTGGCGTTTATTTATACTTATGTTTATATCTCTTGTCGCCATTGTCATTAGCTCATTATTTATATGATCCACTATCTAATTCATATTGTTTACCCCTTGTGTTAGTTTTATATCCTTGCATATACATATATCATATTGTATATCTCTTTGATAGGATATATCATCTTGTGTTAGTTTATATATCCTTACATATATATATAATTCATCATATAGGATATATCTCATTGTTTATATTGCTTATCCTAGCTCATATATCTTATGGTATTTCATACTTGCTAGGATAACTTGTTAATTAATTTTAATTGGCATATAATCGGATTAGATTAGCATAAGACCCTAATCACCATCCTCTAGGGTCTAACAATTGGTATCAGAGCTTGGTGCTCTTTGATTTAAGGTCTAATCGCCTTGAGTTAAAGATCCAAGTTAGCTTATTATGCTAATCTATTTTTGAGCTTTATTTGTATCTTGTTTGCCTTTTATATTATAGATATGCATGGTTTAGGTTATGCCATTAATATTGCTCCTAGATTAGATAATTTCCCCTATGCCCAATGGCGTGTTAGATTTAAACTTTTTGTTCAATCTAAACACTTTGATTTATGGGAAGTTATAGATGATGCTTATATTGTGCCCACTTTGAAGAAATCCAAATGGAATAAGAATGATCATCGTATGTTTATAATGAACAATATTTTGTTAGAATATTTGCTAAATGCTTTTAATTCATCTATGTCTAACAAGTTTGTTCATTTTGATAGTGCTTACAAAGTTTGGAAATTTATAGAAGCACATCAAGGGGACTTGGAGGCGATCCAACAAGCTTTGGAGAATCTAACTTCAAGTTCATACGGAGCAACATGCACACGGCCACTAGGCGATAGCCCTAGTGAGGTTTGCGAGTTCGAACCCGATAATGATTTATCTAGTGATGAACTTGTTTGTGCTAGTGAAAAATTATTGCATGCCTATAACAAATTGCAAAATGATTTTAATGATTTAAAAAGCAAGCATGATGTTTTAAAATCCGATCATGAGAAGCTAGTGTCCAAATTTGATGTCATTGAAAATGAAAATACTATGCTTAAAGAAAGCAATGACTTATTAAATTTGGAAAATGGAAATTTGATTTCATCTATTGCTAGCCTATCTCATGCTAAGATTGATGCCATGTTAGAGCTTAAATGATAGGGGTCATGTCCCTAAATCTTTTGGTACCAAGAGTTCTTAGGTACCAAAACAAATTTGATTTTCAAACTAAGAATTTTAATGTTTTTATCCTTCTTTGTCTTGGTTTTGAAAATTATGCTTTGAAATATTTTTATATGAAAAGTTTTGAAAATTATGCTTTGAAATATTTTTATATGAAAACAATTTATAATTGATAAAATCTTTTGTTTTTAATGATTATTTGTTTTGTTTTGATGAGAGGTTTGTACTTATATAACCCTCCGGATTTATTGGGTGTTTATTCCTAAATCATGTTTACTGGATGCTAAAACGTTCATATGGGTTAATACTAGCTCAAGAGCTAGATAGAGTTGCCTCTCTTGATTTTTAAAAATCAATGATGATTTGGTTTTATGATTTAAACTTTGATTTATGATTTCAATTGGTTGATTTGTTTTCATTTGAAAACTTTTTACATGATTCTCATGTTTCTCTTCTTTTGATTTCATAAATCTATTTTATACATGGTTTTTATATTAGTGTAATGAAACACTATCTTCATAATGACATATTTATATGTGTCTTCATTGTCTTTTTGTATGTGAGTAAATGTGAGTGATTTTTGGCATATTATTTATGCTTGCTCACATATTTGCCATGATCTTTGATTGCTTATATTTCATATGACTTTTTGATAGGGGAGCTATTCCCTATATTTGCTTTGTACTCACCCATGCTTATTGATAGGGGGAGCTTTCGCTCTCTTCATACATTTGTCCCCTTTTTGATGTTGTAAAAGGGGGAGAAATATTGTGAGTATATTCTTTCTTATTTACATGCATGATATATTATACTTTGTATATTCATTTCCTTTCATGCATATATCCTTTTTGTAAATGGTTTGTCATCATCAAAAAAGGGGAGATTGTTGTCCTTCTTATTTTGATGATGTTTAACAAACAATTTATAACTAATGTTGTTTGTCTAGTGTTTGTGTTTTCATATTTATTCTAGGCAAACAACGAGTTGGAGGATGGATGGAATAGAGCTTCAACGATCATATCCAAAGGAGGTTGGCGGAATGTCGGTGAAGCTTATGCAATTCTAGTTCAAGATCCAAGTTCAGCTTCATCCGCAAGTTTACCAAGTCATGCTCATTGAAGACCTTCATCAAGCTTGGGTATATTTAGTATAAGTTTATATTATATATGTTTAATACTCTAAGCTCAATATCATATACACACACAATATTGGATTTTCTCACAAAATGAGCTATTTTGAGAAAACTTTATGATATTGTTTTATTGACCATGTTTACTTTATATTCATGTGTTATAATATTTATGAAGACATTTCATAAAGTTTCAATATGCGTTTAAACTCTTTTTGTCAAAAACATGTTCTTAACAAATTCATATTCATGCATGTTTTTACAAAATAACGAGTTTTCACAATTGAGAAATGAAAATTGAAAAATCATGTTTGTTTTCATGTTTATAAACATTTCGCAAAGTTTCATCAAGTTTGGAATTGATTTGTTATGTTTAATGGAATTTATAAAATCATGTTTTTGTTTGTGCACATGTTCGTGCATGTTTTACAAAACAGATGAGTTTTTATAAATGGGAAGTGATATTGAAGAAATGCTTTCTTTGACATGTTTATCTACATGTTTAGAAACTTCTCTCAAAATTTTACTATTTTTGGAGTTGATTTACTGTGCCTAATTGATTTTACAAAATCGCGTATGTCAGCAATTTTTCAGAAACTGTAAATCTGTGTTCAAACATTTATTTCTCTCAACTGGGAAATAATTTTTCAGAAATTATTTATTTAACATGTTATTCTACATGTCTATAACCTTCCCACAAAATTTCATATTTTTTGGAGCTGTTTTACTATTTTTAATTGATTTTACAAAACTAAAATGCAGTGCTACTCTGGATGCGGTTACTGTAGCATAACGGCTATATTTTCCAGATTTTGATATATCCGTTTTTTTGTCTTTTTGCTTGGTTTTCTTGGGTTTTTGGGCTTGTTTCATGAGCCTATATATACTCCATGCCCTCATACTTCTAAGGGTACTCAAGAAATGTTTTAAACAAGTTTAAAGAGTTTTAAACAAGGGTTTAAGTGTGTTTTAGTGTTTGTTTGGTTTGAAGATTGTTTTCACAAATGGAGGAGATCATCTTCTTGTTTGGGCTCCAATCTTCATCTCTCCATCTTGTCATCTATTGGAGAAGTTTTCTAAACTCTATCTAGCTTTACATTTGCTTAGTTATTTGATTATCATTCTTTAAAGCTAGTTTTTATATTGAGTTTAGATTTGATTATATTATCTCATTGTTACACACACCCACTTGAGCTTATTGTATTTGCATACATAGTATATTAGGGTTGTGAGAGATTGTAACATTGAGTTTGTGCTTAATTGAGTTATCATCTATTGTAGAGAACAAATTTATATTTGTTACATTATGAGTGGTGTAAGGTTTTCGGTGAGCTAGAAAACCGAGTGTGTTGTGAAGTTTTCGGTGAACTAGAAAACCGAGTGTGAGGAGTGACGTTGTTCGGTGAGCGTTGAAAACCGACACTGTGAGGTGTAAACGTTATTCGAGTGAGCGTAGAAAACCCGGTTGTGATAGTGGATTTCTCCCCGGGAGTGGGGAGCGGAGACGTAGGACGGAAGGTCCGAACTCCGTGATCATATAGTGTGTTTGAGTGTGCTTTGGCGTTCATTTATATTCATGCTCATATCTTATATCGCCATTGTCATTAGCTCATTATCTATATCATCCACTATCTTGTTTAGATTGTTTACCCCTTGTATTAGTTTATATATCCTTGCATATATATATAATTCATCATATAGGATATATCTCATTGTTTATATTGCTTATCCTAGCTCATATATCTTATGGTATTTCATACTTGCTAGGATAACTTGTTAATTAATTTTAATTGGCATTTAATCGGATTAGATTAGCATAAGACCCTAATCACCCCCCCTCTAGGGTCCAACAATATCACTATCGGATTCCGAATCGCTTACCACACTAGGGCTATCGCCTAGTGGCCGTGTGCATGATGATGCTCCACACTCACTTGAAGAATAATCCTCCAAACTACGTTGGATTTCCTCCAAGTTGCCTTGATGTGCTTCTATGAATTTCCATAAATTGTAAGCACTATCAAAATGAACAAATTTGTTAGAAAAGGATGAGTCAAAGGCATTAAGCAAATATTCTAACAAAATCTTGTTCATATTAAACATTCTTTTATCATTGTTACTCCACTTGGATTTTTCCGAAGTGGGTATAATATAAGCACAATCAATAACTTTCCATAAGTCAATATTTCTAGATTCAACAAATAGTTTAAATCTAGAAGCCCATTGTGCATAGGGAAAATTAATGAATTTAAGAGCAACATTTGATTCATAGCCTAAACAAAATACATTTATATTCATGATATATATGTGAATATATGCAAGCAAGACAAATGTAATCATAACTAGATTAGCACAAATAAGATAACTTGGATCTTTAACTCAAGGTGGTTAGACCTTAAATCAAAGAGCACCAAGCTCTGATACCAATTGTTAGACCCTAGAGGGGGGGTGATTAGGGTCTTATGCTAATCTAATCCGATTAAATGCCAATTAAAACTAATTAATAAGTTATCCTAGCAAGTATAAAATACAACAAGATACGTAAGCTAGGATAAGCAATATGAACAAATGAATATATCCTATCAATGAGATATTACAAATATATGAGCAAGGATATATGAACTAACACAAGGGTAAAATAAACAATCTACACAAGTGATAGGGTAATATGATGAGCAATACACAAAGGCGATATAAGATATGAAAACAAGAATAAGAACGCCAATGCAATCACAAACAAAACGATATGTTTACGAGGTTCGGTCCCCACGACCTACGTCCCCGCTCCTCTTCATATGACTTTTTGATAGGGGGAGCTATTCCCTATATTTGCTTTGTACTCACCCATGCTTATTGATAGGGGGAGCTATCGCTCTCTTCATACCTTTGTCCCCTTTTTGATGTTGTAAAAGGGGGAGAAATATTGTGAGTATATTCTTTCTTATTTATATGCATGATATATTATACTTTGTATATTCATTTCCTTTCATGCATATATCCTTTTTGTAAATGATTTGTCATCATCAAAAAGGGGGAGATAGTTGGGCTTCTTGTTTTGATGATGTTTAACAAATAATTTATAACTAATGTTGTTTGTCTAGTGTTTGTGTTTTCATATTTATTCTAGGCAAACAACGAGTTGGAGGATGGATGGAATAGAGCTTCAACGATCATATCCAAAGGAGGTTGGCGGAATGTCGGTGAAGCTTATCAATTCAAAGTTAAAGATCAAATTCAAGCTTCATCCGCATGTGTATCAAGTTGAGCTACAATGAAGATCAAGATCAATGGAATTTACCAAGTCATGTTTTTGTTTGTGCACATGTTCGTGCATGTTTTACAAAACAGATGAGTTTTTGTAAATGGGAAGTGATATTCAAGAAATGCTTTCTTTGACATGTTTATCTATATGTTTAGAAACTTCTCTCAAAATTTTACTATTTTTGGAGTTGATTTACTGTGCCCAATTGATTTTACAAAATCGCGTATGTCAGCAGTTTTTCAGAAACTGTAAATCTGTGTTCAAACATTTATTTCTCTCAACTGGGAAATGAATTTTCAGAAATTATTTCTCTAACATGTTATTCTACATGTCTATAACCTTCCCACAAAATTTCATATTTTTTGGAGCTGTTTTACTATTTTTAATTGATTTTACAAAACTAAAATGCAAGCGGTCGACCGGTACGGTCGACCGCCAAACTCTCTGGACGTGGTTACTGTAGTACAACGGCTATATTTTCCAGATTTTGATATATCCGTTATTTTATCTTTTTGCTTGGTTTTCTTGGGTTTTTGGGCTTGTTTCATGAGCCTATATATACTCTATGCCATCATACTTCTTAGGGTACTCAAGAAATGTTTTAAACAAGTTTAAAGAGTTTTAAACAAGGGTTTAAGTGTGTTTTAGTGTTTGTTTGGTTTGAAGATTGTTTTCACAAGTGGAGGAGATCATCTTCTTGTTTGGGCTCCAATCTCCATCTCTCCATCTTGTCATCTATTGGAGAAGTTTTCTAAACTCTATCTAGCTTTTTACATTTATATACTTGTTTGATTATCATTGTTCTTAAGCTAGATTTTATATTTGAGTTTAGTTGATTTGATTTTATTTATCTCTTTGTACACACACAACCATTGAGCTTATTGTATTTGCATACATTGTATAATTTAGGTTGTGGGATTGTGTGACTTAGAGAGTGAGCTTACATTGAGTTCTCATCTATTGTAGAGAACAATCTTGTTGTATTTTGAGCCTAATTGTGAGGAGTCACTTGTAATACACTTGTACACCGAGAGAAGTGTGTGGTGAGAGACGGGGTCGAATCCATGATCGGTGAGCGTTGAAAACCGATACTGTGAGGTGTAAACGTTATTCGGGTGAACGTAGAAAACCCGGTTGTGATAGTGGATTTCTCCCCGGGAGTGGGGAGCGGAGACGTAGGACGGAAGGTCCGAACTCCGTGATCATATTGTGTGTTTGAATGTGCTTTGGCATTTATTTATATTTGTGCTCATTACTCATATCGCCATTGTCTCATTATTCATATCATCCTCTATTTTGTTTCATATTGTTTACCCTTGTGTTAGTTTATATATCCTTGCATATATATTTTATCATATAGGATATATCTCATTGTTTATATTGTTTATCCTAGCTTATATATCTTATGGTATTTCATACTTGATAGGATAACTTGTTAATTAATTTTAATTGGCATATAATCGGATTAGATTAGCATAAGACCCTAATCACCACCCCCCCCCCCCCCCTCTAGGGTCTAACACTAACTTGGTCCTGTTAGTTCTAATTCATGTATTAGAACTAAACACGAACTGTGTTAGTTCTAACTCTGTTCATGTTAGTTCTAATTCATGTATTAGAACAAAACATGAACTGTGTTAGTTCTAACTCGGTTCATGTTATTTCTAACTTAGTTCGCAATAGAACTAAACACGAACTGTGTTAGTTCTAACTCTGTTCATGTTAGTTCTAACTCAGTTCATGTTAGAACTAACACGAATTGAGTTAAAATTAACACGAACTGAGTTAGAACTAACATAAACTGAGCTAGAACTAACACAGTTCGTGTATTAGAACTTACTTAGTTCATGTTAATTCTAACTCAGTTCATGTTAGTTCTAACTTGTGTTAGTTCTAACGCAGTTCATGTTAGTTCTAACTCGGTTCGTGTTAGTTCTAACTCAGTTCATGTAAGTTCTAACTCAATTCGTGTTAGTTCTAATTTGTATTAGTTCTAACTCAGTTTATGTTAGTTCTAACTCATGTTAATTCCAACTAATTCATGTATTATTTTAAAGGACAAATAATTTGTGTTAGTTCCAACTCAATTCGTAATAGTCCTAATTCATGTATAAGAACTAAACATGAACTGTGTTAGTTCTAACTTGGTTCCTGTTAGTTCTAATTCATGTATTAGAACTAAACACGAACTGTGTTAGTTCTAACTCGATTCACGTTTGTTTTAATTCATGTATTAGAACAAAATACGAAGTGTGTTAGTTCTAACTCGGTTCATGTTATTTCTAACTTAGTTCGTATTAGAACTAAATACGAACTGTGTTAGTTCTAACTCTGCTCATGTTAGTTCTAACTCAGTTCGTATTAGAACTAACACGAATTGAGTTAGAATTAACACGAACTGGGTTAGAACTAACATGAACTAATACACAAATTAGAATTAATATGAACCGAGTTAGAACTAACACAGTTCGTGTTTAGTTCTAATACACAAATTAGAACTAACATGAACCGAGTTAGAACAAACACAGTTCGTGTTTAGTTCTAATACACGAATTAGAACTAACATGAACCGAGTTAGAACTAACACAGTTCATGTTTATTTCTAATACAAGAATTAGAACTAACAGGAACCGAGTTAGAACTAACACAGTTCGTGTTTAGTTCTAATACACGAATTAGAACTAACAGGAACCGAGTTAGAACTAACACAGTTCGTGTTTAGTTCTAATACAGGAATTAGAACTAATATGAAACGAGTTAGAACTAACACAGTTCGTGTTTAGTTCTAATACATGAATTAGAACTATTACGAACTGAGTTGAACTAACACAAATTATTTATCCTCTAAAATAATACATGAATTAGTTCTAATACATGAAAATTAGTTCTAATACGTAAAATAATACATGAATCAGTTCTTATACACAAACTGAAGTATTTTTGAGTTTACTTAACAATTGTTTTTCATCATTATGATTTTGCACGGCGACGGACGAGTCAAACGGTGCCGCCGGAGCCTAAGCCGACGGCGGCGCGACGAGTCAACGGTGGTGCCGGAGCCCAAGCCGACGGCGGGTGACACGCATGGAGGTTGGAGGGGCTGGCTGGGCGGAGGAGCGCGGAGGAGGCGGTCTGATGAGGCGAGTGGATGTCTGGCCCGAGACGGAAACGAGGGCGGGGGTAGGGTTGAGCGGGACGGTAGGCGTGGAGGCGTCGCACTACCGGAGTGGGAGGGAGAGTCCGTTAGCGGCGGCATGGGAGGATCAGGGATGAGGTTGGCTTTTTTGTGGGGGATTTTTTTTTGTAACTAGTTTGTTGCTACTGTTAAGAGGGGAGGGCGTTTCCGACCTACGTCTTCGATCCCCACTCTCGAGGAGAACTCCACTATCTCAATTGGTTTTCAACGCTAACCAAAAACGTTTACACCTCCACATAATTCTGGTTTATTAGGTTACCGAAAACTTTACAACTCTCACACTTGCAATCACACAATACACCATTAAGTATTGTCCTCTCACGTGTCGCCTCCCTCAAGTGTTCGAAATTACAACCTCTCCCTAGGCTTTATTACAGAACCCACTCATCTTGGTGTTGACCACATCTCTCACCACACACTCTTCTCGGTGTACTTGTGTATTACAAAATGATCTCACAATTAAGCTCAAATAAAATAATTTGTTCTCTATAATGGATAAGAACTCAATTAAGCTCACACTCTAAGTAACACTCACTACAACCCAAATTATACAATGTATGAAATACTAAAAGCTCAATAGGCCGTCTGTGTAAACAAAGAGTGAAATAAAATGTAAACTCAATTTAAAATATAGCTTATGGAAATGATAATCAAACGTATAAATAGCTAGAGATTGAGTTTAGAAAAACTTCTCCAATGAAACCAATGAGATGTAGATGATGATTTGAGGTTGAAACTCCTCAAAACCGAAATTGCATGCCTCTTCTCTTTGTGAAACTTTCTTCACACAAAAACAAACTTAAAAACACTTGAAAACCTTAAACAAAATTGCTCAGAACTTGTTTTATATTTTTCTTAGATGTGTTTAAGTGTTAAGGGATGACTGATATTTATAGACACTCAAAACAACAGCTCAAAGCTAAAAAAACAGCACAAAAAAATGAGGCAAAACACCTAAAAATCAGAACTAGGAAAAAATCAGTCATTATGCAATGGCTCTTTGGGTGGACGACTGCATTTTAAGTGTCGGTAGACCGGATTTTGGTCGGCAGTCGACAATCAACATGCACATGGCAGATGTTGAAATTTTTGCATAGTTGACTTTATAAAATAGATTAAAAATAGTAAATCAACTCTAAAAATCGTGAAATTTTGAGAAACATTTCTATACATGTAGATAATCATGTTAGAGATAGAATTTCTAAAATATCACTTCCCATTTGGGGAATGTTTATAAACATGTAATAAAACATGTTAGAAAAATAATTTTTCAAATTTCATTTCCCATTTGTAAAAAATCATGTATTTTGCAAACTATTTAAAACTACAAAAACGTTAAATACTTGATTTTGACAAAAACGATCTCAAAAAAGTTTGCAAATTTTTTGAATTGATTAATAGACTTAGGAAAATATGTAAAATAGTTATATTTAGTCTATAATATAAAATCATGATATTTTCTCAAAAACTATGTGTACTGCGATAAATCCACAATTTGTGTGTACGTGTATAAAATGAGCTTAAAGTATTAACACACAAAGTAAACTCCTAAGACTAACATACCCAAGTTTGATTTCTTTGTTAAGCTTGATCTTCCGCTTGGTAGTAAGGATGAAGAACAAACTTGTATATGACTTGAATTACGACGGCTTCACTCAAATTTCCTTCCATCCTCCAGTGAATATGATTGTGTAGGCATAAGTCCAACCAACCTCCAACATCGATGTTTGTCTAGAATATCTAACAAGCAAACACAAACACTAGACAAACGATGTTAGGTATTGTTTGTAAATTATCAAAACGAGATTATAGATATAGGCTCATAAATATGAGATCTAATAATCTCCTTCTTTTTGATGATGACAAACAATCTACACAAAGAATATATATATAAATATGCAGTAAAGCAAAATACTCATAAATACTCACAATATACATGTTTCTCCCCCCTCCCTTGTGTCAACATCAAAACGGTGAAAATAAAAAGAGAGCGAAAGCTCCCCCTATCAATAGGGCACGGTGAGTATAAACATAAAATGAGATAGGGAAGGCTCCCCCTATCTAAATGCCTTAATACATAAAGAAAAATTATACGGAAAAAGTATGTGAGTATAGATAAAAAATATGGCAACTCACATTCAAGGAAACTAAAAGAACACATATATATAACATCATGAAAGATGTTGCAAAGATCTCAAGATGTATATATACAAAACAAAATTATCATTCTTGCCCTAATAGTAACAAAATGAGGATCCAAAATTATCATTCTTGCCCTAATAGAAACTAAAAGAACACATATATATAACATCATGAAAGATGTTGCAAAGATCTCAAGATGTATATATACAAAGCAAAATTATCATTCTTGCCCTAATAGTAACAAAATGAGGATCCAAAAAGGAGTCATTCAAAAATGTTTATGAAAGAAAATCCATGAAGGAAAATCATATACTTATTTGTAGAGGGACAAAGTGTGACGCCCCTGGGTTCACACAAGGCTGCAGTCCAAGGTGAAACCAAGAATGTCAAACCTGCCTTGCAACTCACCGTGCAATAACATGTTTCACCATCACAATTAACATCTATCTAGCAGAGTCAACAATAGGTGTAGGTACAAAAGCAAGTAAAAGATACTACAAGAGATAACTGATGAAATGATAATATCTCATCATCCAACATACAGAAATACATAGCCAATGTCTGAATAGATAACTGGAATACTCAACAAGTCCCAAATACAAATATCTGACAAGAGGAAATAAGGCACACAGCCTTTACAACTTCTAGAATAAGACTCTCAAATACCTAAATAAAAGTCTACTATGGAACGCCAAAAGACAATATAACTAAGTAAACAGCTGAAGCTAAAATACCTCGCCATCAACCTACGGCTCTCCGGGCTCCTAGCTCGTTACCTAAAAGGGGGAGGGACAACGAGCGTCAAAGCACTAGCGAGCAACATCACAACCAACCCCAAGGGAACAGGGCTCGTTGTATAAGAAAATACAGATAATACATAATAGATCTAAAATTATTGATCTTACTAAAGAGAATTTCGGTATTTAGAAATTTACAACACGAGCATAGGTATATCGAGCGAAATAATCCAAACAAGGAAACCCTCATGTATATACCTTGTATCTCAAATTATAAATCCCTAAACACCAAACCCGAGGTTCTAGTACAGGAACAATAATAAAAGAAATACAACTAATCTCAGAGCATAAATACAGTGCCATGACATAGCCTACGCGAGTATCATGTCATTACTTGTATGCATATCATGTCATAATCTACATAAGTGTCATGTCATAAACTCCTGTGAGGAAGTCATATACAGAGTTAAGAAATATGTCCGATACAGGAACTAGATACTGTGGTTTCCAAACACATGGAATGAGTGGCAAATGTCCAACACGAGGATCCGATACAGGAACTAGATACTGTGGTTTCCAAACACATGGAATGAGTGGCAAATGTCCAACACGAGGACAGAAATGGATTATAGTCCAACACGAGGACTTCTATGGATTATAGTCCAACACGAGGACTGTGTAACAGTGAAAAGTATATACGGACTGATATACATATTCTAAACTCACACGCGTCTCGGTGTACATATCTAAACTTGTGTCAAAAGTCAACCCACATGTACAGATAAATCATTAGCATAGTGAACTAGTGTCAGGTCATCGAGGCGACCCCAAAAAAAACAACTCAAACAGATCAAGAATCTGTAAAACATCTCATCAGTCGACTGATGTGTCGACTGATGACGTCAGTCGACTCATATGTCGACCGATAAGCTCGGGCAGCATAGCCTTAGCTCACCAGTCGACCGATCTGTCGACTGCGGAGCTGAGAAAAACCAAATCAACCCATCAGTCAACTGATCAGTCGACTGATGACTGAGATTTCAGCCCGTCGGTCGACTGATCAGTCGACCGATTGACTGCAGAAACTCTGCACAGGTTGCTATTCACCCAATAATTTCTCTAAACTCCTCCCCATCTATCCCAAGCATGAAAATACTGATTTTATCATATATGTACCAAACTGAAATAAAAGATCTACATGTAAACATTTATCAAAAACCTTAAACACATAAAAACATGTTTGAAAACGTTTTGAAATCAATAAATCATGAATTAACTCTTGTCAAACATTTTCAGATCTTGATCCCTTTAATAAAACATTGTTGGTCTTTTTATAAACTGAGATGCTCAACACCTCACCTCTTATACCATAAAGATTCATTCTTTATGCTAAAAATACGTTTTTTTTTGGCTAAATCAAAACTCATTAAACTCAATAAATTCGTATAAAACAAAAGGGGCAGAGTTGGGTGAGATGTTACTCGCCTCTGGGTGATGAACAACTCCTGGATCTGAGAGAGAGTGGATCCCCTTTGCTGCAATGTGAAGATTTCGACGAAAATCCTCCAAGTTCTCCCCCAAATCACCAAGAACAAAACTAGGGTTTAAGATAGGGGGAGGGGGCTAGGGTTTTCTCTGGTCTAAATATACGAACAGTTAAACCCGACCCAAACCCGAACCAAATCAAAACAGACCCGAAACCTAAAAAACTAGAAATCAGCGTATCAGTCGACTGATGTTTTGACCGATACAGTCAGTCGACTGATGTGTCGACTGATCTGGAAAAATTCAGTTTTGTGCATGTTTTGTTAATTTGCAAAACCAACGCACAAAACTCTACACCCAAACTCTCATATCATCTCAAATAACTTATTATCATGTATATCAATGACTTCAAGCTATTTATCATAAAAGAATTATTTATTTACTAATAATTCATATATGTTCATATAAAAATTACGGGGTTCTACATTCTCCCCCCCTTAGAAGAATTTCGTCCTCGAAATTCGGAAACCATACGCATCTCACAACATGAACTTCCAGATAAACATATAGAGATATTTATACTTAACGATCTAAAATGGTAATATTCCCGCTCAAACCCTAATCTAGTGGAACTAGTACATCGGGTGAAAAATCCAAACAAGGAACCCCCCATATATATACCATGTGTTCTGAAAGATTAAGAATTAAGCGCGAATATTCCCATTCTAGTGTTCTCTGGTGTATCCAATACTCGCTGCTGCTCCTCATCATGCAAGTGTTTCTTGAGCATAGAAACATGAAATACATTGTGTATACTAGACATCGATGTTGGAAGATCTAGTCAGTATGACACAACTCTAATACGCTCCAAAATCTGAAATGGTCCAATGTATCTTGGCGCAAGCTTCCCCCGTCGTCCGAATCGCTGTACGCCTTTCATAGGCGACACCTTCAGCATAACTGAGTCTCCAACCTGAAACTCCAAGGGTCTTCGTCTCTTATCGGCATAGCTCTTTTGCTGACTCTGAACTGCTAGAATCATCTCTCTGATCAAGGCTATCTTCTCAGTAGTCCGCCTCACCAGCTCCGGTCCAAGCATCAAGCTGTCCTCCGGCTCGGCCCAACATATCGGTGACCTACAAGGTCTCCTGTACAATGCCTCATACGGGGCCATACCGATCGTCGCTTAATAACTGTTGTTATAAGCGAACTCTATCAATGGAATGTGATCCTCCCAGCTGCCTTGAAAGTCAATGACACAAGCCCGCAACATGTCTTCCAACACCTGATTTACTCTCTCTGTCTGACCATCCGTCTGTGGGTGGAAAACACTGCTGAATGATAATCTGCTGCCAAAAGAGTCCTGGAAACTCTTCCAAAAGTGCGAAGTGAACACTGAACCTCGATCCGATACAATCGTGTCTGGAACTCCATGAAGTCGAACTATCTCACGAATACATATCCTCGCATATGCCACGGCAGTATAGGTAGTCCTCACTGGAATGAAATGTGCCAACTTCGTTAACCGGTCCACAATTACCCAAACTGAAACATTCCCCTTCTTCGACTTCGGCAAGCCTACAGTGAAGTCCATAGAAATGTCTGTCCACTTCCACTCTGGAATGGGTAAAGGTTGAAGTGTTCCTGCCGGTCTCTGATGCTCTGCCTTCACCTACTGACAGGTAAAACACTTAGCCACATACTCTGAAATCTCCCTTCGCATACCACTCCACCAAAAGTGTCTCTTCAGGTCCTTGTACATCTTAGTAGTCACTGGATGTACTGTGTACCGAGTACGATGAGCTTCATCAAGTAACTCTCTCTTCAGCTCGGCACTGGCTGGCATGACTAGCCTGCCCTTCATCCGGAGACCTCCGTCTGCTCCAATGATCCAATCAGTCTTAGGCTCCTTGGAAATCTCCTCCTTTCGGATTTGAATCCAAGAGTCTCCCAACTGAGCTCTGATAACTCTGTCACTCCAAGATGACTGCACTGACACAGCTCCCAAAAATGCACTGGTTCCTCCAATCTCGGGTCTAAAATCAAACTGGCTAAGAGTGATAAGATCCCGATGTAATGAACACCTCAAAGCTGAAATCCGATGTCGACGCTTCCTGCTTAAGGCATCTGCTACGACGTCCGCCTTCCCCGGATGATACTGAATCGTGAACTCGTAGTCCTTGATAAACTCAACCCACCTCCTCTGTCTCTGATTGAGTTCCTTCTGAGAAAAGAGGTACTTCAGACTCTGATGGTCTGTGAATAACTCAAACTGCACTCCATATAAGTAGTGCCTCCATGACTTCAGTGCAAATAGTACTGCTGCTAACTCCAAGTCATGAGTGAGATAGTTCTGCTCATGCACCCTCAACTGCCGTGAGATATAAGCTACTACCCTCTGAGTCTGCATCAATATGCCTCCTAAGCCTGCCAACGATGCATCTGTATATACGACGAATGTCCTGTCGCTGCTCGGAATAGTCAAAGCTGGCGCTGTAGTCAACTTAGCCTTCAAAATATCAAAGGCCTTCTGACACTCCATGCTCCATATGAACTGTACACCCTTCTTCGTAAGGTGTGAAATCGGCGTCGCAATCTTCGAGAAGTCCTAAATGAACTTCCTATAATATCCAGCTAAACCCAAAAAGCTGCGAATCTCTATCACCGTCTTCGGTGGCTCCCAATCAAGAACTGCCGTGACCTTTGCCGGCTCCACTGCTATGCCCTCTCTACTGATGACGTGACCAAGAAATCTGACTTCTGAAAGCCAAAATTCGCACTTGTTGAACTTGGCATACAGCTGATGCTCCTGCAGAGTCCTCAACGCTATCCGTAGATGCTCCTCGTGATCTGCCTCCGATCTCGAGTAAATGAGAATATCATCAATGAAAACGATCACAAACTGATCTAAGAAGGGACGGAAAACCCTGTTCATCAAGTCCATGAATACCGCGGGTGCATTGGTAAACCAAAATGGCATGACCAAGAACTCAAAGGATCCATATCTAGTAAGAAAGGCGGTCTTGGGAATATCCATCTCCCGAACCCGTAACTGATGATAGCCAGAACGAAGATCAATCTTCGAGAAATACTGCGCTCCCTGCAACTGGTCAAACAAGTCATCAATCCTAGGTAGTGGGTACCTATTCCGAATAGTGACCTTGTTCAACTCTCTATAATCTATGCATAATCTCATACTATCATCCTTCTTCTTCACGAAGAGGACCGGTGCGCCCCACGGAGAATGACTCCGACGGATAAAACCCTGAGCTAACAACTCATCCAACTGGGTCTGAAGCTCCCTCATCTCAGCTGGTGCCATGCGATAGGGTGCGCGGGATATCGGGGTTGTGCCTGACTGTAACTCAATACAGAACTCTACCTCTCTCACCGGAGGTAATCCAGGTATGTCCTGAAAGACATCCTGATATTCTGAGACAACTCTAGTCTCCAATAACTCAGCACCCTGATCCCGTCGCATCACCTCCTCGATGTACGCCAGAAATGACTCCGCAAATCGGTTGCCCTGAGAGGTGGCTATAATCATCTCGGACCCATCGGACGCTCGCAGCTTGACTGCCTTCGCAAAGCAGTCCATACTAATATGATAGGAAGACAACCAATCCATACCAAGGATGACATCGAACTCGGACATATGCAACACTATCAAATCAACTATAAACTCCGACTCGTCTAAACTGACGGTACACCTCCTACAAATGCTCTCCAGAAGCGATAGGTGTCTAGTGGCTGCGCTACGAGCTGGAGTCTAGTCATAAATGCATGCGAGATGAAAGAATGCGAAGCTCCCGAATCGAAAAGAATACGGGCGGGGAAAGAATCCACAAGGAACGTACCCTCCACTACGGCTCCGCTAGCTCCATGATCACGGGGAACTACTGCATAAACCCTTCCTGTGACTAAAAACTGCTCTGCTACTGGAGATGGATAATATGGGACAATCTGCCCCTGAGGAACCTCCTGAACTGCTCGAACCTGCCCCTCAGTCCTCTGAGCTGCTGGCGGTGCCTCGAGTCTGTTCTACTGGCCCTGACCTCTGCCCTGCTGGCGCTGCTGCTGGTTCGGACCCTTGCCCTGCTGGGCTCCTGCTGGTACGCTACGACACTCCGATGCCTTATGCCCGACCTTGTGACAGTTAAAACAAGATCCTTGGAACTTGCGCTGCTGATGCGCTCTCTGATCCTGCTGGGGTCCCTTCTTATAAGAGCCCTGATGCTACTGCTGATGTCTAGAAAAAGATCTCTTGTTCTTGCCTTTGTCACCGCTCTGCCCTGCCTTGGCCTTCCCTTCCTTATCCTTCTGGAACATAGTAGTCTCAATCTCCTGAGAAGTGGCAGCCTCAGCTACCTCCCTGACTGAATAAAATCTCCTCGACACGAGGTACCGTCGGAGTGACGCTCTCCTGTCTGCCACATACCCGTGAAATGTAGCAACTCCATGAACCTGCTCTCAAAGTCTGCAACTGTCATGTCCCCCTGAGTCAACCGGGACAACTCAAGCTCCTTCCCAGTATGTGCTGCAGAAGAAATATACTGCCCATCAAAGAAGTATATGAAGTCCTCCCATGTGAGGGTCATCCTCTGCTCTTGAGTAAACTGCAGTCGGTACCATCTCCTGGCATCTCCCTTCAGACTATAGGATGCCAACCTCTGCTTCTGGACTGAATCTACACTGAGTATGTCAAGCTTCAGACTATAGGATGCCAACCTCTGCTTCTGGACTGAATCTACACTGAGTATGTCAAGAATATTGCCTACATCCTCCTTCCACTTATAGGCTACAAGAGGGTCTGGTAATCCTTGAAACTCTGGTGCCCTCATCTTCTGGTATCTCTCTACCATACGGAGCCAAGCCTCCTGCTCTGTGGCTCTATCTGGGAATGCTAGAGGAACAGCTGTAGGCGTGATCTCTGGGGATCTCTCTCTAATAGGATTGGTGGGTATCCCCTGCTGCTGAGCTACTGGTGGTGGTGGTGTCCGTGGTGCTATATGAGTCGTCACCAACTCCTCAATGGCTGGCCTCCCGGCAATAAGAGGAGCCATGATATCCACCAAATACTGAGGAGCCTGCTGCGGCTCGGGTGGAGCGGATTGAGCTGGCTGCTGCTCAGAGGGAGTCTGCTGTGACTCTGCCTGCCCAGCTCTCCGAGTACGAGGCCTACCACGTCCTGCCATCTCTCTGATCATAAGAAAATAAGAGTTTATGAGTCAAAATAGACCTCTATAAATAGCGTATCATAATACAATTTTCACAACATATAGTATTTGCATAAATACTTTAAACTTATACAAAAATAGTCGTTATAAAAAAAAATTTCTCCAATTTTGAGATATACGCATATATCGTCCTCACTCATACTAGGAAATCCTTACGGACTCTATACATGAATCCTAAGAAACTCTATCCTAGCTCCACGACTCGACACAGGATGATCCTAAGGATACTAGAACTAGAGCTCTGAAACCAACTGTGACGCCCCTGGGTTCACACAAGGCTGCAGTCCAAGGTGAAATTTCACCATCACAATTAACATCTATCTAGCAGAGTCAACAATAGGTGTAGGTACAAAAACAAGTAAAAGATAGTGCAAGAAGTAACTGATGAAGTGATAGTGATCACATAAATATCTCATCATCCAACATACAGAAATACATAGCCAATGTCTGAGTAAATAACTGGAATACTCAACAAGTCCTAAATACAAATATCTGACAAGAGAAAATAAGGCACACAGCCTTTACAACTTCTAGAATAAGACTCTCAAATACCTAAATAAAAGTCTACTGTGGAACGCCAAAAGACAATATAACTAAGTAAACAGCTGAAGCTAAAATGCCTCGCCATCAACCTGCGGCTCTCCGGGCTCCTGGCTCGTTACCTGGTTGTATAAGAAAATACAGATAATACATAATAGATCTAAAATTATTGATCTTACTAAAGAGGATTTTGATATTTAGAAATTTACAACACGAGCATAGGTACGTCGAGCGAAATAATCCAAACAAGGAAACCCTCATGTATATACCTTGTATCTCAAATTGTAAATCCCTAAACACCAAACCCAAGGTTCTAGTACAGGAACAATAATAAAAGAAATACAACTAATCTTAGAGCATAAATACAGTGCCATGACATAGCCTACACGAGTATCATGTCATTACTTGTATGCATATCATGTCATAATCTACATAAGTGTCATGTCATAAACTCCTGTGAGGAAGTCATATACAGGGTTAAGAAATATATCCGATACAGGAACTAGATACTGTGGTTTCCAAACACATGGAATGAGTGGCAAATGTCCAACACGAGGACAGAAATGGATTATAGTCCAACACGAGGACTTCTATGGATTATAGTCCAACACGAGGACTGTGTAACAGTGAAAAGTATATGCGGACTGATATACATATTCTAAACTCACACGCGTCTCGGTGTACATATCTAAACTTGTGTCAAAAGTCAACCCACATGTACAGATAAATCATTGGCATAGTGAACTAGTGTCAGGTCATCGAGGCGACCCCAAAAAAACAACTCAAACAGATCAAGAATATGTAAAACATCTCATCAGTCGACTGATGTGTCGACTGATGACGTCAGTCGACTCATATGTCGACCGATAAGCTCAGGAAGCACAGCCTCAGCTCACCAGTCGACCGATCTGTCGACTGCGGAGCTGAGAAAAACCAAATCAACCCATCAGTCGACTGATGACTGAGATTTCAGCCCGTCGGTCGACTGATCAGTCGACCGATTGACTGCAGAAACTCTGCACAAGTTGCTATTCACCCAATAATTTCTCTAAACTCCTCCTCATCTATCCCAAGCATGAAAATACTGATTTTATCATATATGTACCAAACTGAAATAAAGTATCTACATGTAAACATTTATCAAAAACCTTAAACACATAAAAACATGTTTGAAAACGTTTTGAAATCAATAAATCATGAATTAACTCTTGTCAAACGTTTTCAGATCTAGATCCTTTTAATAAAACATTGTTGGTCTTTTTATAAACTGAGATGCTCAACACCTCACCTCTTATACCATAAAGATTCATTCTTTATACTAAAAATACGTTTTTTTTGGCTAAATCAAAACTCATTAAACTCAATAAATTCGTGTAAAACAAAAGGGACAGAGTTGGGCGAGATGTTACTCGCCTCTGGGTGATGAACAACTCCTGGATCTGAGAGAGAGTGGATCCCCTTTGCTGCAATGTGAAGATTTCGACGAAAATCCTCCAAGTTCTCCCCCAAATCACCAAGAACAAAACTAGGGTTTAAGATAGGGGAGAGGGGGCTAGGGTTTTCTCAGTTCTGAAGATGAGGGGGGGTGATTTCAGGTGAAGGGGAAAATATACGAACAGTTAAACCCGACCCAAACCCGAACCAAATCAAAACAGACCCGAAACCTGAAAAACTGGAAATCAGTGTATCAGTCGACTGATGTTTCGACCGATACAGTCAGTCGACTGATGTGTCGACTGATCTGGAAAAATTCAGTTTTGTGCATGTTTTGTTAATTTGCAAAACCAACGCACAAAACTCTACACCCAAACTCTCATATCATCTCAAATAACTTATTATCATGTATATCAATGACCTCAAGCTATTTATCATAAAAGAATTATTTATTTACTAATAATTCATATATGTTCATATAAAAATTACGGGGTTCTACACAAAGAAAGTAAGTCAAGAAAAGATATTTTCAAATGAAAACAAATCATGAAATTCATGAAAGTTCAAATGATAATCTAGATTAAGGCCACAAATGATACCAAAAGAAATTCAAAATTTTATATATTTTGGCAAATGAAATTGGAAACATGAAAGTCATAAAAGGATATTTTTAAACAAATCATGATTGATTAAGAACTTTAAAAGTACAATACCATCAAAACATACAAGAAAAAATTATTTTTGTAGAGATAAGTAAATGATCAAGCAAGTATTTGATTCAAATAATAAGTATGCTCAAATCACCTCTTATAAAATAATCTTTTGGTAAAGAGGTTAGGTAAAAATGTCCACTAATAGATATTTTGTAGCAATGCAAATACGGGACACATTTTTTCTGTATGCATATACATGCCAAAAATAATGTCGAACTATTATGTGTTTTATCCACAGGATCAAAAAAAAATAAATTTAGGTTAAAACAAACCATAATAAACTTAGACTTATATTTGACAAGAAAATATGATCATATCAATCTCTAACCCATATAAAGCTTTTTAGCACCCGGTAAACATGATTTGAAAACAAAATAATCAAAAAGTCTGGGAGGGATTGCTCAAACATAAACTTTTTATAAATAACGTTGAAAACAAGGTATATTACCAAAATTGATGTTTTAGCAAAAAAATCATATTGGTAAATTTGTATCAATTCATGAAAAGTGAAAACATAAAAATCTAAAAGAGAGTAATGAAAAAAAATTATGAAAAATATATCTTTAAATCTTAGATTTATACCAAGTTTTCTTTTTCTTGTAAAGATTTTATAAAATTGTTTTCAATTTGTTTATAAAATCTAAAATAAAATCATCTTTAAGAACATGAAAAACTAAAAAGCTAAAACCATTTGTTCTCAATGATCAAACATGTTTTGGTACTCAAATACTCTTGGTACCGAAGAGTTTAGGGATAGGACCATTATCATTAAAGTCCAAAGCCCTAGGGTTATGATCCCTTTTGCGCGCATTTGGTGTACGGGTCCGATTATAGCAATATTCACGCAAATGACCCATTCTATTGTAATTGGTGCAATGAAATGGATGCACTTATCTATGTTAACCATATGGATGTGCACGTGAAACATTTGCAAATAAATATGATCTTTTAGAAACATTTTGTAAATATGAAACTCTTTTTAAATCAAAATAAAATTTGCCCAAATGACCAAATCTTTCACAATAATCACACTTAAACACGTGAGCATGTTTATGATGAGTAATTGGTGCATGTGCATGGGTGTGTGATGAAGAAGCCTTATGAGATGCACAAGAAGCATTAGTCTTAGAAGATTTTTATGCATCATAGCAAAATTTAGCTAAATGGCCTTTACAATCGCAAATAGTGTATTTGTAAACTTTGCTATACATATGTGCATAGTGGGTACGTGGTTTGGAAGAATTAATGCATGACTTTGCACATAAGTCCATAAGTTTCTTATTATTCTCAATGCATTTGTTCAAGGTTAAATCTAAAGAAGATATGTGTTTTTTCACATGATTCAACTCATCATTATTAGACACAGCGAATTTTTGTGCATCATAGCAAAATTTAGCTAAATGACCTTTATGACTGTAATAGTGCATTTGTAAGCTTTGTTATACATATGTGCATAGTGGGTACGTGGTTTGGAAGAATTAACGCATGACTTTGTACATTAGTCCATACGTTTCTTATTATTCTCAATACATTTGTTCAAGGTTGAATCTAAAGAAGATATGTGGTTTTTCACATGATTCAACTCATCATTATTAAACACATATGCATTGACAATAGAAGTAGATGAAACATGATTATTTTGGAAAGAATCAAGCTCATTTCTAATTGTTTCTACTTCTATCATGGTATCATTATTAGCATGAGATAAGCTAGCTATTTTTGAGTTTAAATCTTTATTTTCCAATTTTAGTATATCATAATTTTCTTTAAGTGTAATATTCTCTTGAGCAATGATATCAAATTTGAAAGCTAACTTCTTATGATTGGATTTTAAATCTACATGCTTGCTTTTAAAATCTTTAAAATTGTGTTGTAGTTTTTTTATAGTTATGCATTAATTTCTCATATTCATGTGCGAGTTCTTCAATAGTAAGATCGTCATCATTTTCGAACTCGCATACCTCACTAAGGCTATCGCCTAGTGATCGTGTACATGAAGATGAAGCTCCTTTTAAACTTGAAGCGGAATCCTCCAAAGCTTGTTGGATCGCCTTCAAGTTTCCTTGATGTACTTCTATAAGTTTCCACAATGTGTAAGCACTATAAAAAGAATTAAGCTTGTTAGAAAAATATGAATCAAACGCATCACACAAAAATTCTAACAATAGCTTGTTCATGGTAAATATTTTTTGATCATTTTTACTCCACTTGGATTTATCTAAAGTGGGAACAATATAAGCACTATCAATAATTTTCCATAAATTAAAATGTCTAGATCTAACAAAGAGTTTAAATCTAACACACCATTGTGCATAAGGGTAATTACTAATTCTAGGAGAAATATTAATGGCATAATCTAAGCTAGGTGCACCGTGTATGTCCAAAATATATTATGCAAGCAATATATATATATAAATCTCAAAACTAGATTAGCAATATATGAAAACTTGAATCTTTGACTCTAGGCAGTTAAACCTCTATTTAAGAGCACCAAGCTCTGATACCAAATAAAATTACCTTAGAGGAGGGTGAATAGGGTAATATGCTAATCTAATCTAATTTAATACCAATTTAAAAATTTATTAAATAAATATTCTTACAAATTGGATATTCAATAATTTATGTGTAAGAATATATAATTAAACTAAGGGCGATATAAATATGAACAAAAATAAAATGAGATAGTGTGCAAAAACAATCAATGCAAACACAAGCAAATGATCACGAAGTTCGGTCCTTCCGACCTACGTCTTCTCTCCCTACTCTCGAGAAGAACTCCACTATCTCAACCGGTTTTTAACTCTAACCAAAAACGTTTACACCTCCATACAATTTTAGTTTACTAGCTCACCAAAAACTTTATAACTCTCACACTTGCAATCACGCAATATACCCTCTAAGTGTTGGCCTCTCACGTGTCATCTCCCTCAAGTATTCGAAATTACAACCTCTCCCTAGGTTTTACTACCGACCCTACTCTTCTTGGTATCGACCATGTCTCTCATCACACACTCCTCTCGGTGTACTTGTGTATTTCAAAGTAATCTCACAATTAAGTTCAAATAAAATAATTTTTTCTCTACAATGGATGAGAACTCAATTAATCTCACACTCTAAGTAACACTCACCACAACGCAAATTATACAATGTATGAAATACTTAAAACTCAATAGATTGTGTGTGTAAACAAAGAGTAAAATAAAATGTAAGCTCAATTTAAAGTCTAGCTTATGGAAATGATAATCAAACGTATAAATAGCTAGAGATTGAGTTTAGAAAAACTTCTTCAATGAAATCAAAGAGATGTAGATGATGATTTGAGGTAGAAACTCCTCAAAACTAAAATTGCAAGCCTCTTCTCTTTGTGAAACTTTCTTCACACAAAAACTAACTTGAAAACACTTGAAAACCTTAAATAAACTGGCCCAAAACTTGTTTTATGTTTTTCTTAGATGTGTTTTATTGTTGAGGGATGAGTGATATTTATAGACACTCAAAACAACAGCCTAAAACCAAAAAACAGTACAAAAAATAAGGCAAAACACCCAAAAAATGGAACCAGGAAAAAACCAGCCGTTATGTAATAGCTCTCTAGGCGGTCAACTGCATTTTAAGTACCGGTCGACCAGATTTGGGTCGGCGGTCGACCATTAACGTGCACATGGCAGATGCTGAAATTTTTGCACATTTGACTTTATAAAATCGATTAAAAATAGTAAATCAACTCTAAAAATTGTGAAACTTTGAGAAAAGTTTCTACAGATGTAGATGAACATGTTAGAGAAAGAAATTTTTAAATTTCATTTCTCATTTGTGAAAACTCATGTATTTTACAAACTATTCAAAAATGCAAAAACATTAAATATATACTTGATTTTGATAAAAACAATCTCAAACAAGTTTGCAAATTCTTTTGAATGAAGTAATAGACTTAGGAAAATATGTAAAATAGTTATATTTAGTCTATAATCCAAAAATACGATATTTTCTCAAAAACAATGGGTACTGCAATAAATCCACAATTTGTGTGTACGTGTATGAAATGAGCTTAAAGTATTACCACACAAAGTAAACTCCTAAAACTAATATACCCAAGCTTGATTTCTTTGTTTAGCTCGATCTTCCGCTTGGTAGTAAGGATGAAGTACAAACTCGTATATGAATTGAATTGCAATGGCTTCACTCCAATTTCCTTCTATCCTCCAGTGGATATGATCGTGTAGGCACAAGTCCAACCAACCTCTAATATCGATGTTTGTCTAGAATATCTAACAAGCAAACACATACACTAGACAAATGATGTTAGGTATTGTTTATAAATTATCAAAACGATATTAGAGATATAGGCTCATAAATATGAGACCTAACATATACTTAGTTGGCAGGTAATAATTACTAAAAGAAGGCTACAACACAAAATGTCACACTTCAAGGGGCTGAACCACATGTGGGAAAAGTAAAGGGGCTGCAACACATGAAGATAGTGTTTTTGGGGCCTTGACACATTTTCCCAATATTAAAAGATGACTCCATTATTACGTTGAAAGAGAAAAGATTATGTCATTATGCTTTACCCATACTAAAGAGCAAAGTTATATACCTAACCAGCGACGACTACAACTAGAATTGTTTATGGCATAATCTTTTCTTGATTTATTTTTAATCCAACCACTTTCAAAAACATTTTCAAACCTAAAATTCTTATACCGAATTATTTTTTAAGTTTGGTTTTTGTACTTCACCAGTTGAGTATGCGGTAATTCAAAAAATAAAAAAACAAAACAAAACAATACAATACAAAACAAACTTAGCCCAAAATATTTCAACTTACACCAAAATATTTCATCTTACATCAAAATATAGCAACTAAAACATGAAAATAGCTAACTAGATAGAACCATAACCAAGACACTAATTGAAGAAATATAAGAACTAGATTTAAAATTAAATTGGTACAGATTTTGAGGTTAAGAATTATTTTAAAAATGAGGTGGTTTAAATTAAATCAGTACTCTAAGACATTGCATTTATGGATAAAATGTCTAGACTATATGGTATTATCATAACAAATATTATGCCCATGCTCAGAAGGGTGGGTCTGATATCTTTGGCTTGCATATATTTTTTTATTTAATTTATTTCACTTTTTATGAATATGACTAGACAAATGGTTTATACCAACATCAATATCTGTTGGGAATAGAAGCTGTTTAGCACGAAATTCAGTTAATAATTTTCAGATCACTTAATGAATTAATATTGCATCACAGATAATTCAAACGAAAAGAAATGAGGGTTAGAAATACGGCCTGATGGTCGAGGCGTGCAAGCACTGTCCCAAGAAACTAATTGCCCCCTCTCGTACAGGGCTACGCGGCAAAAGTTCCCGGAGATACAACGACCCTCGGTCAGGCGACCTCCTTCTCATCGGCACGAGCTTCAAGAAGGCTTTGCGAACTCTTCTAGACTTTCAGGGAACCAGCAAAAGTGTAACAACAGTAAAATGAAGAGGAAGAACAGAGAAGAAGAGAGAATACGTTGTGTTTTTCACACTGTGCTTAACCTCTCGGGGCGAGGTTCTTATATAGGATTTCAATGAGTCATTTGCGCCCATAATTCCCGTTAGCACGTTTTAATTATTCACATAAACTTCGCCAGTTAATACCAGCGGTTTTCCTATCATTTAGATCCGTCAATCTCTCTCTCTCTCATTTAAAACGTTTTTATTAACAACGTTTTTAATTTGTTTCATGATAAACACGCTTTAATACTAACCGTTTAGATCCTTAATTTCCGCCTATAATTATGCTAGCCGTTTAACAAATTTTGAAAATATTAATCACGTTTTTAATACAAAAAGAAAAGTTCAAAAGAGAAAATTAAAATGTAGCAGATTAAAGGCCCCTCAATCCGGAGCTGCATTCGTGTCCGCAGGTCGTGTGCGCGCGCCACCCGACCCGACCTTAATACTAACCGTTTAGATCCTTAATTTCCGCCTATAATTATGCTAGCCGTTTAACAAATTTTGAAAATATTAATCACGTTTTTAATACAAAAAGAAAAGTTCAAAAGAGAAAATTAAAATGTAGCAGATTAAAGGCCCCTCAATCCGGAGCTGCATTCGTGTCCGCAGGTCGTGTGCGCGCGCCACCCGACCCGACCCGAACCCGAGCCCGAGCCCGGCCCGGCCGGCGCGCGCGTGTGTGGTGTGGAGCATAACCTTTGTTTTCTTCTAGGCATAGGAGAGAAAGGGAAGGCTTATAAAGAGCCTACCTTCCCATCTCTTTTTCAATGTGGGACTAAAGTTTTTCCTCTTTTCCTCTACAAACTCAAGTTTTAAGTTATCTTTATTATAACTCCAACAATCCCCCACATAACTTAAAACTTAAAATAATTCAGAAGTAACAGTAAAAGAAGAACTTAAAAACAAATAAATAATATTGCTGGTTTCCTTATACTATGTAATAGGTGGAGGTACCTTTCGGTTTGAACCTTCACTTAGTGACAGTTATATAGATCCATGAGAGCTTGGTGGACTATGCCTTGAACCAGTCTCATTTATCGGATTTCTACAGAAAGCACACATAGTACAGTTTTGAAGAATTCTAAACGGGTTGCGCTATTATCGGCCTTGCGCAGGTATCTTTCATGTGTGTTACTAGGGAGCAGCCCTGATCCCATAGTCGCGGCCTCACAACTACACACATATAGGTGAATCCTAATAAGGATGCGAGCAAGTAAGCATCCTGCCTCATGGGTCTTGGATTCATTAAGAGTTAGACTCAACCTTTCACTTGCTTTTTATGAGCACTGATCACCCTAGGGATGGGAGCAAATGAATTCAGTGCTCCTCACAATTAATCACTCATTCAGTTTGTTTCTACCCATTGAACCTCTGCGAGGTTGGGTTGCCACTGCAGTGATTTTTCTTATGGGCTTAACCCCATCCCCCTCGATGATTCTAGGACCACTGCCCTAGATAAGCCTTTAGTTAAGTGATCTGCAAGATTTTTCTCTGATCTTACAAAATCTAAGGCTATTATATGGTTTTTCATCTTATATCTCAAGGATTTATGTCGCACTTTCAAGTGTCGATTCATCTTCACATTTGCATTCTCTTGATGGCATTTGTCAATCGCTGACCTGCAATCACAATGAATAGAAATGGCTGGTAATGGTTTTTGCATTAGTGGAATTTCAGTTAGTAAATCTTTCAACCATTCAGCTTCTATACTAGTAGTATCAAGAGCTATCATTTCTGATTCCATTGTACTTCTAGCCATTACAGTTTGTTTAGTAGATTTCCAGGACACAGCTCCTCCTCCTAAAAGGAACACAAATCCTGTGGTGGATTTTACATCTACTGAGTCACTAATCCAATTTGCATCTGAATAACCTTCTAGTACAGATGGATAACCTTTATAGTGTAAACCATAATTTATAGTTCCTTTTAGGTATCTCAAAATTCTTTCTAAAGCATCCCAGTGACTCTTATCAGGATTTGATGTATATCTACTAAGTCTATTTACTGCATAAGCAATGTCAGGTCTGGTGTAGTTTGTTAGGAATCCTAATGATCCAATTATTTGTGCATATTCTCTTTGTAATTGAGGATGACCTGTATTTTTCTTTAGATGTACATTAGGATCATATGGAGTGGAAACAGGTTGACAGTTTGGATCATAAAAATTCTTGAGGATTTTTTCTATGTAATGTGATTGTGATAGCACATATCCATTCTCATTTTTCATGATTTTAGTATTAAGAATTAGGTCAGCTTGACCTAAATCTTTCATGTCAAAATTTTGTGATAAAAAGTGTTTGATATCATTTATGATTTGTATGTCAGAACCAAAAATAAGAATGTCATCAACATATAGGCATAATATCACAATTTTGTTGTTTTTATCTATTTTATGGTATACACACTCATCTGTTTGATTAATTACAAATCCATAAGATAGTATAATTTCATCAAATTTCATATGCCATTGTTTTGGGGCTTGTTTGAGACCATATAGTGATCTAATAAGCTTGCATACTTTCTTTTCTTGTCCAGAAGCTATAAATCCCTCAGGTTGATCCATATAAATTTCTTCATCTAAGTCTCCATTTAAAAATGCAGTTTTAACATCCATTTGATGTATTATTAATTTGTGAATGGATGCTAGAGCTATGAGGACTCTAATGGTAGTAATCCTAGCTACTGGAGAATAGACATCAAAATAATCAATACCAGACTTTTGGGTATATCCTTTAGCTACTAATCTGGCTTTATATTTATCTATTGTTCCATCAGGTCTAAGTTTCTTCTTAAACACCCATTTACATCCTATGGTTTTACATCCTGAAGGAAGATCAGTTAGTTCCCAAGTATGATTTTGAACTATAGATTGTATCTCATTATTTATAGCTTCCTTCCAAAATGGAGCATCTACTGATTTCATTGCATCTTCAAATGTAACTGGAGAATCTTCTACAAGTAATGCATAGAAATCTTCATGGACCTTTTCTATTCTAGTTCTTTTACTTCTCCTAGGCTCCTCTGGACTTTCTAGTGGTCTAATTTGTTTAGAACTAGTTTCACCTTGATTAGAACTAGGATCTGAATTATTAGAGCTAGGGCCTGTGTTGTTTATTCTGGTCTTGTAAGGAAAAATATTTTCAAAGTAATGTGCATCCCTAGCTTCAATTATGGTGTTGTTGGCTATCTCATTAATGTCAGAGTTGATTATTAAAAATCTATTTGCATTACTATCAGAAGCATAGCCAATAAAAATTCCATCTACAGTTTTAGGGCCAATCTTCTTTCTTTTATTCTCAGGTATTTTGACTTTTGCTAAGCACCCCCACACTTTTAGGTGATCTAAATTAGGGTTTCTATTCTTCCAAATTGTGTAAGGGGTTTTATCAGATTTCTTGAATGGAATTCTATTTAGTATATGACATGCAGTCATGAGAGCTTCTCCCCATAAATTTTCTGGCACACCAGAATTAATTAACATTGAGTTTACCATGTCCATTAGTGTTCTATTCTTTCTCTCAGCTACTCCATTAGATTGAGGTGTATATGGAGCAGTTATTTCATGAATAATTCCATTATCTTCACAGAATTGTTTTAATTCATTAGAAGTGTACTCACCACCTCTATCTGATCTTAGTATTTTAATTTTCCTATCCAACTGATTTTCAACTTCTGCTTTATATATTTTAAATTTGTTTATGACTTCATCTTTAGTCTTAATTAAGTAGAGGTAACAATATTTAGAGCAATCGTCTATAAAAGTTACAAAATATTTGTTACCCCCTCTAGTTGTTCTTCCTGAATCACAAACATCACTATGGATGAGTTCTAATATCTCAGAATCTCTATCAATAGTTTTAAATGGTTTCTTAGGAAGTTTGGCTTCTACACATATTTCACATTTTTCATCATCTTTTATATTAAGCTTTGGAATTATATTGAGATGCATCAATCTTTTAATTGAATTATAATTCACATGTCCTAATCTTTGATGCCAAGTGATGGAAGGTTCAATATTCAAAGCTATTGGAGATGCAAGAGTAGAATTCTTAACATTCAATTTAAAAAGACCATCACATAAGAAACCTTTTCCAATGAAGTTCAAACCCTTAGTTATTACAACTTTATTTGATTCAAAAACAAGCTTATAGCCTTGTTGCACTAACAAAGATCCACTAATTAAGTTTCTCCTAATGTCTGGTACATGATGGACATCCTGCAGGATCAAAGTCTTATCAGAAGTCAGCTTTAGGTTGATCCGACCTATTCCGGATACAGGAGCCACATTATTATTTCCCATTGTCACAGTTCCTCTACTTGAGACCTGATAGGTGGAAAACAAAGATTGATTAGAGCAAACGTGAATATTAGCTCCAGTGTCAATCCACCAATCATTTGCTTGAAAGGTCATGTTTACTTCAGGAGTGAAGAGAACAGACCTGAAAGCAGCCTCAGCTGGACTGGAAGTCACCATGTTTACTTGTGACTTATTAGGTGGAGGTCCTCCCTTCCTAGGCTTGGGTGGTTCAGTTTTCTTGAAAAAGCAGTCCTTAGCAAGATGGTTGGTTCTTCCACAAACGAAGCAGGCTCGACGTTCAGCTCCTTCCTTCTTTTGAAAGTGGACAGAGTTTTTATTTTGATGAAAGGATTTCTTCTTAAATGTTTTATTTTGATTTTGGTGGAAGGGACGTTTCTTGTGTTGGGGAAAGGGTTTGGATTCAACATTGTTTACTTTGGGTTCTTTGGGTTCAGATTTTGTCACATTTTTCTCCCTGAGTCTATGTTGCTCTTCAATTCTAATGGAATTCAACACTTGTTCTAGTGTAAGATCTCCTTGGGTATGGTTAAGGTTTTTGGCAAAATCTGACCAGGACTCGGGAAGTTTGTCTATAAGACAGGCTATCTGAAATGTTTCATCTAGGATAGATCCATTCACTTTTAATTGGTGAACTATATGTTCGAATTCATGAATTTGCTCATTCATTGGTTTAGAATCTACCATTTTAAATTTGTTAAAATCAGAAGCTTTAAATCTTTTAATTCCCATATCATCTAAACCATACTTTTTCTCTAGGGTTTCCCACAGAACTTTAGCATTAGTGATAGTATAATATATATCATATAACCTATCAGATAAAGCTCCTAAGATTCTGTGTAGACAATGATACTCTATTTCTTGAGGTGTTCTTGGGATAGGAATGGAATCTGTGGAGGAAGATGAGGAAGATTGCCTAGTAACTGGTCTAGATGAGGATGGATTATCTGGTTCTATGGCTGTTATTAGATGTAGGGTTGTTAACCAAAATCTCATTTGGTTTTGCCAACGACGAAAATTATTCCCATCAAACTTCTCTGGTTTAGCAGACATAACTTCACTTGTAGCCATAATCTGATGATGAATGAATAGTTTTGTTATTATAATGCGACAGAAATATATAAAGCATTCATTCAACAGAATTATCATGCAGTGTAACATTTTGTTTTTAAGTATTGCAGACATCATTAACATAAAAAGCAGAATGCTATTCATGATACTATTCTAAACAGCAAAATTAGTTTCTTGGATTGTTGGGAATAAAAGCTGTTTAGAGTATAATTAGCACAAATCAGACAACATTAACATAAAAAGCAGAATGCTAATCATGATACTATTCTAAACAGCAAAATTAGTTTCTTGGATTGTTGGGA
The DNA here is from genome assembly GCF_001876935.1 of Asparagus officinalis. Classification (NCBI taxonomy): domain Eukaryota; kingdom Viridiplantae; phylum Streptophyta; class Magnoliopsida; order Asparagales; family Asparagaceae; genus Asparagus; species Asparagus officinalis. Next base: position 90,059,791 of record NC_033801.1, on the reverse strand, counting down.
ATAAAAGCTGTTTAGAGTATAATTAGCACAAAATGTAGTTTTAACAGAATTAGATAATGATTCAAAATAGATATAAAATTAAGCTGAGTTTAGAATATAGCCTGATGGTCGAGGCGTGCAAGCACTGTCCCAAGAAACTAATTGCCCCCTCTCGTACAGGGCTACGCGGCAAAAGTTCCCGGAGATACAACGACCCTCGGTCAGGCGACCTCCTTCTCGTCGGCACGAGCTTCAAGAAGGCTTTGCGAACTCTTCTAGACTTTCAGGGAACCAGCAAAAGTGTAACAACAGTAAAATGAAGAGGAAGAACAGAGAAGAAGAGAGAATACGTTGTGTTTTTCACACTGTGCTTAACCTCTCGGGGCGAGGTTCTTATATAGGATTTCAATGAGTCATTTGCGCCCATAATTCCCGTTAGCACGTTTTAATTATTCACATAAACTTCGCCAGTTAATACCAGCGGTTTTCCTATCATTTAGATCCGTCAATCTCTCTCTCTCTCATTTAAAACGTTTTTATTAACATTTCACTGTGTAAAACTATTCGGGTTTTGGTCCTTTTATAGGGTTAAACAGCCGTTACATAAACTCGTAGTTAATACGTTTTAATCACGTTAATAAAGCTTAGCCGTTATAAAATTAAAAAACGCTTCCGTTACATAATAAATTCACAAAATATTTTTCACGTTTTTAATCACACTAATAAATTTTTACCGTTACGAAATATTTCTGTTACAAAATATTTATCACATGTTAATTGTTCAAAAATAAAAATTATATTTTAATTATTTAAAAATAAAAATGTAGCAGATTAAAGGCCCCTCAATCCGGAGCTGCATTCGTGTCCGCAGGTCGTGTGCGCGCTCCACCCGACCCGACCCGAACCCGAGCCCGGCCCGGCCGGCGCGCGCGTGTGTGGTGTGGAGCATAACCTTTGTTTTCTTCTAGGCATAGGAGAGAAAGGGAAGGCTTATAAAGAGTCTACCTTCCCATCTCTTTTCCAATGTGGGACTAAAGTTTTTCCTCTTTTCCTCTACAAACTCAAGTTTTAAGTTATCTTTATTATAACTCCAACAATATCTATTAAAGGACTAAAAGTATCGTGACTAGAACGTGAAGCCATTATCCAATAGGAGGGGGACACTTCACTTGTCCCCTCTATTGGTCCCATATTTTGGGTCCTCGAGGAATTTTTCATTCCTTTATTTATGGATAACAAAATTAGCACGACACTGCCCGACGGACTCGCTTCGTCTAAACGTTAAAAAGGACAGGTTTTTTCAGTTCACAAAAAAAATGGATAGTCAATACAAATTAAATAAATGAGGGATAAATTGAGGCTATTTAACTTACAAAACTGAAAGCTTGGTGCTGCCAAAAATTACATTTTTTAGTACTAATAGACAATGTAAATACTTACCACAAAAATTTCTCATGTTTTACTAACTAGATCTTATCTCTTATAACTGTTTTTTTTTCTTTGTCAGTTGCATGGGAAATAGTACTATTGCAATTTAAGGCTATTCTGATATTAGTCCCCAAATAATAGATATTTTGGAAATAGTCCACCAAGGTTCGATATTTTGAAATTAATCCCCCCAATGTTTTAGTGTTTTAAAATTAGTTCTCAAAATCTTCATACTTTTAATTAGTCCCTCAAACCTCTTAAATATTTTGATATTAGTGCTTTTGGTTATTTTTGGCAGAAAACCCCAATAAGATTCAAGCTTTACCTTAATCCTCAATAAATTATGGTAGATAATCCCATAATGGTTGCTTGGTTATTTCCATTTTTTTCAAGAGTCTATTTGTAATTTTTGGACTTTTTAGAAAGTTATTAGTAATTTTTAGATTTTTCAAGGTGTTGTTTATGATTTTCAAATTTCTTAGAGCGTTGTTTACAAGTTTTAAAATTGTGAGGTATTTTTAGATTACTCTGGGGTTGTTTACAATTTTGAATTTGTTGGTATTTTTGTTTTGATGATGTTTTAACAAACAATTTACAACTAATATTATTTGTCTAGCATTTGTAATTTTGTATTTATTCTAGGCAAATAATAAGTTGGAGGATGGATGGAATCAAGCATTCACGATCATATCCAATGGAGGTTGGCGGAATAGTGGAGTAAAGCAATACAATTCAAGTTCAAGCTTCATCCACAAGTTTACCAAGTCGTGCTTATTGAAGAACTTCATCAAGCTTGGGTATATTTAACATAGGTTTATATTATGTGTGTTTAGTACTTTAAGCTCAATATCATATACACACATATTTATTGGTTTCTATGTATATATATATAGTTATACATATATACACATTTTAGTTTTTGGTTTCTATGTATATATATAGTTATATATATACATACAAGTTTATATATAAATATGAAATTACATATTTCATATTTATTGTTTTGATTTGGTTTAGCTTTATAGATATTAAACAAATATACATTCATATTTTATGTTTCATATATATCATTTTGTTAAATGCATATTGTGAAAAACTTTATTTTTACATAATATTGAGTTTTGGTTTATAGACTTAACAATAATAATTATATCTTTAATCAAGTCTATAAAATTGTTTTATAAAGTTTCAAAACTTGGTTTATGTCAAAACATTAAAATTCAAGTATCTCATGTTTTCATATTTTGGATATATTTGCAAAATGATGATATTTTACAAATGGGAGGTGCTATTTGAAAACCAATTTTTAACATGTTCATTTTCATGTTTACAAGCATTCTCCAAAGTTTTACATTTTTTTGAATTTATTTGCTATTTTTATAGGCACCTTAAAAATCAAAATTTCAGCGTGAACAATGCATGTGCATGTTTATAAGTCGACTTATACCATGAGTAGGTCGACTTATGAACTACTCTGGAATTAGCAGAAAGTTTCTGCTACGACTTATAAAATTACAAGTCGACTTATGATATATCAAGTCGACTTGTGTTTCCCATAAGTCGACTTATGTGTGCTGTAGAGCTTGTAACGACTAGTTTAGAAGTCGACTTATAAAAGTGACAAGTCGACTTATTGCAGCATAACGGATAGTTTTCCAGTATTGTACTGTTTTGGGTTTTTGGTCTTTTTGCTTTGATTTTATTGTGTTTTGGGGTCTCTATAAATACCCCTCATACCTCAGACCTAAAACTAACCAAGAAGAATGTTTTAAACAAGTTTTACAAGGGTTTAAGTTTTGTTTAAAAGTGTTTAAGGGTTTAGTTTGTGAAGAAACTTTCACAAGAGCTTGAGGAGATCATCCATTGGTGTTTGAGCATTCAACTCTTCTCCCTCTCTCTCTCTTATCATCATAGAGAAGTTTTTCTAAACTCATAACTAGCTATTTATTGTTTTGATTATAATTTCCATAAGCTAGATTTACTTTTGAGTTTAGTTTGTTTTGATTTATCTCTTTGCTTACACTCACAACCATTGAGCTTATTGTATTTTCATATATTGTATAATTAGGTTGTGGGGAGTGTGACTTAAAGAGTAAGCTTTCACTTAGTTCTCATCTTATATTAGAGAACAAATCTTTGTATTCGTGCTTAATTTGTAAAATCACTTTGTAATACACTAGTACACCGAGAGGAGTGTGTGGTGAGAGACGGGGTCGTCCTAAGAGGAGTGGGGTAGATGATAATGCCTAAAGGTAAGTTGTAATTCCTAACACTTGAGGGAGACACGAGCTAGAGACCAACACTTGAGGTGGTAGATAGTGTGTTTACATTATGAGAGATTGTAAAATTTTTCGATGAACTAAAAAATCAAGTGTGAGGTGTAAACTTTATTCGGGTAAGCATTGAAAACCCGATTGTGATAGTGGATTTATCCCTAGGAGTGGGGAACGGAGACGTAGAATGGAAGGTCCGAACTCTGTGATCATTTGATTGTGTTTGAGTTTGCTTTGGCGTTCCTTTATATTTGTGCTCATTGCTCATATCGTCATTGTCTCATTATTTAGTTTGTCCACTATATTATTTACATTTGTTTATTTTACCCTTTGTTTATATTGAGTATTCTTGAATATAATTGTTGCATATCTTATTTGCTAGGATAATTTGATAATTAGTTTTAATTAGCATAAAATCGGATTAGATTAGCATAAACCCTATTCAAACCCCCCCCCCCCCCCT
>NC_033801.1:90051872-90055638 GCF_001876935.1 Asparagus officinalis | reverse complement strand
CCCCCCCCCCCCCCCCCTCTAGGGTGTTTTCAGAATTTTCAAAGGGATGTTGGTAATTTTCAACTTTTTATGGGGTTGTTTACATAATGGTTTTCAAATTTTTAAGGTTTTGTTTATGATTTTCAAGATGTTGTTTACTAATTTTTAGATTTTCAAGGTGTTGTTTATAATTTTCAAATTTCTTAGAGCATTGTTTATGTGTTTTAAATTGTAAGATCTTTCTATAATTTTTAGATTACTATGGGTTTGTTTACAATTTGGAATTTTCAAAGGGATGTCGGTAATTTTCAACTTTTTATGGGGTTGTTTATAGTTTCATATTTTTATGGGGATGTTTATATTTTTTTTATATTTTTAGGGGTTGGTTAGAATTTGTTTTTTGAATTTTTATCTTTTTTTTATAATTTTAGGTTAAAGGGGGTTGTTTTTTCATTTTTATATTCTTCAAATGGTTGTTAGTATTATTCAAGCTTTTAGGAGGTTATTTGTAGCTTTTAAATTTTTTGTAATTTTTTGATCTTTTAAAGGGTTGTTTATAATTATCTTATCTTGTAGATTGTTATTTGTAATTTTTATAATTTTAAGGGTCTATCTAAATTTTTTGGAATTTTTAGAATTAGGTTTTTTGAGGAGCTTTTTGCAAGTTTTAGAAACTTCGAAGCTATTTTAACTTTTAGATTTTTATACAAGAGTTTTGCAATTTTTGTACTTTTAAAGGATTGTTTTTAATTATCATTTTTTTTTGGGGGGGGGGGGGGACCTTGCAAATTCAAGGTTTCTTTGGGGCTGTTAGTACTTGTTTATGGGGCTATTTGTAATTTTAGAAATTTTTAGGAGGCTCTTTATTACTTTTTTCCCCTCAAGAATTGTTTTGTCATTTTTTGTTTAATTATAATTTGTTATGTGTACCAATATTCATATATGATTTTATGTACTGAGCCTCCCTACATGAGTCTTTTTTTAAATTATATACCTACAGAAATAATTATTAGATTTTTAGTTATAGATACTTATAATATGATTAGATTACCATTTTTTTATTATTAAAATTTGTAATATGAATAGTTTCAATTTGATAATAATTCTGTTATAGGCTCAAAATAACCAAATATTAATCCCTGCTGGTAAGTCGACACATATCATACTCCACGCTTAAGCAAATTATTCCAGACACGTGACTCTCTCACTATTTATCTTATATTTTCCCACTCAAGCTCAAACGCTAACTTTATCGTTGGAGGAACTAGTGGAGAACCCAACTCCGACCTCTCACAAGCTTTTCACGTGCAGGAGAGAAGGTTGTGCTCCAGAATTAGTCATCTGAGGAAGCTTGAGGACCCTAACTCTACTTTAATCTACAAATAAACCTCCTATTTGATAACTGGTATCAACAATTTGGCACCCGCTGTGGGGCCTTTCATCCTTCTTCATTCAAGATGTCTGCTTCTAAACGTCCCATCAGACTTTCAACCCACTCCTTGAAGAATCACGTGAAGGCTATGTCACTTAGGCCCAATTGGAAGAATCTACCCGGAGGATCTCTTAGTCTTTCCAGCAACAATTTGTTTCTCTCACCAATGAGCTCCTTAGCCAAATTCCTCCCCTAACAACCCTTATCATGTTTCATTCCTCCACCTTCAGTAGGTCAGCCATTTGTCCCCCACAGCCTAGACATGTAGCCCAAACTGGACATCAAGGAGACTATGCCGAGCACATCTCCTCCCCGCCTCGCCAGCAGACTCATTTTGCAGCCCGTCCTTAGCAGTATCAACGGTACATGGAAGCAGCAGGGGAGAGTCCTAGCTACGGTCATGACGACCGAGGGAATCTCACAGGGGCGGCATCATGCGGTCCTCGACTTCCTCATACCGCTCTAGGCCCCTCGACCACTAATATTACGTATGGTTACGACTGGACTTTTCATCCAATCACTATAGCCATTGAGGGGAGCACTCCCCTCACTGACAGCATCATTAATGCCACATGCCATAAATTCAAGATGCCTCACATGGAGAAATACAAAGGTGAAAGAGATCCGACCAAGCATGCTCAGAAATATTATATTATGATGACCATGCTGTAGGCATCGAAGCCGATCATTTGCAGATGTTTCCTCATCACTTTGTCGGGAAGCACCAAGTTATGATGGAACTCCTTGCCAAAGAAGTCCATCAACAACTTTGAGTAGCTCAGTCAGACTTGTGCATCACTTCTTGGCCGACACAAAGCTGAAGCTGACTCCACATGTCTTGTTCTAGTGATACAAGAACCCGGAGAAAGCCACAGAGCTCACTTCAAGAGGTTCTAAGCCAAGGGACTAGAAGTTGACAACCCTGGCAACTTGGTCGCCATGTCCATTGTCATGGCCGGGTTGGAGAGCAATGAGTTGGCTGACTCACTCGTTAAGAAGCAAATCACAAACAATGAGCAGTTGATAGCCAAGGCTCATGGATACATTGGATGTGAAAGATGTCAGAGCCTATAAGAAAGCGGTCAGGGCAGCTAAAGCAAAGGTGGCAGCAGCAGCAACGACAACACCAACCCTTGAATCAGCAACAGAGGTCAACCCGTTTCCAAGAGTGGAGGCGGCAAAGAATCCCCCCAGAGCCGACCGTAGACCAAATAGGACCAACAGAAGGGATCGAAGAAAGGAGATCACCAAGAAGCTATCCTTCGCGGCCGTTAACACTTCTCTTGCGGAAGACCTCTACCTAGTCTAGAAATAGGGGTTCCTTAATTCCACTCCTCCTCACATGAAGTCGAATCCTTGATCTCGAGACATCAAAGAATATTGTTGATACTATCGAGATCATGGCCATCAGACTAATGATTGTCCAATCATCTAGATGTATATTGGGGAATTAATATAGAGGGAGTACTTGAAGAAACTTGTCTCTCGGCAGAACAGGAGAGAACCCGCTCCAGGGAGGTCTGACAGGAGGTCCCGTTCTAGGTCACCCCACCTCCAACAGTCGCCTGATACCTAGCCTATTGAGACTAGTAGTAGAGGGGTCATCAACACTATCAACGATGGCCGTGCGGTGGGAGGGATGTCTAATAACGCTCGTAAAAAGTATGCCAAGCGAGCATTATAAGTCAACCTATGCAACAAGAAACTGAGGACAGATCAACAAATCTCTTTCGGTGATTCTAATTTGAAAGGCATTGAGATGCCTCGTGATGACCCTCTTATCATTTCGGTCAAGATCAACGGCTTTTAGGTCAAGAGGATTTTGGTCGATACAGGGAGTTTGACTGATATCCTATTCATCAACACCTTAAATCAGATGGGCATTGATAAGTCCAACCTGTAGCCTTGTCGGGGTCCTCTCATTGGATTCAATGGACATTCACTATTGCTGGAAGGAATGTTCACTCTCCCCCTGGTAGTTTGTGGATACCCTCGTCAATCCAGTATATAGACACAGTTCGTGGCGATAAACCTCAAGTCGGTCTACAATGTTATTTTGAAAAGAACTACTCTTAATAACTTGCAGGTGGTCCCATCCACTTACCATAAAAATGGTGAAGTTCCCAACTCCCGACAGAGTCGAAACTGGCAAAAACAACCAATGAGAGGCCAGATCCTGATATCTACTCTCGATGAAAGAAAAAGAAATACTGGAGACATTATCAATAAAAAAGGCATGCCTCCAAATGGAGAAAGTGTTGGAGCAGGAGCGGACAACTCTCATCAAGGAGCTCCATGAGATCTCGATCAACCCGAATGGAGTGAAGAAGGTCAAGATCGGGTCGGATCTCGTTG
>NC_033801.1:90029372-90051862 GCF_001876935.1 Asparagus officinalis | reverse complement strand
ATTTTCCTGGGGGCCTGAAGACATGCCAGGAATTCACCTAGAAGTGGCAAGTCATGAACTCTTAGTCGATCGACATACCAAGCTAGTTTGACAAAAGAAGAGGCATCTCAGCCCTGAGAGGCAAAAGGCAGGCACTAGTGCAGTCAGCCAACTTCTTAAAGCCGACTTCATCAGGGAATACGATACCCAGAGTTGTTGTCCAATGTGGTGCTGGTAAATAATTCCCTTGGCAAGTGTAGGATGTGGGCGGACTTCATAGATCTGAATAAAGCTTGCCCAAAGGATAGCTACCCCCTCCCCAGAATTGATCAGCTTGTAGATAAGAGTGCGGGCTACGAGCTACTTAGCTTCAAGGACGCTTTCTCTAGATACAACCAGATTCTCATGACAGAACATGATCAAGAGAATACCTCATTCATCATAGACCAGGGGACCTATTGCTATAAGATGATGCCTTTCGATTTTAAGAGTGCAGGCGCCACTTATTAGACGCTGGTCAATAAGATCTTCATGTTAGATATAGGTGTCCTGCAGGCAATAATTGTATATTATAACAGGACCTATATGAATATAACATCCTTGTTCAAATTGATAGTATGCTATTTTGGTCAGATTTATCTGGTATTTTAATACAAATAAAATCCTTAGAATGATACTAGACTATCAAAAATTTCGGATATGATCGTAATGAAGAGATCTGATTTGTCGCTAACGTATATTCTTAAATGTTCCTAGTTGATGAAGTGTTAAAATGAGACATCATCACTTTGGGAAGACTAGTGTATACTCTATTTCTCCTTTGGTAGGATGATGATCCATCTCTTGGATCAATGATATGAGACATTAAGATATAGTATACAGGTGACTCATTAGTGAATGAGTTGACTGAATGACTCACTGAGAATATCTAGTTGGTAATTATACTTAACTGTCAAATAGAAGTTCTCAAGTGATATAGTACATAGTAGTCTCTTGATCTGAGGCATGAGTGTAATATCTTACATGTCAGTATAGGTGTACTTAGACTTTTACCTAACCACAGTTCTCATTGAGTTATGCATAACGGTTCTTGTTGGGTGCATCCCGAGACATAAGTAGATATTAAGATGCCAAGATGGGATTCGTCTCTCCCAGTATAAGGGGTTGATGTCATAGGATTATTTGATATAGTTATAGCCAGTAAATCCTTGGCCGAGATAAATAAGATAAACTGAGTGTTAGTTTGATCTTATAGGTTATGAGTTTAATATCAACAAATACTAATCAAGCTATTAGGGTTTGATAGTTTTCCATACCCTAGGTTCGATAGTTTGACATGGTTTGACGAAGAGACCGGACTGTACAATATTATCACTGAGTGGTTCTGATAAAATTGTGTTAGCATCTTACAGATATTTATCATAACTTATACCCGGGTAGTCTTCATATGTAGCTAGCACCTCTGTTGTACTTGTGGATATCATCCACTGCCGACTTCTTAAGTTGGGCCTTTAGAGTCACACTAAGCACGTACTTGAATCCTATGAAACACAATTTATAGAGTAATGTGTATGATTGATACGCATATATGATTTTACCGGATACACATAAACGGTTATGTATATCGGTAAAATCGAAGTGCTATGTGTTTAGGAAATGAATTCTAGTATTTTCCCCATAAAGTTAAGTTTTAGTCAACTAGTTGACTTTTTGGTCAATAGTTGACTTTTTGGTCACATAATGACTTATTACTCAATGATTGGAAAATTACGAAATATCGTATTTATGAAATACCATATTGATGTGGTATTTTCATTTATGAAATACATACTTTATTATACCTTGATTAATGAGTCATGAGATGAGTCATTAAAGTGGTATGGTTTGGGAGCATGGTTTTAGCACAAAGTTTTGATTTTTCATGACTCTTTGCATGACTCATGAGATGAGTCATTGCATGACTCATGAAAGGAATCATTACATTTAGATGACTCATGGCATGACTCATGAGATAAGTCATGACATATCTCACTCTATAAATATAAGCTCTCTTTCTCTCTTATGGAAAGGTTAATGAAAAATTGGCTAAGTGGTTTTTTCCATAAGAGAATAAAAAAGAGAGCTCTACCTCTTACTAAACTCTAGCAATCATTGAGTAAGAGTAAGTAGTAGAATTTTAAAGTACCCGAGGTGGATATCTTGCCTTATGTCTCAAGAAGATTCTGATTTTATCAAGCTCACTTGAAGACTTGGAGATCCACTACAATGAGGTTTACAACAACAAGGAGCAAGAGCTAGGGGTTGTTCGATCTTCCACCGAATCACACTTCAAAAGTATGACTTTCTAATTTTTGTATGCTCTCTTTAATATAGGGATCATGTTAGATTTAATTAGGATGGTCCTAGCTTGTTTTTCATGCTCTCTACATGCTTAGTATTATTATACATACAGTCTTCCATTGCGTATTTTGCATGTATTTAGCACGAATTTCCAACATGGTATCAAAGTCATGGTTCCATCTAATTGAATCTTTACATGCATATCTAACTCATAGAGGACTTTGTACTTGCTTCTAATTACTAGTTTAATTAAAAGATGTTTTAATGAAATTAGTTAATTAATACAAGTTGTTTTGTAATTAGTTATACTAGTTGTTGATTCAAAAATATTATTTTTGGTTCATAAGTTTTTAAGAGTAAAAACACTTGTATAAATTGCAAAACACTTATTTACAACTAGTGTAGTTGTATGTTAGAAGCATGATAGTCCTATTTGAGTTAGGATAATCTCTATGTTATCTAGTTTTTCAATTTGTTGCATAACAAGATAGATGCATATTTCTTAATGTTGATTAAGTTATATGTTTTATATTATCTTGCGTGGATGTTATGTTTATGGATGGTAGTGGACAACGATTCTTTTGCATTTATTGTATTAATGTAATAGAGCTAGAAATGTAATATTATTTATGACCTCTTCCCTCCTCAAGCATTCTCCGGGCCCTAAAGAAGATGGTGGACAAGACGCTTGGAAATTGGGTAGAAGAATTACCTGGAATCCTATGATCGTAGCGTACTACCCATAAAAACTCAGTAGAAACCCCCTTCATGCTAGCTTATGAGGACGAGGCAGTCGCCCCAGTGGAAGTCGGCATGCCTACAATCAGACTGCAACATTTTGATGAAGACATAAACTCTATAAGGCTTCAAATCATACTCGCCCTCATTGATGAAATTCGAGAATAAGCTCTTCGCACTCAGATCATCAATCAACATTGCATCGTTCGGCACTACAATAGTATGGTCCGGCCTCAGATATTCAACATTGGTGATCTCGTCCATTGGATGATGCCAAGTGCAGCAAGCTGACCGCCAATTGGGAAGGACCTTGCACAGTCGTTGAGGAAGTGTGTCCCGATAATTATTTATTGAGAAGCTCTGATGGAAGGATCCTGCAACACCCTTGAAACATAGATCATCTCAAAAAATATTTTTAGTACTTTTGATTGTGAAACTCATGTATTATAATTTTTTTTGAGTTTTTAAATACTCTCTTGTGCTATGCTTTTGTAGTGTCATAAGCCTTCGTAGAAACACGAAGCCAAGTCACCTCAACTCGGTCAACTCTAACTCAAAAACCCTTGGTGACATTTTCATGAGTAAGCCCAAGGCACGTTATCAACAAAGCCTTTGATGACTAATCAGGATAAAACCAAGGCATGCCTCGATTCAGTCGACTTCAACTCAAAAGCTCTTGGTGTCATTTTCACAAGTAAACCTAAGGCACGTTAGCAACAAAACCCCTTGGTGCCTAATCAGGGTAAAACCAAGGCACGCCTCGACTCGGTTGACTTTGACTCAAAAGCCTTTGGTGTTATTTCCTTGAGTAAATCCAAGGCGCGTCATCGATAAAAGCCCAAGGTACGTATTCTAAGACATTGGTGTCATTGCAAGTAAATCTAAGGCACGAATCTAAGTCGTCCCAACCTAAAAACCCGATGGATACTCAAAGGTGTGTGATTTAAATTAATAAAGACAAATATTTGTGTTTAAAATGTTTACACCAAGACCTTGGCATGTTCATAAGCCCAATGCATGTATTTTAAAACCTTATAGTCATATTCAATAAACAAGGTATGAAGTCAAGTCAGCTCATCTGCCCGTATTCGGCTAAGCCACCTCGACTCTATCAAATATGGATTACCAGAATGTGACCTCAAAATGAGGTAAATTGTAGATAGACACAAATTCAAGCAAGAGAGATATATCAATCGAGAAGGAAAAAATATGACCTTTTATTCATATATCAAAAAACTTTACATCAATATGTACATTAATATTACATAAAAAAAATATATGAGGTTCTCACGGAGCTTGACTCGGATCAGTAGTAGGGCTGGGAAATATGGCACCTGACTCAGGAGCTGGAGTTAGTCGAGAAGAAGTGGTGGCTACTTCTTCACCTTGGTCACCCCCAGGGCGGCTGACCTAGCTATCTTGAGTGGAGCCTTCTTCTGACCTTTAGCCTCCCGCATCTCTGTCATCCACATCCAGCACAAGCCCGCCTCACTTCATCTCTATCTCCTTCAAAATATTGAGGCAACCGACGACTCGAGGGGGGGTAATGGAGACAATCCAGGCCAGGTCGAGACTCATGAGGGATCTATCCTAAGAGGAAGTCAAAGCTAGCTTTGAAAGCTAGAGCCACCTCTAGCTTGCCTAGAGAATTGTCATGATATTTATCCACGACTTCCACTATGTAAGCCTCAGATTCGAGATAGTCGAGGAGACCCTGTAGTGCTTGCACTTTGGCGAAAAGCGACTCCTATTACGTCTCAGCCTCCAATGCCACTCAGGTCGCCTCCCTCTTTAGTTTCTTATGGGTGGCCACTTCCTCCTTTAGCTACGCCTGGAGGCCGTGGACGTCTTGGCATGCCAGCTGGGTGCGCTAAAAGACAATCACACTCTCCCACCTCTCGAGCTCAAGCTCATCCTCTAGATATTTTATCCAGCCATCCCGCTCGAGGATCTCATGCTGAAGATGGCTGACATCTTCTTTGAGCTTCTTTATGGTGGTCCACTTTTTAGTGGAGTATGCTTTGAGTTCCTCAATCATTTTATCTCGAGTCTCTAACTCCTGGCACTATTTACCATCACTTAGCTTCCAAGCGGCCAGCTCAACCTCCACTACTGCCACATTCTTTTTGACCTCTTCCCAAGCCACCTTCTCAGCATCCAGCTTCTCTTGGAATTTGGTGGGATTGGCTTGAGTGAGCTAGAGCTGAGAGAATAACTCCTGCTTGATCAAGAACCCCGCAGAAGATAAGCCTTGAGGGGTTAGTGGAGGCTAATGGTAGGTATCCCCAAGAGGATTTTATCATCCCTCAGGAGGTATAATTGTTCAAAGGCCCGAGGCTAGATCATCCACGACTCCAGGACCAAGCTCCTCTTATCAAGTGATCATTGAGCAACATACCAGTGGTTCGAGGATGGTTTCCTATCGTATCAGGGCCGTCTTTGGACGAGCCGATCAGCATTTCCTTTAGCGGCCCCCACACACTTGGGTCAAGCTTATCGATACGGTGGGGGAAGAGCCACTCAAAGCTAATCCATGGAGCCAGAGCAGCTTCAGCCGACTCCTCTCCTGGTAGAGGTTGAGCCGTCTCCTCCTCGCCTAGTGTCTTGCCATGCCTTTGAACTGGCTTAAGCAAAAGACGTTGGGCCGTCTCGTCTTTAACCCAAACCTTAACTTCCCTAGGTTTGGCCACTTCATGTCCCCCCATAAGTCGAGCATGGGATGCTTCATTGAGGATGATGGTCTCGGGTGGCTCAGGGAGAGAAGCGCTCGAAGTTAGGGAATGCTGGCGTACTTCTTGGACCTAGACCTGAGTGCTCGCTTCTGCTCTTTTTGACCTAGCCCGAGCCGACTCAACGCTCTAATGAGAACCTCAACCACTCACTTTCAACAATCATCTCCTTTTCTTCTCTGATCTCTCGGCCTGAGTGGTTGCACTTGGCCCCACCAACCGAACTGTGATCTCTATAGCCTTCGTTGCTACCTCCTCGGCCTCCTCTAGGGCCAACTCACCTCTCAGGAGCTTTTGTGGCCTAATTGCTAACCTCGATTGTGTCTCATTTGACTCTTTGAGTAGGATCATTAGGACTACTGCCCAGATCTTGTCCTCCTCAGTTGCTAGTACATGGGATACACCGACCACTCGGAGGATAGTGGGCTCAAAGAGATTGCTTATTTCTCGAGACCCAACATAAGATTGAATCTTGTCGAGGCCCTGCTTCTCCTTAATTTTGAGTTGACCCGGCTTTTGTGCGTCCTTGATCTCGGGCCAAGTCAGACAAGTGAGGATAGGGTCGGCCCTGACGACCCACATGAATCTCTCCTTCTAATTTTTTTTGGAGTCGGTAGCATTCAACACTAACTTGTAGCCACCTAAATTCTAGAGGTAGACACGTCCCTCCTTCTTGGCCATCTTGACGCTAAGGAGATGGCCCAACATGAGCAGACTTGGCTCAACACCGACCCGATGGTAGATTACCATGTATGCCACTAATGTTGTGATTGAGTTCAGCTTGATTTGTGATGGGGAGACCGCCAGAGCATCACAGACTCGATGAAGGAATGGATGGAGTGGAAATAGAAGCTCATACTCCAAATGTTCCAGATAGAGGGGGGCCCTATCATTGTCGTGGTCATACATGGATTCAGCCCTCTTCGGCGTTGATAGAGTGAAGGGCCGAGGAAGATCAATTTGAATGTAGTCGAGATTTGTGACGTAGATCTTAGACCGAAACAGCCTAAGGAGGTTAGTCCTCGCCTTGTTGTGGTCGGCGGTGGAAGAAGCAAATGCCACTAGAGAGTCGTTGGAGTCTTGGTTGGAAATCGCTCAAAGCATAAGGCCTAGGGTGTTAGAAATCAGAGCACAAAGAAATTGTAAACAGAGCTCTTCTCAGAAATGGGCTACATATAGGCTTGAATGGAGACACGTGTCAAGATTGGAGCGGCTGACTCGGTCAAAGAGAGACAGCTAAGATCGACCTTGGAATTTTAACCGACCATACGGGAAAAGAAGCGCTGCCCGTTGATCGATACACCACCTATCTAATAAGGCGAAACGATGCCGATGCATCATATTCGCTGACGTCAAAAGGTTTCTTCAATAACAACCCATCGTTCTCCTCATAAATGCACCTTGAATGTCATAAACTGACAACTGTTCAACTTTCACCCGTACTCGGCCAGCCAAGTTCGAGTGAAAGGGAACCACTATTATAAGCTATAAAATAACCAAGTATTAATCCCTGCTGGGAAGTCGATAGGTGTCCCACTCCATGCTTAAGAAGATTATTCTAGAGACTGACAACTCTAGTTGTTTTAGCGGCCGACTCCAGCGGCCAACAACTCGCATGGACGACTAGAAAGGCGATACTTGTCGACCTATTCTCCAGGTCGAGCCCACGAGACTCCACACTCGGCCCGCTATTTCAACTGACAACTTTCATAACTGACTAAAAAGGCGGTGTTTGTCATCCTTCAGACAGACGAGTAAAGAGTTGGTGTATCCTAGAAACTCTGCTCATAGTTGACTACCCTCGCCTTAAATGCGTTGTTAGAGTCATCAATGCTCTAGCTCCTATAGTCTTTATGACTCATCAGACCTAGTCAGCGCCAAGCAGCTGTCGTCGCCCTTGCACTATCTACTTGAATGACTCATCCTCATCAACGATCGACACCTGCAAGACACCTGACTGTAGATTCAGCTGTTTGCCTAGACTCGGCTAAAGTTACCTAACTACCCTTCCAATTTACTATAAAAGGAAGATGTGCAACCTAAGGTAGCTTCTTCTGCTTTCATGCAACTCTGAGCAATTCCTCTCGCTATTTATCTTATATTTTCCCACTCAAGTTCAAACACAAACTTGATCGTCAGATGAGCTACCGAAGAACCCAACTCCAACCCCTCACGAGCTTTTTACATGCAGAAGAAAATGTCGTGCTCCAGAACTAATCATCTGAGGAAGCTTGAAGACCCTAACTCTTCTTTAATTCATAAATAAACTCTCTGTTTGATAATTGTTATCAAATTCTTATGTGAAAATAAGATTATATGCTCACATGTCATCTTATGATAGGATAGAAGGATGTGTGACTATTTATAATATGATGCCTTCCAATTTTTTGTGCTTTCAATAATGATACATATTAGTTTTTGATATCTTTAGGAGTGATATCAATTTCTCATTGTTTATTAAAAAAAGATTCGAAGTTCTCTAAAGAGTGAGCTTAGTTAAAATAATATTGTACTTGTTTCCGTATGGAGGTGGAGAATCGAATCTATCCATCTTCGGTGGACGAGATAATTTTCTGACTTAAAAAATTGTTGAGACGTAATTAGTCGGAGTAATGATTTCATCTTTCCGATGGTATTCCTCTGAAAATTTGTGCCCCGAGTGTGTGAGCCTCTAGTCAAAAAAAGGCAAAATAAGTACAACGTCTCACTTAGGTTGCCAATGAGTTTTCAACATTATATAACAGGGTATGTCTTGTATCATTCCCAAAACCTACTCTAATTTAACTAAGTCCCCCCAAACTTATATATATTTTCGATGAAATCCCCAAATCTACGAGTATTCTTACATAAATTCTCCAAACCTCACATATTTTAAATTAGTCTCTCATGGCTATATGTCCCCTTAAATAAGTTTGTTTATGTTCGAAACTGTCAATCTAATTCCAAGTTGACTAACTTATATTAATCTTATAAGTTTTGTCATCCTCTTTACTAAATATTTTTCTCCCAAAACTTTTTCTCCCTGCAATTTCATGTCTACTGTTAAGAATAGAGCTTTTAGGAAAAAGAGACTTGTTTTATATTGAACTGCTTAAATACAAGAGTAAAAGAATAGGTTCTAGAATCCTAGTCGATGTTGAACTAAAATATAAGAAAGCAGATACCCTAAAAATACTACTGGATCTAACAACTATTCAAGAAGTCATTGTTGCACTTAGTTGTAGTATTAGGCGTAATTATTTAAAGAAGATGAGGGGAAAACAAGTAAGATTAATGTAATCTAGTTAATTTAGAGTACATTAACCAATTTTTAACATAGAGGGATTAATTCAGGAGAACTTAAAAGTTTGAGGGACTTATTTAATATACATGAGATTTGGAGGACTTATATAAGAATGCTTATAGATTTAGGGTTGCGGGTCGGCCGCATTCATTATTTTTGTTCAATTTTTTCTCTTCAATTTTTTCCTAGATTAATATGTGTGGTTTAAAAACAAAACTTGTATTTTATTTTTTTGAAAAGTCTAAACCTTATAAATTTGTAATCGGTGACGAAATTATCTCAAAGAACAAAATTCATAATAATTTGAGTGTGTTTAGTAAATCAAATTGACTACAAATATTCATCAAAATTCTAAATTGAGTTTAAACAAATCTCTACTACTACAAAAATTACAACTCAAACATCTTGAGGTTGCAATTTTTAATTGAGTAGCTACTAAAATTACACCCGAAATATAACATCACTTGAGACGGGCCGGGTCGGACGTGAGCCGGATCAGACGTGGGCAGACCTACTTCTTTGTCCATGGTTTTAAGGTGAAACTTAGTCTAGCCCAGAGCCAGAACATATTACGAGCTAGGTAGGGCCCAACGCGTGATGACGCGATGGGATGTGTAGTCGAGAGGTTAGAAGAAGAGGACCGTCTACCAAGTTGTCGGATCTACTTGTTGATCGCAAATGGCTAAGAACAAAGAAAACCAAGTCAACGAGAACTTGGGACCAGATTGTCACGTGAAAAATGGGGTGGTTGCAAGATTGAAAGCGGATGGTTAAATCCTAGTTCGTGGGAATTAGGCCGAGCAAGATAGGACATACAAGATCCCTATAAATTGATGGAAGACGAAGAAGATAGATTCCCTCTCAAACAACAAGAACTTGCTTATAACTTTTTTACTGCACTCACTTCATACTGTTACTTCATTACTTTAGGGTGTGTTTGGATTTCAATGGGGTTAAGGGAGTTAAGAGAAACTAGGTGAGAGAATGGACGGGAAGGGAAGGGAGTTCCCTTCCCCTTGGTTACACTCCAATTTGGGGGGTAACAAATTTTATACTATTAGGAGGTGAACCAAGGGGAACTAGGGTGGATAACTTCATCTCCTAAATGTTCACAAACAAGGTGAATGGTTCCCCTAACTTCCCTTCACCCTTATTCCCATCAATCCAAACAAGCCCTTAGGATACTTGGCAGTCTCCTTGAGGTTACATGGCATATAATTAGATATAAGTTTATTTTATGCATTGTAATTTAAATACCCTATTGTTTTACCACATTTATAGTAAAACACTCAAAGTTGTAAAAAGTAGTATTTCAATACCTTAAGTTGTGGAAAATTATGACATTAGTATCTTTTGGTAGTTGTCAATGAAATATTTCTAGGTTTATGTCCTTACAACTAACATAAAGTATTAAAGTGATACTTTCTTGTAACTTGGAGTATTAAATGTTAGGACAAAATCCATACAATAGGTCTTGTTTGAGTAATAACAAACTCTCGTTTGGTACTGATATTTATTTAAGATGATATAGTACATGTGAAAATATGTATATGAAGGTTACGAGACGAAACAGCACAAAAATTAGCATTTACGTTGATTTCATCCTTGGAACCACAATGTAAAAATTAGCATTTACGTTGATTTCAACCTTGGAACCTTCATGGTATACAATGAACCATCAATGGTCAAGGCTCTTCTATGGACTACAGTGAACAATTGAAGAAATTTTAAAAAGTTGATTTCGATTCACCTATAGGGAACCATCAATGGTGTATAGTGCACAATCGCAGATTTTTAAAAACTTAAAATCAGACCATCTATGATCTACAGTCAACAACCATCGATGGTTGTAAGGAATCATCGATAGTAATAGCTCTTGTTTGAACAATAACAAACTCTTGTTTCGTACTGATATTTATTTTAGATGATATAGTACAGGGGAAAACATGTATATGAAGGTCACGAGATGAAACAATGTAAAAATTAGCATTTACGTTGATTTAAGCCTTGGAACCATCGATGGTCTATAGTGAACCATCGATGGTCAAGGCTCATCGAAGGTGTACAGTAAACAATTGAAGAAATTTTAGAAAGTTGCTTTTGAACCATCGATGGTCAACAGGGAACCATTAATGGTGTATATGCACAATCGCAGATTTTGAGAAACTTAAAATCAGACCATTGATGATCTGCAGTCATCCATAATGGCACTTAGGGAACCATCAATGGTCGTGAGGAACCTTTAATGGTAACGACGCATTTTGGTAGATTTGAAGAGTTAATCACAACCGTTCGTTGATCCCTTTCATCTCCAACTTCTACTATTATTTTAATATCTTTTTTCTTACTTATCAAAGGCTATATAAGATGAGAAGAGATCATCTTTTGGAGAGTTTCTATGCTTTGAGAAAAGGAGAGCTTTTGGAGAGAAATAAAGAGAGAGATTATTCTAGGGCATATGAAGAAAAATTGATTTGTGATTCGGATCCCTAGAGCCTCA
Organism: Asparagus officinalis; assembly: GCF_001876935.1. NCBI lineage: Eukaryota > Viridiplantae > Streptophyta > Magnoliopsida > Asparagales > Asparagaceae > Asparagus > Asparagus officinalis. The sequence goes on along the minus strand of NC_033801.1, from coordinate 90,040,293 downwards.
TCAAACTCTTTCTCGTCACGCTCAATATCTTCGAACTATTAGCAAGAAGAGTTGCCCTTAGATTTAAACATCATCACTATTTCTTCATTAAGCTTCGCTTCAATCTTTTGAAGAACGTTTTGTTTAGAAAAAGGGCTATAAGATCTTTTCGATTTGCACTTAAACTATTTGGGTAGTTTTATTTTATCTTGTTTTTATAGGATACTCAAGCCGGTGATAATTGAGTGTTTGGACTAGCTAGGGCTAGGTCTTGCTTATCTGTGAGAAGTTAGGTTAGACGACTGATTTTGTGTAGATTTTACTGTGCAGTCTTTATAAGCATACTGAATGAGTTGTGATTCAAGTGAACTCTAGTCATAGTGAAGAAGCTCATTTATGAGACGAAAGAGGATGTAGGATTATTATCCAAACTACTATAAAAATCTCGTGTGCTTCTTGGTTGGTTTTTAGTTTTATTATTCACTTTTAATTTTATATATTTTCGCTGCTTATTCTATATTTCAGTGAAGAATTGTAGCAAACCTATTCATCTCTGCCCTCTCTAGGCTTGCATCTCAGATCCAACAATGGTATTAGAGTCATGTTACCCATCTTTAGGATTCATAACCTAGGGTAGAGGTGTCAAATTTGATCGCCGCAATGGCTTTTCTTGAGGGACAGACTATGAACTAACCCTCACTTTTCGATTGGACAAACTACACCTGTTGGAAAGCACGCATGAAAGTTTTTTTATCGTTCACTATTTATGATGTTTGAGTATGTTGAACACAGCCACACTACAATTGTAGAAGATGTTACAATCATCGCTTCTAGGGATAAGTGCATTGTACAGGACAAACAGCTTTATTCATTGAATACTAAAGCCATGAATATTCTTTATTATTCTTTAACTGCGGAAGAATTTAATTGCGTTTCAAATTATACTACTACACAGAAAATTTAGAGAATGTTGGAGGTTATACATGAGAGAACTTCACAGGTCAAAGAGGCAAAACTTATAATACTCATGAGCAAATATGAGAATTTCAAAATGATGGTCTCGGAGAGTATTCAGGATATGTTCACGCGACTTATTGACATTGGGAACAAATCAAAAGGTTTATGGAAAGAATATGACAACAAAGAATTATCTATATAAAAATTATTTATTCTCTTTCTAGGAATTGGGAACCAAAAGTAACAACTATAGAGGAATTGCAAAAAAATAATTTTGACTTAACTCATGATGATCTTATAGGTAATCTTCTTATACATGAATTTTGATTGAAAGAGAGAGAAAATAATTCTGAAGATGATTCTAAGAAAAATTTGTTAGCCTTGAAGGCGAAAAAGGAGAAATCTTAATCCGAAAAGAAGAAAAATTCAAGCTTGAGGTTTGAAGATGAAGATAGTCAAGTTGGATTCATTGTGAAAGGATTTGAATCTTTTCTCATATTAAAGAATGGATAGAAATATCTTCAAAATAGATGAAATCGGTTTACTAAGAAGGTAAATAAATATTCTTCAAGTGAATCTAGAACTAAACCTATATGTTATTGTTGTAGGAAAGGTCACTACAATAACAAATACCATTTGAACAAGAAAGAGTAGAAGATAGAGGGCAAAAGTTTAAAATTGACAACTTGAGACATGATGATGGTGAAGAATTTGAATTTGAGTCGAGTGAGGATGAGAAGAAGGCAAGTCTATGTGTTAAGGGAAGAAACGACACAACTTCAGATTCAAAACAATGTGAAACACATGATACAGAAAGTGATAACTCGGAGAATGAGGTATATCCCTCATATGATGATTTATACTCCAAGTATAAAGAGATACTTAATCAACTTGAGAAAATTACTGAATAATATGAAGTGACAAAGCGAATGAATACTAATTTTTGGAAAGAAAAGAAAATCTTATGTGAGAAGTTGAATCATTTTCTTTAAATTTGGATTCACATAATTCACCTTGTGACACTAATACAATTAAATACATGTTTAGAAGACAAAATCAAAATTTCTTGTCTATCTAAGCAACTAAATGATAAAATCATTGAAAATAAAAAACTAATTACTAAAGGAGAGTTTGGCAACCATGGCATTTTTACCGTTTTTGTTTTTTTTAAACAATGAAACGTGTTTGGCAACCGGGGTGATTTTTTGACTTGACCCTTTACAAAATCCAAAAAATAAACACTTTTCTTAAAACACCAAAAAATATGTTTTGTTATTCTATTTTTTCATCTAAGCCGCCGCGTCGCACGCCGCGGCTGCGCCTAGCGCGCTGCTCGTGGCGGCCGTCGACTAGGCCTGCCGCCACCACGCCGCGCGCTATCGGCGCCCTGCCCGCTGCCCTGCCCGCCACTGCCCTATGCACCGCCGTTCCGCCGGCCCGCGGCGCTGAACGGAGCATCGGCTGTGCCGCCGGCCGCCGCTGCCATTCTTTCATCTAAGGGCCGCTGGGCCGTCGGCCGTTCATCGGCCGGCCGCCACGCCGGCTGCGCTCGTCGCCACCGTCCGCCAACCGATGACACACCGTCGTTGCCGCTGGCTGCCGCCACCCGCCGTCGCCCGGCCGTTGCCCGTTTTTCCGGGGCCGTTCCCAGGGGCCGCATGCGCGCGTACGCTGGCTCGTCGGCTACCACGCACCGCCGCTGCTGCCGGCTGGCCCCGGCTGCCGCCACCGTCCTCCCTCACATAGCCCGCCGCCCGCCCGTCGCCGGCCCGCTAGCCGCGCACGGCTGGCCCGTCCGGTCGTCCGCGCGCCCGCGCGATGCCGCCTGGCGACCGCCGGACGTTCGCTGCCGCACCGCTGTCGCGCGTCGCCGTCGCCCGCCGGCCGCGCCGCCGCCTCCGCGTCACCGGACCCGCAGCACTTTGCTGCCGGTGGTCGTCCGCTCCGCCGGCGCCGTACCGACGCGACCAGTCATCGTCGCCGGCCAGTCCGGCATCCACCCCCTGCTCGCGCGCCGCCGCTACGTCGCCAATCACGCTCGCACCGCTCGTCGCCAACCGCTCGCCGCCCGTCGTCATGGCCCCGTCCACCGCCCCGCCCGACTAGCCGGCTGCCCTTCGCCACACCGGCCGCCGCCGTCGTCACCGCCGCTATATAAATAATAACTATAAATGGTATTTTAAAAACACGTTTGAAAAATAAACACCATGGTATGGTGTTTTTTTAAAAAAACTCTACAAAAAGAAACACTTTGGTTACCAAACACATTCTAAGGTAAATGACTTATTGTGTGATTTGTCTTCAAAATAAACTAAGTTCAAAACTAGATGTACAACTATTATTTCCGAGAATGAACAACTTAAGTACAAAAATATTAATATGAAAAAGGCCATGAAAAAAAATTCATTGGGCTCTAAAGGGTTGAACTTAGTCCTTTCCAATTAACGATTTGCTAAAGCTAAAACTATACTTAGTTATTCATACTCAGGAAAATACAAAAAGTTTTAATCTTCTTTTGCAAAAGGAAATAATCTAGATTGCTTTACACTTATGCTTGATGCTACTTATCATACTATCTGTGCTCTGTGTCCTAAAATGGGTCATGTATCTACCTGAATGAGGTATAGATTAAAATAGTAAAGTAAATTTGGGTATCAAAAAGTAACAATTCCTAACCAAGGGGGTACCTATATAGATACCTAGGTCATACTTATCTGCTTTTCTACTGTGGAAAGCTAATCAATTGAAGTATCGTGTCTTGTCAAGAATGGTGGCTGGTATTCTTGATGTTCCTATTTTTACGGTAGCATCAGAGTCTACGTTGGCGGGAGGGCAATTGATACGTATCGAGCATCTTTAGATTCAAAAACAGTTGAAGCATTAATATGTGGATGGGATTGGATGCGAAAGTTCCATGGTATAAAGAAAAAGAAGGTAGTGATTTATTTGAATTCAATGCAGAAATTAGAGTTCATAAAATTTATTAATATTGTGTTAATTTGTATGCTTACAGGTTGAAGATGAGATAAGAGAAGTGAAGATTACCTTACCAGAATATAAATTGCAGGTATGATTATATGTCTGAGTGATTTATTTTTATAGTTTGATGAGAACAAGACCATGTAGGGTTATGATGAATTGTCTTTGCTCATTCCTTTATGTATCAGATTTTATCTATGCCTCTGTTTGCATTTTCTCTTGAATATTTAATATCATTTTTTCATTCTGAATATGGCTAATTTATATGATATATTGAAAATTGCTAGTATTACTTGCTTCACGACATCTGTGAAACCTTCCCAAGAAAAGTACTCATTATTTTGTATTGAATCCCAATGAGCCTATGATGACAAGAACAAGTATGATAAGCATTTAACATCTTGTAATGAACTTTAGAGAAAGATCGTTTAAGTACAAGCACTTCAAATATATCAAGTGTATCAACTTCATTTCTTATCTCATCCAAGATCACCTTATCCTCTAATCAGAATTTGACATTAAACAGACCTTCTTAGACTTCTTCACCAACCTTTTCAGTGAACAACCTGCTTCTAGACTCAGCATAAATTGGAACTTTCTCTACCCTTCAAATCATGTTGATCTTCCTGCTTTGGATGAACCTTTTTCTAAGGAAGAGATTAAACAGGCTGTTTTTGGTTTGCACCTAGACAAATCCCCTGGTCCGGATGGTCTCCCCATCTTATTCTTTCAGAACTTTTGGTCTGTCATTCACAATGATGTTACATCTTTTATCCAATCTCTTTATTATGATGCAAATCCTCTTCATTTTATCAATTACTCCTATATTTGTCTCATCCCCAAGAAGGAAGGGGCCAGTACTCCTTCTGAATATAGACCCATCAGCCTTATTAACAGTTCTGTTAAGATTTTCACTAAGATTTTTGCCAACCGGCTTAAGCCTCTTATATCCTCCTTTGTGGACCAGTCTCAATCTGCCTTTCAAAATGGTAAATCTTCTCTTGACTCTATTATCCTTTCCCATGAAATGATCAACAGCTGCTCCTCTAGGAAAAAAGAACTCTGTACCATCAAGGTGGATTTTTTTCAAAGCTTTTGACTGTGTTAACTGGAGTTTCCTTCTCTCCCTTCTTCAAGCCATAGGCTTTAGCCCCCGATGGTGCCACTGGATTTCCCTCATCCTATCCTCCTCTAAGTCAGCAGTTCTTATCAATGGTTCTCCTTTCTCTTTCTTTCAATGTCACTATGGTCTTAGACAGGGAGATCCCCTCTCTCCTATGCTTTTTCTGTTAATTGTGGATGTCTTAAACAATATGATCTATGCTAGTTTCCAAGCTGGTGACCTTTCTGATCTCAACCTCAAAGGTGAACTTAACACTATCAGGTCCCTTCAGTTTGCAGATGATAGCCTTATATTTTGCAAAGCTGAGCATAGGGACATTCATACCCTCAAATCTATCATGTTTATGTTTGGTAGTATCTCTGGCATGAACGTCAACCCCTCCAAAACCACTCTCTACTACCTCAGCAAAGTCTCTAGCAGGGGAGCCTATCTGGCTAATAGGCTTAACTATTCCATTAGCCCCCTTCCCTTTATCCTATCTTCCCGCCCCCCCCCCCTCCCAACCCTTAAAAAAAGGCTCATTGACTAGAAGGGAATGACAACCTCTCCTTGATTCTTTCTCCAAAAAGTTAGCCCTTTGGAAAAATAAGTCTTTGTCCATCGGAGGCAAGATCACTCTTGTTAAATCAGTCCTATCCTCTCTCCCCTTATATTATATGTCCTTTAAACTTCCCAGATGGTTTCTCAATGCTATTGATAAAATTAGAAGAAACTTTCTTTGGGGCTCATACCAACATACCTCTAAATCTAAAAGTTTGGTTAAATGGGGTATTGTCTGTAAAGCTAAGAACGAAGGGGGTTTAGGAGTTATTAACTTGTACTCCTTTAATATTGCTTTACTTGCAAAGTGGATTTAGAAGACCCTTGACAAGGACTCTTATATCAGTATAGTGATTATGTCTATATACTCTGTTAATGGCTCAAATCCTATTTCTTATCTCCCTAGAGTCTCGGCATCTAAACTGATTAAGGATTTATTCTCTATTCATGAACCTTTTTTTCCAATTGGTTCAGTGGAAGCTTGGAGATGGCAAACTTTATAGATTTTGGCAGGACAAATGGTTGGGGGATAACTCCCTTTGCAGTCTCTTCCCCAGAGTGTATCAGTTAGCTTTTGTTAACTCCCCTTCCATTTTTTCCCATGGTGCTTTTATTAATAACTCCTGGAAGTGGCACCCCATTATTAGAAGAGGCATATTCAATGATGATAGAAACTTTATTGAAGAGCTTTATAACTAAACTTGAGGCATCCATCCCTCGTGTTGTATCAATCGGAGACAGCTTACAATGGCCCTATCACCCTTTAGGCAAGTTCTCAGTTAAGTCCTTCTATAATATTATCAACACAGGAGGTATTTCTTTCCATCTGTTTAACTTCATCTGGAAATATAATGTTCTCCTCAAGGTTAAGGTTTTCTTTTGGTCTTTGAGCTACTACAAACTTAATACTAAGGATGTATTATTCAAGAAAGGTTGGACTGGAGACCCTGTTTGCCCTCTGTGCAGTACTGAACAAGAATCTCATGACCACCTCTTCAACTCCTGCCAGTTCACTAGATCCGTTTGGGATCTCCTCCTTCCTAATGTCCAGTCTGGTAACTGGACGCAGGGGATTTGTCCTCTCATCTCTACTCATCGTGATTTCATTAGTAACCTAAGTATTAACTCTATTTGGAATGACATCCTCCCTTGCTGTTGCTGGTGGATTTGGATTAGTATGAACAAGATTATTTTCAATTAGTCTTTTATTCCCAGTCATATTATAGCTGCTAATGTTGCTCAATACACCCTGTTATGGACAGGTTCTTCCAGTAGCAGAAAGGCTTCCTCTATGCACAGAGCTGCTATTGAGCTAGGCTTTAAGAGGTTCGTTAAACTTGGAACTGTTGATGAAGTGGTGGACAATCTCTCTGTTTGATCTGGTATCGGATAGTATGCAGCTTCTCTGTTGCTCTTTTGGGATTGATTTTGTATCAAACTTATGATGTCTCTTCTTTCTGGCTAGCCCCCTCTTCTGTCTGGCTAGCCCCTGTTTTTTTGTCTTCTTTCTTTTCTTCTTTTCTTTTTTTATGGTTTTCAGGTCCTCTTTCATATGGATGCGTGGAAACATGGAAGATTTAGTCTGGTTGGTGACGATAAGGTCCGCTCCCAACCAACTAAATCTTCTTTTGGTTTTGCAACATCCGTATTTTTATAATGGTTGTTAATATTTTCTCGTACTTCGGTTATATATATACATGATAAGAGCTTCTTGCTCTGTTTTTCACATCAAAAAAAATATATCAAGTGTATCACGAATAACTATGAGCATGCAGCTAGAGAATGAACTGGAGCTTACCACATGACTGCAAAACTTTTGAGTCTTAAGGTTGACCCCTATGATAGAGACTCCAGTGAGAACTAACAGTAGTTTCCTGGTAGAAGAACAAATGTCATGACCACTATCCATCTTATTGTAATTTCATAAGGTCTTGGCTACTTGAAATTAATAACTTATAGAGTATATCATGCAGGAAAACATATGTATCATATATGTAAAAAAGAATTAAAGCAACATATCCAAGTGAACAACGCAACAAATAAATTATGATGCGTACACCTTTACAAATGTGTGGTAAGATTTTGTTTCACTTAACTTAAGAGAAATTTGCAAGTTATAGTATGCTCCTTTTAGGTCCTGAAAAAGATTCAAAAATGATAGGTTCTCTTAACTGTCTTAGTTCTGAGAAAAGATTCTATCGCCTGTTAAGAATCTCGTTACAATCATTTTTTCTCAAGTACATAAGAGGAGAATGTTGATTTGACTTCTCCTTTGTTTAACATGGGTTCTGTGTAGCGAAAGGATTCCTCACTCGATGCTTGAGTAAAACTTGCTTCCCGTTGACGATCAGATTAAGATCGCTTCAATTCAAGGAGAGGATTAGCCTCTGTTGATGGCTTAGTTCACAAGAACCGAAGTTTGGATCTCAAAGGAGCGCCTCTCTAATTGGCTTCTGAACTCTCTCTTGCTCTCTATGTGTGCCCGTGCATGCTCGTGGCCTCTTCATAGTTGCTTGCGGCTATTTATAAGCCTTTTAGCATATAATTAACTGACGCGCTAATCGTGGGGTTAAGGAGCGTAACTGACTCCTTAAATTTAGCCCACGTAGGCTGACTGGGTCTTCAAAACCGTTATAGTCAAACTTCACTTGGTGAGACGAGACTCGCTGCGTGGCGAGGTTCATCAGATAAGACGATCCTTGATGCATAGCGAGGTTCGTCTGACAAAGTGAGTTTCGCTATAGGTGAGCATCACAATAAGTCTCGTAGACTTCTTCTGATGAACTTCGTCTGCACTAATGAGCTTTGTGTTTAATAATAAGTCTCATCTTCACTGACGAGCTTCATTTTTTGAAGGATAAGGCGTTGAGAGCCTTGTTTCTAGGCGAACTTCATCTTCAATGACGAGCTTCATTCTCTGAGAGGTGAGGCACTGTTTGACGATGTTCGTCTGTGGATGGACTTCATCTCTTGGATGAGCTTCATCTTCTAGAGAAATTTTGTCTCTAGGCAAACTTTGTCTTCAATGTTGAACTTCATTTTTGATGATGAGCTTCGTCTCCTATGATGAGCTTGTTGGCTGAGATGAGGTACGTCATGATAATGACCCATACAACTCTCGTCTGAAAACTTTGAAGGGGGTCTCATCACTATGTGCGAGCTTCATTAGACCCATGTGGAACTATCAGTCAAGTCTTGTCAGCATTAAATGCAGCACACCTCTATCATCGTGCTTTTTCTGACCCGATAAATGGTTGCTAGCTAGGGCCTTGAGATCCACAGAGCGGATCTCCACTGCTAATTTGATTTCCCACTTATAAATAGGTGAATGTCTCTAACGAAGTTGATTCATCTTCTTTAAGCCTTCAAAGCCTTAGGCGTTTTCGTCTTCACTGAGCACCCGCCTCTGATTTTCTTAACCCATTTTCTTCAAACTTTGAACCCATGGCCTCAAAATCTGCTGTCGGAAAAGGGAAGGGCAAGAAAGTTGCTAGTTCTTCAAGCGAGGCCACCACCTTTCCTGTCATCTCAGGTAATGCGCTCGAACGTGAGATTTTCATTTAGAACAATTGAACTTTGCCTTATTTTTGCTTGATTTTCGAAGGAGACGAATAGTTTGTCCTTTTAAGATGAGGTCCGTCTGTCGGACGAAGTTTGTATGTTTGGCGAGGCTCGTCTGTTAGACGAAGTTCGTCTATTGGGCAAGGCTCGTCTGTCTAACGAGGCTCGTACCATTTCTTGGGTGAAGTTCACCTTTTGGCCAAGCTTTATCTTCTCTGACTAACTTTGTTGTTATGGATTCTTGCAATTTTTCATTCTTCCACTTCGATTCCCCTACGTGGTGACATCGGATCAGATACCACTCAAATAGGAATAGACTAGTCCTGCCTCCTTATACTCAAGAGCCTTCCTATTTTTCAGAGCTGATGGTAGGTGGTATTCCGTGAACTCTCTGAGCCTTCGAATTCCATGCTAAGGAATTTGATCACCGACGCTTCCTTGGAGGCAACTAACCGAAGCAGGATCCCAAAGCCTGCTTATCTGTTTGGTGATGCCACATCCAACCTCGATATGTTAGATCTAGGGACATATCGGTGGCTTGGGATAGTGGGTGATGTTAGACCCTAGAGGGGGGGTGATTAGGGTCTTATGCTAATCTAATCCGATTAAATGCCAATTTAAATATATTAACAAGTTATCCTAGCAAGTATGAAATACAACAATGTATATGAGCTAGGATAAGTAATATGAACAACAAAGAGATATATCCTATATGATGAATATGTATATATGCAAGGATATATAAACAACACAAGGGTAAAATAAACAATCTACACAAGTGATAGGGTAATATGATGAGCAATACACAAAGGCGATATAAGATATGAAAACAAGAATAAGAACGCCAATGCAATCACAAACACACGATATGATCACGGAGTTCGGACCTTCCGTCCTATGTCTCCGCTCCCCACTCCCGGGGAGAATTCCACTATCACAATCGGGTTTTCTACGTTCACCCGAACAACGTTTACACCTCACACTCGACTTTCTAGCTAACCGAAAACTTTACAATCGACACTCTTGCAATCACACTCTACACCCTCACAAGTGTTGGACCTACCAGGGAGAATTCCACTATCACAATCGGGTTTTCTACGTTCACCCGAACAACGTTTACACCTCACAGTATCGGTTTTCAACGCTCACCGATCAACGTCACTCCTCACAATTGGTTTTCTAGTTCACCGAAAACTTTCACACCACACTCGGTTTCTAGCTCACCGAAAACCTAACAATCTCACAATGTAACAAATATAAATTGTTCTCTAATATGGATGAGAACACAATAAAAGCCCACACTCAATGTTACAACTCTCACAACCCTAATATACTATGTATGCAAATACAATAAGCTCAAGTGGGTGTGTGTAAACAATGAGTGAAATCAAAATCAAAACTAAACTCAATTAAAATCTAGCATATAGAAATTATAAACAAAATAATAAATAGCTAGAAATGAGTTTAGAGATTCTTCTCTGAATAACAAGATGGAGAGATGGAGATTGAAGCCCAAACAAGAAGATGATCTCCTCCACTTGTGAAAACTTCTTCACAAACAAAACAAACCCTTAAACACACTTTAAACCCTTGTTTAAAACTTATTTTAAAAACTTCTTTTCATCTATAAAACATTTCTTAAGTTCTGAAAAGAGATCAGCAATTGGGTATTTATACCCACTCAAGATCTAAACAAAAACCCCAAACAAAATGACAAAACAGTCCCCAGAAGACAGCTCAGAAAAATAGCCGTTAGTGTCTAACGGATCTATTGTCGGTCGA
>NC_033801.1:89970202-90016032 GCF_001876935.1 Asparagus officinalis | reverse complement strand
TTTTTTTAAGACTTTTGAAAATATGTTAAAAATAACAAATGAAGTCCAAAAATTATGAAACTTTGGAAAATGTATATACACATGTAAATGAACATGTTACAAAAGGAATTTTCCAAATTGCATTTCCCATTTGTGAAAAATCATCATTTTGCAAAATAGTTCAAAACACGAAAATATAAACACATGAGTTTGATGTTTTGACCTAAACCAACTTTTAAAACTTTACAAAATGATTTTATAGACTTAGTAAAACATGTATGAACTGATATTGAAGTCTATAAACTAATAATACAATATTTTCACAAAATTGCATATTCTATGCAATTATCAAAAAAACACAATGGTAAATATGAAATATGTGATTTCATATTATAAACATGAAAACCCAAAACCATGCATGTATATATATAACTAGATATATATATACATAGAAAACAAAACTTATGTATATATATATAACTATATATATATACGAAGAAACCAATAAGTGTGTGTGTATACGATATTGAGCTTAGAGTATCTAACACACATAATATAACACCTAAACTAAAATTACCCAAGCATTGATCTTGATCTTCATTGAGCTCAACTTGGTACACGTGCGGATGAAGCTTGAACTTGATCTTTAACTTGAATTGCAAGGCTTCACCGACATTCCGCCAACCTTCTTTGGATATGATCGTTGAAGCTCTATTCCATCCATCCTCCAACTACGTTGTTTGTCTACAATAAATACGAAAACACAAATGCTAGACAAACAACATTAGTGGTAAATTGTTTGTTAAACATCATCAAAACAAGAAGGCCAACAGGTGAGTGATGCCTCTTCACGCGTCCCATGCCACATGACTATTCCCTCACCTCCCTCGGAGCAACTTCAGTCTCCCAAAAGATGGAATGGGAGATGGAATTTTAACAATAAAAAACTAAAGAATTGGTGGAGAGGAGGCTTGATGCCACCGTGAGAAACCCAGTGATTTTTGCACAAGAAGGCGTTGGAAGAAACTGAAGCAGAGCATAAGAGGTCATCATACAAACCTGTGGACAAACATTACAACGCTGTTCGATTTATTTGAGTTCAGTTCATGTAATTCGACTCTTGCAGCTGTAGCTTCAATCATCTTGTGAATAAAATTATCATTTTATTCATCAATTATTCTCTTCTTTTGCGCAATCAATACTTAGGATTTTTAGCAAACCCTCAGCTATCAACAGATTTAACGTGTCTTTACCAACTGCCGTTTGAGTTGGACTAGCCATGCTTTTTCTCTTAGTATAGTAAGTTGTCGAGGAGTTTCTCTTAGGACTAACGCTAAGATTTCTCCTCTATCCTTAGCCGTTCGGGCTTCAAATTAAGAGTTGAGTATGATTACAATAGTTAAGTCGTAATCAAGTTTGGTTGTATCGTTTAGCGTAACAATTTAACCTAAGGGTTTGAAAGCGAGGCTCATCACATGGTAGGGCTCCTATTTTAAGAAGAGGTCACTTGCAAAAATGACTGATGGAGTGTGATGATATCATTAATGCAATAACGATCTCAAATTTGAATAGTAACTCATCACTTGGTAGGTCACTATTTGGGAATAAGGGGGTAGATATGGGCACATCACATGGTAGGCCACTATCAACGAACAACGTCATTTACAGGAATGACAGTATGAAAATAATCAAGTCATTCGGTGACATGGGAGTATAACGACTGTGATTGAAATAGATGTGCATCACATGGTAGGCCACTATCTTCGATCGCTCCAAGGAGATAGAACGTTCGGAAAAGAGAAATCAGTTAGTGAATCATCATATAGTAGATCACTATACTGATTGAATGATTAGTAGAAGCTCATCGCATGGTAGACCACTACTTGGAATATTCTCTAATGAGGTTTTAAGAGTTGACTATAAGAAGTAATAGTTAACGTGATAGTATTTTGTGGACCCAACATCCTGTTGAAAAGGATTAGTGGGAGAATCTAGTGGGAGATTGAACTATCAGAGTTAATTGTTAACATAATAGTTTTGTGTGGACCCGCCATCCTATTGAAGAGGATTGGTGTGAGAATTTGGAGGAAATTGACTATTAGAGGTAATTGTTAACATGATAGTTTTGTGTAGACCCGTCATCCTATTAGAGAGGATTTGTGGGGGAGTTTGGAGGGTAGTAATGGATAAAATTTTCACCTTGGTTAACCACGTAGGGGTTGAAATAGCATTTTTGCTCTTAACAACACTGAGGATCATGTTCCTCGATATTGTTAAGGTGAATATGGTCACTGCATCTATGGTGTTCGAACCTGCAGCATTGTTGAGATATGGATTAATCTCTTTTTCTTTCGCATGAACACAATAGTCTTCGTCAATCATGAAGACTTTTGCAGGGAAAGGGCCGGTATATAAGAAGCCTATGGGTAGTACTTCTTCAGAAATTTACCGTTGATAGACATTATGATCTTGTCACCATCTTGATTGATTAGGCGATATGCTCCATTTGAGTAGACCGTTTCTACTACAAATGGTCCTTCCCATTTTGATTCAAACTTTCCTTTCTTTTTGAAGTTCAAAATCATTAGGCGTCGGATGGCGAGAACCAAGTCACCTTCCTTAAAAATGCGTTGTTTGACTTTCTTATCAAACGCTTTGGAGATTCGAGCCTGGTAAAGCTCAATATACTGTTGAGCTTGTAGTCACTTTTCATCTATCACTTCAAGTTCTTCAAGACGTCAGTGATGACTTTCTTCTGTTATCATGCCAGTCATGAGTGCTATCCGAAGAGATAGAATTTGGACTTCCAATGACAAAACGACTTCACATCTGTATACTAAGGAATATGATGTAGCGCCTGTTGGTGTACAAACCATCGTGCAGTACGCCCATAACCTTTGACCCAACTTCTCATTCCAGTCTCGTTTGCTGGTGGAGACTAACTTAGTGAGAATTTTGATGATGGTCTTATTAAAAGCTTCTACTTGTCCATTCGCAGCAAGATTATAGGCTGTCGATGCCAAGTTTCTGATTCTGAACTTGTTACAGAATCATGTAAAAGACTGGCTAACAAACTAGGGTCCGTTGTTATGGATGATGCGCCTTGGGACATCATACCTGTATATGATGTGATGTTTGATGAATTTGACCATATCACATATTTTGACTTCTCTCAATAGGATTGTTTTGGCCTATTTGGAAAAGTAATCGGTTGTCGCTAGGATAAATCGATGTCCTTTCATGGAAGGCAAGGAAATTGGGCTAATAATATCCATACCCCATGTTGCAGATGGCCATGAAGTGACTAAAGGATGCAGATGCTCCGGTGGTTGATGCATGTAGTTAGCATGTATTTGGCAGGTGTGACATAGTTCGGAGTAGGCAATGGCGTCGCTGACCATCTTTGGCTAGTAGTAGCCAAGACTACGTAGTCAGTCCCACAACTTAGGTCATGGATGGTGAGCTCCACCAATGCCATCGTGGGCTTCTTTAAGGGCTTCTTCTGCTTCTTTATTCAATAAGCAATGAAGTAGCAGTCGTACGCTCTCTTATACAAGATTTACGATAAGGAATCGTAATAGAATCTCAGCGCTCGTCTGTGGATGGATTCTCTTTCTTTTACATCTTTAGGTAGCAAACCGTATAAGACGTAATCGATGATCGGGAATCACCAATCTCTAGGCTCGAATGCCTTAGACTCTTCATCTACGACGTTGACTTGTAATGCATATTTCGGTCGGAACAGTTGGTTGCTGGCTACAGTGACCCATTGAGTATTTCCTTTAGGTAGAGCTAGTGTAGCTGCGAGTGATGCGTTGGCATATGTATTCTTGAGGCGATGCATGCAATCAATGTAGAAGCCTTTAAAAGAATTAGCCAATGTGATAGTCACTTCATGGTAAGGGACCAGATCCTCATGTCTGGCTTCAAACTCCCCTTTTAACTGGTTGATGATGAGCTTCGAGTCGCCATATGCCTCTAGGTGCTTTACCCCTAACTTCTTGGCTAAATTAAGACCAATGAGCAAAGCATTGTACTCGGCCACATTGCTAGGACATGGCTCCATCAATGAAAAGGCTCGAGGTAATACATGATTTTGCGGAGAAACTAAGACTACCCCCACTCCAGCGATGATTGTAGCTTTAGGGTCTATTCTTGATGCACTGTCAAAGAATAATTGTCATACCGGTTCTTTTGAGACCATATTGGCTTCGCCAGTCTCATCCAGCATGTCTTGGTATAAATTGACTTTTCCCTCCAAGGGGTGGCTTGCAAGTAGATCGCATATAGCCTGGCCTTTTACCACCTTCTGTGGCGTAAAGTAGATGTCGTATTGGGATAGCATCAATGCTCATCTTACAAGTTGCCAGTTTAATGCGTCGGGTTGCGTTATGAATACCCGTATCGGGTTGACTTTGGAGATAATATGTATGGTCTACCCGACCAAATAATATCGCATCTTTTGGATCGCGAAGACCAAGGCCAAACATTCCTTCTCGACAAGTGGATAATGGTTTTCAGCTCCTAATAAAGTCATGCTAAGATAGTAAATAGCTTTCTCATGGCCATGATCATCGTCTTGCACTTGGAGTCCTCCTAAGGCATGCTCCGTAGCTCAGACGTATATCAGGAACGAAATTCCTAATTTTGGTGTGACCAATATTGGCAGGCTGGAGAGATATAGTTTGATCTCCTCAAATGCCTTCTGGCAGGTCTCATCCTAGACGAAGGATACACCTTTCTTCATAAGATTTAAGAATGGCTGGTACTTGCATGAAAAGTTAGAAATGGATCTGTGGATATAAGCCAGACACCGCTGTAGACCATGAAGTTCCTTAAGATTTTTGGGAGGCGAAAGTTCTTGAATGGCTTTGACTTTATTCAGGTCAAGATGGATTCCATTAGCCGTGACCACAAACCCAAGAAATTTGCCTCTGACCATTCCCAGGAAGGACTTGCTTGGATTCATCTTCAATTGATGTGATCGTATAAGGTTGAACATCGTCTTCAAGTCATGCATATGATCATCTTTGCTACGGCTTTTAACAACCAAATCGTCGATGTAGCATTCCACTATCTTTCACAAGTGTTCCCGAAAAATAGTGGTCATAGAACGTTTATACGTGGTACCACCGTTCTTCAATCCGAAGGACATTACTGTATAATAATATATTCCTGAAGGTGTTCGAAAAGAAGTATGCTCCTCGTTTTTAGTATACATCTTGATTTAGTTGTACCCTAAGCATTCATCCATGAATGACATCCTTTCAAATCCACACATATTGTTATAACGTCTGTAAGGGGCAATGGGAAATCATCTTTCAGACATGCCAAATTCAAGTCACAGAAGTCGATGCACACTCAAATCTTACCATTCTTTTTTAGAACCGGGACGATATTAGCCACCCAATCTGGATGCTGCTCCTCTCAGATAAACCCTAAATTGATGAGTTTCTTGACTTTAGTTTCGATTGCCTCCATGATTTGTGGACGGAATTGCCATTGCAGTTGTTTAACAGGCTTGGCATCTAGTTTGATGTTAAGGTGGTGCATGGCCACCTGAGAATCAATGTCGGGCATGTCCTTGTAATTCCAAGTGAACACATCAATATACTCGCGTACAAGAGCAATGAGATATTTCTTTTCTTTAGGTGGCAGGCTATCACTTATGAATATGGGCTTTGGATTAGATTCATCTCCTATGTTCACCTGAATTACCTTCTCGTCAGTAGGAGACTCACGCTGTTTGAAGCGGTTTTCCCACTGCATGCTGAGTTGTCGACTCAAGGGATCCTCGAATAGGGGTAATTGGTCATCCTCCTGAGTTTCGCTTGGGAGAGCTGAGGTCATGTAAACCATAAATCTCTTGAACATTGCCCCTGTATTGGTGTTCGAATCCTAGCAGGTTTATTCGGAAGAAGAGCTAATGGAGTAGTCGTCCGACCCTTCACTAGCTTCGAAACACTATGTTGGCGGCGGAGATATGTATCCCATTTCCCTACGAGTTTTGTCGTAATAGTTATCAGGTTTCCCTTTTGGTACAAAATGGGTAAGTGGAGTGTGTCGGCCTCTTCCGAAATTTGGACCTCCTACATAGGAAAAGTCGTATCCCATTTTGTCCATGATGCGGTGTGTTGTTGGCCTGAAATGTGAGAATTAAGGAGTTTCTTGTTCTTCTTCGGATTCATCCCAAAAAGTTTGGAGTGGGCCTACAGTTTTCCCAAAGATGATGTCTTCTTGATTTCTCCTCCTAGCAGGCACCACAAAGACGGCTTGTGAAGATTCAATATGTCGCCGACTTGTTGTGAAAGATGAATGGATCAGCATGTGTAGTGCTGACTCAGCATATAGTCATGATAAAGGATCTGGTGATATGTTGGCGCTTATACCTAATATGTCAGAGTTAGATTCAACGAACGATAAGTAAGCTAAATCCTCATTATTATTGAAGATAATTTCACCGTCATCATCAGCGGTGTCATTTACATCAAGGCTCTCAAGGCCAATCACGACGGGATTAATATCATTAAAGACAATCCCCTGTTTGTATTCGGGCTCAGTATCGGCCACTGTCGAGGTCCTTAATTGGTGATACATCAGACAGCTCACCATCTAGGTGGTGGATAGAATCAGTAAAATAATTCTCTACACCCTTGAATGGTTACTTTTCCACGACCAATGTTTTAACCTCACCACTCTCATCCATGTACTTCATGCACTGATGTAGAGTGGATGAGACAATCAAGTTGTTATGGATCCATGGTCGATCCAATAGCAAATTGTAAGATGTTTCTACGTTAATGACGTAGCATGTGACATCCGTCTTCAAGTCCCCCATTTAGCATTTGAGGGTGATCTTGCCAAGAGGATGGGTATTTGAGGCGTTAAAGCCATAGATGGTAGTCCATGTTGCTGACAAGCAGTGAAGCAGGATCCCAAGATGATTGATGAGCCTCAAAGGTAGATGCTCAGGGCCGAACCAGGGTCAACCTGGATTTAGTCTACCCAAACAGAGCCAATATATCTCATGAATTATAAAGGCCTATCATGCTTCAGGTTTTCACAAACATATCTTCTGGAGAGAACGTGATTTGGGGTATCCGTCCTCGAAAGACTTGATGGCACTGAGGGTACACTTTCGGTATTTCCCCCGTTCGACTTGGTGGAATGTGAGCGAGGAACTTCTCATTTTCTGCCAATGCTTCACGCAGAGCTTTCCTGGTTGATCGGGATAAACGCAGGAGTTCGAATAGCATTATCCTTGCGGGGATGTTGGCTAGCTAGGCCAACAGATCGAATCGAAAGGGGCTCTTCGATCCTTCAGGAGTCTCCTTCCGAAGAGCTTTATTGTAACAGAGCTTCTTTACTTTCCGATCATTGGCGGGTGATTGCACCTTCTTTGCTGCTTGTCTCGTTGGCTTCGGCAGGATGTCAACCGCTTTAGGGTACTTCTTCAAGTACTCCTTCCCACCGTGGTTTCCTGACATCTGGATAGGTTGTATGGTGAATGTTGGTTGTTCACCGCTGGAACTACAGAGGGAAGTAGTTTCAACCCCCTCGTCTGGAATGACAGAAACAACATTGCAAGATTTCTGCTTAGATTTGGACTTTTTTGAACTCGTCAATGCCCACTGCTCATCTACCAGTAGACCAGGATGGACCCACATAATCTTGTGGTATAAGGAACCATACCCTTCTCCTTCTGTTGATGAGGATTAAGATTCACGACCCTAGTTTCGTCTTGTGGGATTGGCTTCACACCATTCTGAACCTAGAACTCCAAAAAGCCTATGAACCACAAGGAGACCATGTTGGTGAACACCTTCTTTTGCTCTGATTGAAGGGTCATAACGCCTGCATACAATAAAGCTTGGATCTTATCCTTCAAGATGTAGCACGCATTCGTCGGGTGATGCACCATCCTGTGGTACATGCAGTAATTATGATCATCCATCCTTGAAGCCTCCTCAGATCGCTTCAAGATTCTGGAAGCTTGATCTTCTTCATCTTGATTAAGGACTTGAGAATTGGGATGACCTATTCATCTTTGAAGTCGTACTGCGGTTATCCAAAGATTGCCCTTCTGCTTTGATGAGGGTTTGGGTGAGAAAGTGGTTTCCACTGCCAGAGTGTCCTTCCCCTTTGAATGGGTCTAAGGGATAAAGTTGCCTTGGTTACCCCCTCTTCTAGGATGAGATTCACGCGGTTCTTCAGAATCTAGCCTCTTAAGCATGTTTTTGACTTGTTCTCCCTACCAGATCAAGTCTTTCCATAAACGAGCTTCGACAGCGTCCATTTTTGGATAATATGTTGATAGAAAGGTTGTTCTGGCAATCTCGATGAGGATGGCTTCCGAGACTTGATCACGAGAATATAGTGATCGGTTCCTGAATCTCTTGACAAAGTCACTGACAGACTCTATCTTCTTCTGCTTTTCAGTTAGCAGGGTGGCCATATATACTTTTGTTTCATCATTGAAGAATCTAGCCATGAAGAGTCTTTCCATGTCCTTCCAACAATTGATGGACCTAGACTCCAATCTGTGAAATCGTTCAAAAGCGACCCCTATGAGGGTACTAATGAATAGCCGAGTCATAATGGGATCATTCCCCACTATGTGCCTAGTTTGCGCTTAGAATTAGTAGATATGTTGGATAGGAGAGCCCTTGTCATCGAACTATAGGAGGTTGAGTGGATTGAACTTCAGAGGATAGGGAACGGTGTCCCATTCAGCAGCGTATCGTCTAGTCACCCCCTAATTCCTTGAAGTTTCCCTGAAGCTTTAATGCATCTAGCTGCTTCTGGAAGTCAACCAACTTCTGATCTTGCTCTTTATTACGAGGGTTGGATTCAGCTTCTGATGATTCAGAATAAACTCTTAGAATTTCTTCATCATCAGCCCATGTATCCGCGTCCTCTTGGTTTCGATGGCTAGATTCCCCAGCTTCGGGTGAAGGTCACTGATATCTTGATCCTGAAGCTTTACCAACACTTTTCTTTTTCTTTTTCTTTTTCTTGAGGAGCTTATCTATTATCTCCCTCATGAGGTTGATAGTTTCCTGCTGTTGAAGAAGAGTAACTTGATGTTCCTCTAGTCTTTTTGGCAAGTCCTCTGCATTTCCGGCCATATAAGCATTCGCATGTTTGCTTTGATTAGTGCTTGATGCTTAGGAAGTGGCAATGGATGAGTTGCCAGGTCCCTCTTCGGCATTGTCAGAGATGTTCGCTAAACATCGGTAATCCAACAGAGTCACTACGCTAGTACGAGTACGGGTATGTCGAAAGACACCCTCCTCTTCAATGAGCAACCCCCTCAGCCCCGGAGAGAACTCAGGATCAGAGGAGTCAGAAGAGTCTGCTGGACCTTTGTCCTTGCCCCTGCTAACCATATTGACTGTAACTCTAGCAGGTTCATTCTTAGGAGTTTGTCTTCTAGGACAAAAGCGTTTTCGTCTGGATGACTGGGCTTCCGGTTTTCGATAACCGCTCGACGACAGAGGACCTCGGTAGTGGGCCCCACACTAGCATTTGGCTAGCACTAAGGAGATGAGCTCCTCACAGCTGCAACGGGATTTCATCCGGATCATACTGCACTTACAAACCAGGTAATCTCGTAGATCAGTAACAGGACCACCCCTGTTAACTCTGGGAATATGTGTTTGCAAGAATCTCTAAGCGTTAGAGATTGATGAGCCTGAGTGGCTGGACGAGCCTCATGTTTGATGCAAGATTCATCATTCGGGTGAACTTGGTTCAGGGGACGAACTGCGTCTCTAAGCTCGAACCTCGACTTGGCCACACCAAGTGGTCTAGTAATGGTGCTAGCTTCATGCTGGAGGCAAAATTAGTCATTCTGCCGCACCTCAATTTTGTCGGCCTCGTCAGTGGGACACACTTGGTGTTTTGGATGAGCCTCGTACGAGCCGTGATGGTGAGCTTCGGATTATGGACGGGGCACATCATTTTGATGAACCTCAGTTAGACGAGCCTAGGCCCTCCCTTCCATAAGTTCCAGCCACATCATTTCTGTGTTGATAGTGGAAGCCATCTAGCGAGTCTAAGGCGCAGGCCTTATGACGGGCCTAATTTTGGCATTGGCAATGTCTATCCCTCTTTGACAGCAGATGAGCAGTGGGCTCTACAACAATTAGAGTTTGCTTGGGTTGCTTGACGACCCATTTCTTAGCCTGGCGTCTAATTTTCGGAGCTCATCATTCAGAGGTGAAGATCTCTCCTCGAGGCAAACATGAGTTGAGTTGTCAGAAGCCAATTTGGCTAGAGCCTCGTAAGAGACTTTGCGGCACTTGTGTGCATGCTTTGGTGGGACTCGGAGTACGAGAGGAGAGGAGCTCCTCATACTTGGACTAGTCGAACTCGATGATGAGAGTCTCGACGTTGGTTCCCACGGTGATCTTATCCGACTACACCACAATCATTTCATCAGAGAAAATGAGCTCTTCCACTGTGGTCGCCATCTTCTTTTGGGTCCCGAAAAAGATTAAAAAATGATTGGTTCTCTTAACTGACCTAGTTCTAAGAAAAGATTTCATCGCCTAGTAAGAATCTCGTTACAATCGCTCTTTCTCAATGATGCGGCGTAAACATGTACCAAAAATATTACAAGTGCACAACCGTGTTAAGTTATAATATAAAAGTTATCAATCCTACGAGGAATGTGTTTTGTAGGAGAAAATTAGAATCGGTTTTTATATTATGTGCGTGATAATTAGGAGTGATGAGTGAATGTGGTTATGGAGAGATGGAGATAGTGAAAGTGATAGTGTGTAAATCGGCACGGAATGTAAGTGAGAGTGGATGTAACAAAGAATGAATGATTTTCGCAAGGAAAGATGAATAAAATCAAGAATCAAAAAGGAGAATTAAGAATAAAAAGAAAATTCAAGAAATTAAAGATGACGGATTCAATTAAAGATATGGGTAATCTAGAATTGAATCCACTTCTTAGAAAAGGATGATTCCCTAGAGGGTTCTAGCCTAAAGGCGAATAAAAATGAACAAAAAGAAAAACTAAACCCAAGAGAGTTCTAGCCTCAAGGTGAATAGTGCAAGAAAATAAAATGGTAATTCCCTAGAGGGTTCTAGTCTCAAGGCAAATCAAAGAAAATAAAAATAAACAAAAAAAAAACTAAACCCAAGAGGGCTCTAGCCTCAAGGTAAATAGTGTAAGAAATTAAAATCTAACTACAAAACAAATTGCAAAATCTAAACTATAAAATAAATTACAAGAATTAAATATAAGAAAATAAATCTAAACTAATAAGCAATAAAAAAGAAATAAAAGAGAAAAATAAAAGAAATGCAAACCTCCAAATAATTCTTCATCTCCATCTTCATCATCCAACAAAAAAAAAATATTTAAAGTGGTGAAAAAAATTATTTTATTAATTATAACAAAAGTTATAAATTTAGAAGGCCTTCTCAATTAAGAGTGACCCTCCTCTCCAAACGCAGTTACAAAATTTTTCACACCCCTAACCCCTCACTTTATACCCCTATTTATAGTAAAAATCAATGAATGAGAGTCCTTGGATTGAATCCTTATCCAAAACCATCAAAAATTAGCTATTGATCTGTAACAGAACTGTCAGTATCGATGTCAGCATCGATGCTGGCATCGATACCCACATTGATGCTAGGATCAATGTCTTATCAAATTTTGCCTTTGCATATGGCTTCATCTCATCGAGATAGGTGATTTTCATATATTATATGTTAAATTCCGCCTTCCGAATTGAGAGATATCGTCGTTTCTTTGCGATCAACTATCTTGAATACATTTTTTTTCATATTTGATTTTTTTTTTATTTTCTCCGGCTTCTACAGATTACTCGGCTTGATTCTGGGCTTGGGATTTTTGGCTCTTGCTTGTGTTCTTCATTTAATTCATGGGTTTTTGTTAAGAGAAGAGATCTTTGGCTTTATGCTTCATTAACCTGCAATTAAAGATAAAAACAATTATTAATGACATATTTATTCATATAAAATAGATAATGAGGGTATAAAATTGTAATAAAATATGATTATCAAATACCCCCATACCTAAACTTTTGCTAGTCCTCTAGCAAAGAAAGAAAAAGGAAAGAAAACCTAACTCACTTTCGCAGGAATCGCGGTTGTATTTAGCGTATATAACAAGCCTTTAAATCCCTAGGTTACCCTAGTGGACGAGTTGTAGGGCTTGTTTGGATTGAGGGGAATAAGCGTGAAGAGAAGTTAGGGGAACCATTTACCTTGTTTGGGAACATTTAGGAGGTGAAGTTATTCACCCTAGTTCCCCTTGGTTCACCCCCTAATAGTATAAAATTTGTTACCCCCCAAATTAGGGTGTAACCAAGGGGAAGGGAACTCCCTTCCCTTCCATTCTCTCACTTAGTTTCCCTTAACTTCCCTTAACCCTATTGAAATTCAAACACATCCGTAGTCTCGTGAGGGTTTGTAGTGAATATACCCATAAAATTTGGTCAACTTGCCAAATTAAAGAAGTCAGTAAATAACTAAATTCACTTCATAACTTTAGACAATCTAATTGAAGCCAGTTATCACTTAAGAAAATATTTTTATATATAACTCTAAGGTATATTTTTAAGAAAATCTTCTCACTATAGCAATACAAAATCACGTCAAACTTAGAAATTTAATTTAAAAGTTTTGAAAAGAACATGCTAACTCTTTGTTTTAAATAATTTTTAAGTTGCTTGATCTAAAATATTTTCCAAGACTATATATACAAATATAACTATATATGTAAAACATTTATTAGTATTTTTATTTTTATTTATTTATTTATTTATTTATTTTAACTCTTTCTTCCTTGGTGATTTTTTTCTACTTTAACGGGCTTTCTAAGTGACAATTTAATGAGTTTTGGGCTAATGGATCCCAACCCAATTGGGTTTAGGTCATTAAGTATGGAAATACTTCTTGGGCTTAATTACTCGGTCAGCTTAGGGTTTATAAGATAGAATCACATTGAATTCAAGAGTTTTTTTTCTATCTTTTGGTGCCCATTTTTCGCAGTTTTCTTTTGTAATGTTATTATTATTATATTTTTTCAATATGTATATGTATATATATTCTAAAAAATATGTAAATCAAGATACTTTGAAAAATTATTTTCAACTCTAAGCTTAGCATGCATAAATTCTATTATTTTAAATAAAAATCTAAGTTAATTAAGGTTTAAGTAAAATATACTACTTTGAAAATCATTTCTTAAGAAATTTATTTTGAGTTATCATAAAAGGTGAACTTGAGTAAATAACAAACTAGGGATTAGAAAATTTTAAAAATTATCAAATAAATCAATTATTACATAACTATATCAATTTGGTAAGAGACAATATTTTTATAATTTTTTTAAGGAAAATAAAAAAATACAACTAAAAAGGTAAAATAAAGAAAAAAAATAACTAATTCCCACCCACACACCTAAATTTTGCATTGTCCTCAATGCAAACTCTATGATGCACAAAGTAAAGCAGATAAGAAGTGAAGTACTTAAATTTGGTTGGCTGATAAAAATCTACAATTACCTTTGGTCTGAGGAGGATGAAAAAAAATTATTCTTCTTTTTCTTTTTTTCTCTTTTTTCTCTTTTTTTACAACTGAATAAGAAACTCTCGAATGAGAGAAGAATAAATTCTTTTTATTATTCTGAAATAAAACAAAACAAACAATATAGAATGAAGGGTTCAACATGAAGAGCTCGTATTCTACATTGAATCCTGCCTTACTGTTAAAAATTCTTCCCCGGATTTTAAACAAATTTAGAATGATATAATCAATAATGTAAAATTCCAAGCATTTCGGGGTGTTCAATAATTCTTGTAACAAAGTAAGGTATGTATTATTGGTGTCATGCATTTTGCATTTCTTAATAAAATTAGACTCTTGTTGTACTGTGAATTTTTTGTTTTCTAACAACCAATTCTTCTGTAGCATTTTCCTCAACCCTAAGATTCATGGTTGAGTTCTGAAATTTGGTTGTTGATTATTCTCCAAGAATCTAAGTTCATCAAGAAATAGTTCTTCAAAATTTAATTCAAGGTAGCAAATATTTAACACAGTTTCATCATTCTCAATGACCTGATCTGCTTCTTCTAAAAACTCCAACTCTTCATCAAAAATTTCCTCAAAACTCAAATCAGACTCTTCTTCTTCTTCTTCTTCTTTTGATCTTTCCTAAATGTAATTTATTTCTAGAGGCTGGTTATTTGGTTGGTTCTCTGGATTGAAAATGTTGAGATCAGCAGTCAAATTCCCAAAGGACAGCTTCATTTGACCAGTTCTACAGTTGATGAGAATATTAGAAGTGGCTAAGAATGGTCGTCAAGATGACAGGTGTCTGTCCTTTGGGATTGGAAACGGGCTGTGTTTCCAAGACTACGAAATCTACTAGAAAAATAAAATCTCCAACCTTAATCAGAACATCCTCTAACTCACACATAGGGACCTTGACAGATCTATCAGCCAACTGCAAAATACAGCGGGTTGGGTTCAGTACACCTAGACCCAATTGCTGGTGGACTGAATATGGAAGCAAATTAACACTAGCCCCTAAGTCTAAAAGCGTCTTATCAATGTAAGTATTACTAATGACACATGAAATGATAGGAGAACCTGGATCCTTATGTTTCAAAGGTATGGGATTTGAGAGCATATCACTGATATTGGCGGCTAAAAAGACTTTATTTGGAATATTTATTCTCCTCTTCTTAGTGCATAATTCTTTTAAAAATTTGGCATAAGATGGAATTTGTTTAATTACATCTAAGAGAGGAATATTGACCTTAACCTGCTTGAATGTTTCTAGGATCTTCTCCTCTTGAGGGGAGTGTTTCCTAGGCCTGAGTCTATCTGGAAAAGGAGCAACTGGTCTAAACCTATTAAAAGCAGGCTCAGGTTCGGGTTCAAGTTCTTGGCCATCTGAGGGGGGGTGATTGTTAAATAGATTCATCAGAAGGAGAAGGAGAAAGAATTTGTACTAGATCAAGAGTTTGACTTGGAGGAGTTCTTACTTGATTATCGACCTGTCTACCTGACCGAAATGAATAGACTACATTCACTTGAGCTTCATAGGATGAACTGCATGTTGTGTCCTTAGGGTTGACCACGGGTTGACTCGGAAATTTTCCTTTCTCTCTTACACTCACGGTACTAACTAGTTGACCAAGTTGGGATTCTAATCTAGCTATAGCTTGAGTGTTGGAGTTGAGCATTTGTCCGGTTGATTGCATAAAGGAATTCAGAGTGCTGGACGTTTGAGTCAACATATTCATGGTTTGAGTGGAGGCATTAATTATGGTTTCCAAACCCTTTTCCAAGATATTGAGACGTTTATCCTGATCTGGATTGTGAGGAGTCTGAATTACAGCTTGATGAAGAGGAGACTGATTTTGATATGACAGATTGGGTTGTTGAAATTATAGATGAGAATTGAAAGGAACTGTGTTCCCCTAGGAAAGTGTTGGTTTGAAGTGGGATTGAAATTTTGATTCCCTTGGAGACTTCCTTGATTCCATGCGAAATTAGGATGATTTATCCAACCTGGATTGTAGGTTGGAGAAAATAGACCATTCATTGGACGTTGAAATACAGCGTTCATCTGTTCTAATGAATGGGTGTTTCCTAGGAGAGGGCATTCCTCTAAAATATGGGCAGGAGACTGACAATTATGACAACCTGGGACAGAAACTTGATTAATTTGATCTAGAGCTCATTCCTTAATTTCTAAGGCTTCTAACCTGCATAAAATTGTCGCCATCTTTGCTTCGAAGGAATGTTCGACTCTAAGGAAAGACCACTAGATTTAGGTTGGAAAACTAACGAAACCCTGTCATCACAATGGTCCCATTGCATGATTTTCTCAGAAAGACTCTCTAAAAACTCCCAAGCTTTATCAGCGTTTTTCCTCATGAAATCCCCATGGCACATTGACTCTAAGGAAGTTTTTGCAGAATAATCTAATCCTTCATAAATTATTTGGCACAATCGTTATTTTTCTAAACCGTGATGAAGACATTGGATGAGAGGATCTTTAAATCGGTCAAAATATTTCCAAAAAGATTCTCCTAGGACAATTTTAAAATTCATGATGCCATTTCTTAGCTTCGCTGTTTTATGGATCGGGAAAAATTTCTTAAGAAAAACGGTGACAAATTCCTCCCAAGTTGTGATGGAATTTATGGATAAGCTATATAGCCATTTTTTTGCTTTGTCTTTGAGGGCAAAAGGAATAAATCTGAGTTTGACTGCATCTTTAGTTAATTCTCTCATTTTAATCATCATACATACTTCCTCAAATTCCGAGATAAAAATATATGCATCTTCAGTTTCATTCCCTAGAAATTTTGGAAGCATGTTGATATAGTACGGTCGAAGCTCAAAGTTAGTTCCATTTGCCTTGGGGAGCCTAATGCAAGAGGGGATTGCACTCCTAATGGGATAGCACATATCTTGAAGGATGGGTGGATTAGGATACGTCATTTTTATGATTAATTCAAAGCGAATTAATCGATGTGTATTATCCCTAATCCATGTTTGCATACACCCAAAACAATTTTTTTAAGGAGAAAAAAATTAGTTTTTTTATGAGAAGAAAAAGGAAAATCCTAACTAAAACAAATCAAAAGTAATCACTTTTTAATCACTCTAACTTTAGGGTTTAACCTAACTCAACTAGACTAGCTCCTAACCAAAAACTCCTAAAGTGAAAAGATTAAAATTTTACCCGGGTAGTCAGTCAGGTAAGGATAGTACTAGAGGGTGATCAGAGATCAATTAAGTATATCGTTCCTTACGGAGCGCTTTACGTAACCCCAAAACCTTGCCTTAGATACCAACTAATCCAAGAAAACTTAAATCTGTTCACTTAAGGATTCTTTGTTCCTTATTGAGCTCGAATCCTTAGGGCCAACGTCTAATGAGTTTTATTAGGCTTGGGTGGTGTAGTGACGAATTGGTGATTTTTGGGCTAAGGAAAGGGTGATGAAATCCCTCACCTTATCTTGATTATGGGGTTTTTTCCTTAAAAATATTTTTAAGTGTGTGCCAAATCAAGATGCTCAAATCACTTTGGTGAATTCCTACTAACTATATGCAATGTAACCCTATGAATTAAAAGCAACTAAAAAGGATGGTAAAAATAAAATTCTTTTTTTAATTAGGGTTAACAATCAAACAAATAAGAATGGGGAAATTTGTCTGAATTTATTATCTTGTTAGTAAATGTAAAAGTGGAGGGTGGATTTTATTATGGTCGACAAAAAAATAAAATCTTTTTTTATAGTCCTAATTGTCTCTAATTGTGAAGAAGTAGCTAAAGGGTGAAATTAAAAATTCTAGAAAGAAGAGTTACCCAAAAGCAAATCTTCAAATTCTAGATCCCCAATCCGCGATCTTCAAGCTCCAAACGGTTCCTTCACAAAAAACACATAAGTTAAAGAACCAAATTAAATAAAATCCTACTTAAGCACCCTCCCTGGCAACGGCGCCAAAAATATGATGCGGCATAAACATGTACCAAAAATGTTGCAAGTACACAATCGCGTCAAGTTATAGTATAAAAAGTTATCGATCCTACGAGGAAGGTGTTTTGTAGGAAAAAAATTAGAATCAGTTCTTATGTTATGTGCGTGACAATTAGGAGTGATGAGTGAATGTGGTTATGGAGTGATGGAAATAGTAGAAGTGATAGTGTGTAAATCGGCACGAAATGTAAGTGAGAGTGGATGTGACAAAGAATGAATGATTTTCACAAGTAAAGATGAATAAAATCAAGAATCAAAAAGGAGAATTAAGAATAAAAAAATTCAAGAAATTAAAGATGACGGATTCAATTAAAGATATGGGTAATCTAAAATTGAATCCACTTCTTAGAAATTGGTGATTCCCTAGAGGGTTCTAGCCTAAAGACGAATAAAAATGAACAAAAAGAAAAACTAAACCAAATAGGGTTCTAGCCTCAAGGTGAATAGTGTAAGAAAATAAAATAGTAATTCTCTAGAGGGTTCTAGTCTCAAGGCGAATCAAAGAAAATAAAAATAAACAAAAAGAAAAACTAAACCCAAGAGGGTTCTAGCCTCAAGGTGAATAGTGCAAGAAATTAAAATCTAACTACAAAATAAATTACAAAATCTAAACTATAAAATAAATTACAAGAATTAAATACAAGAAAATAAATCTAACCTATAAGCATAAAATAAATCTAATGCAAGAGGGTTCTAGCCTCTTGGCTATTTAACAAGAAAATAAAATCTAACTACAAGCATAGAAATAAGTCGAAACTAATAAGCAATAAAAAAGAAATAAAAGAGAAAAATAAAAGAAATGCAAACCTCCAAATAATTCTTTATCTTCATCTTTATCATCCAACAAAGAGAAGAAATATTTAAAGTGGTGAAAAAATTATTTTATTAATTGTAACAAAAGTTACAAATTTAGAAGACTTTCTCAATTAAGAGTGGCCCTCCTCTCCAAATGGAGTTACAAAAATTTTCACACCCCTAACCCCTCACTCTCTACCCCTATTTATAGTAAACATCAATGAATGAGAGCCCTTGGATTGAATGCTTATTCAAAACCATCAAAAATCAGCCATTGATCTGTAACAGAACTAACAGTATCGATGCCAGCATCGATGCTGGCATCGATGCCCGTATTGATGCTAGCATCGATATCCTATCAAATTTCTGCCTTCTCAGATGGCTTCGTCTCGTCGAGATAGGTGATTTTCATATATTATATGTTAAATTCCGCCTTCCGGATTGAGAGATATCGTTGTTTCTTTGCGGCCAACTATCTTGAATACATTTTTTTTCATATTTGATTTTTTTATTTTCTCCGGCTTCTACAGACTACTCGACTTGATTCTGGGCTTGGGCTTTTTGGTTCTTGCTTGTGTTCTTCATTTAATTCATGGGTTTTTGTTGAGAGAAGAGATCTTGGGCTTTATTCTTCATTAACCTATAATTAAAGATAAAAACAATTATTAATGGCATATTTATTCATATAAAATAGATAATGAGGGTATAAAATTGTAATAAAATATGATTATCACTCAAGTACAGAAGAGGAGAAGGTTGATTTGACTTATCATTTGTTTAACGTGGATTCTGTGTGGCGAAAGGATGCCTCACTCAATGCTTGAGTAGAGCTTGCTTCCCTTTGATGATCAAAACAAGATCTCTTCAATTCGAGGAGACGATTAGCCTCTATTGACGGCTTAGATCGCAAGAACCAAAGTTAGGATCTCAAAGGAGCGTCTCCTCTCTAGTTGGCTTCTGAACTCTCTCTTGCTCTCTAGATGCGTCCGTGCGTGCTCTGCTTGCGGCTATTTATAAGCTTTTTAGCACGTAATTGATGTGCTAATCATGGGGTTGAGGAGCATAATTGACTCCTGGAATTTAGCCCACATGTGCTGACTAGGTCTTCAAGACCATTACAGTCGAACTTCACTTGGTGAGACGAGCCTCGCTGCATGGTGATGTTCGTCAGATAAGACGAGTCTCGATGATCATCGAGGTTCGTCTGACAAAGTGAGTTTCGCTATACAGTGAGTTTTGTAGCAAGTCTCGTGGACTTCTTCTGATGAACTTCGTTTTAATATAACCCTCATCTTCACTGACGAACTTCATTTTCTGAAGGATAAGGCGTTGAGAGCCTTGTCTCTAGGCGAACTTCATCTTCAATGACGAGCTTCATTCTTTGAGAGGTGATGCACTGTTTGACAAGTTTTGTCTGTGGATGGACTTCATCTCTTAGATGGGCTTCATCTTCTAGAGTATTTTTGTCTCTAGGCAAACTTCATCTTCAATGACGAACTTCGTTTTTGATGATGAGCGTCGTCTCCAGTGACGAGCTTGTTGGCTGAGATGAGGTTCGTCATGATGACGACCCTCGTCATGCTTGTGGTGAGGTTCGACCCTGCTTTATTCCTTGGTATTTTTTAGTGCCTACAGGATGCAGGTATAATATCTTTCGTTCTCACCTTTTCAAGATATCAATCCAGTTGGAACTTAAAGATGACAATGAGGAGTTTGTATCACTCAAAGCACCCATAGAACCTTCTCCATTCAGAGAGCTATTATCCTCATTATTTGCATTATGTAAAGCAACATACTCATAAAATAACTCTTGCAAGGCATCCTTAACTTTCTTTATATTTATCCTAGCTTCTACTTCTGAGTAAATTTGAGGATAACAAATTTCAACCACACCCATTTTTAGTCTAGGGTCCATAACAGAAGCTATTGCCATTAACAAATTGCATTCTCCTCAATACTTTTCAAAATTATCTTGCACTTTTTTAGCCCTTAGCCGAATAGAGAAATAATTATCTAGTAGTGACTTATCGATAACTTCTTTAATCCTATAGATTTCAATGGGATATAAATTAGAAGTAGGATAGTCACTACAGGAGATAAGATTCGTTACCGCATGAAAGACGGCCAATAACTTGCAAATTTTCTCCACTTTGTCACATTCTTCAGGTTCTGGCATGCTATCATAATTAGTCTCTCTTTCTTTGTACATTGAAAATGCATCTTTGAACTTCAGGGCAGTGATCAACATCAAGTATGTCGAATTCCAACTAGATGGCACATCAATAATCAACTTCTTTTCTCTTAACTGCAATTGTTAAACAAAAAATAAATACATAAATACATTATTAGACTTTCACATAAAAATAATACACTTTAACACTTCTTATAGTAGATTTGATATACCTGTTGCACAATAGCAAAAAATATTTTGAACCTCGCTTCACTGTGATTGATGAACTTGATGCTTTCTTGCACATTCTCAATAGTTGATGCAATTACACTTATCTCATCTTGGACAAGAAGATTGAGAATATGTGCACAACATCTCACTTGAAATAATTTTCCATCACAAACCAATTTCTTTTTTCTAGATAAGCTAGTCTTCAAAGTTCTTAAACAAACATCATTATAGGATGCATTATCCATAGATATAGTAAATACTTTATTTTCTATTCACCAATATTTGAAGCACTTATGCATAGCATCTGCAACGTTAATACCACGTCGAGGAGGAGGCACATGCCTCAGAAGTCATTTTCCTTCTTCTCTTTTCCTGAATAGAATTTGTAGTCTCCACATTTTCTCTACTTGCGTTATTTGTATAATCACTGGAGGGAGTAGCTAGATAAGGAGAAGAAGTATGAGCAGGAGAAGAAGATGATAATGATGGAGGTTGAGAATCACTTGCTGGATTCATGTGGGGAGATGACATTCTGTAGAAATAATTTTGAAAATTAACAATCAGAATATATAGTACATAAATCAACATGCATCATGTTATGAAAATAAATCAAATTTTGAAAATTAACAATCAGAATATATAGTACATAAATCAACATGCATCATGTTATGAAAATAAATCATTAAATACCACCATATAAAAAGAAAGTATAGTACATAAATCAACATGCATCATGTTATGAAAATAAATCATTAAATACCACCATATAAAAAGAAAGACTAACTAAATAGTAATGTAATTAGTCTACACAACAAATAATTTTCTATCCTCATTTATTAATAAAAGTGAATAATCTTTCAGTTTATGAAAAAAATGCTCAGAATAAGAGGAGGTGGTAAATCTAAAATACATGTGATTTTCAAGTGAATATTCTTTCAATTATTTAGACAAAATACACAAAAGTCCATTAGCAGCTTGCTTCACAACTCTGAAGTTTATATTACCTTTTTACATACAACTATATTTTTTACTTAATATAATAAGCAAAGAAAGAAGGGTACTCACCAGCTCTCTAATTTGGCAAACAAAGATTAATTACCCAAACACTATTAATAAATATTAATTCATGAGTAGCATCGAATATTCGAATACTATCCAAATCAAATTTGAATACCGATTTCCTATTCATTTCAGATTTAAATACAAATTCAAATAGTAAAATAGGAACCAAATATGAATACTAGGATATTCGATTCGAATTTGATTCATTTCCACCCTTACTTATGTCTGTAGTTCAAATTCACAAAACTATCAGTTGTTTTTATTAAAGGAAATACCACATTAATATCATCAATACAACATGTCAAACGAAGTGCGTATTACAGAACCAAACATACTTATGACCATAACATTAGAAAATTTCAGAAAGAAACAATTGTGTGTATAACATGAATATCCTCTAACGAACTGACTAGGAATCTTATGGTAGAGAATTTTAAGCACTCGAGCTCTTACATTGCTGTAGCAATTTGAGAGGGACTAAGAAAATTATTCATTTATATTACCTTTTGATGGAAGTCTAAGAGCTCGTTAAGAGATCGAGATAGTGCGTCGAAGAGGGAGGAGGGCGTCGTCGCGGGGAGGAGGGCATCGGAGAGAGAGGAGCACAGGTCATCAGAGAGGGAAGAGGGCGTCGTCACGGGGAGGGAGAAGGGCGTTGTGGAGGGAGGAGAGCATCAGAGAGAGAGAAGCGCATGTCATCGGAGAGGCACGAGAGAGTCGTCACGGGGAAGGAGGAGGGCGTTGTCACATGGAGGGAGGGCGTCGTCGCAGGGAGGAAGGAAACCCTAGCTGAGAGAGAGAAATAGATATTTGGTTGGAGGCGGAAAGTGGAAATTCAGTGATGGTGAAAACCCTAGGTCCCTCTAACATGTCTATTTATATATGGGGTAGAAGTTGTAATAAAAATTTTGATGGGTAATATTTGCAACAAGTTTAATTAACAGGATTAACATATAAAAAGTTATTGAATAGTTAATAATCAACAGAATCGAATATACTTTTAGTTAAATTATATTTGTTTATGAGCCGAATACTGAAAAATATTCATTTAGTATTAAATGAACTGTCGGATCGAATATGACCGAATATCTGAACGAATATTAACCGAATTGTTTATTAAATATTTGGTCCGCTTCCACCCACAGACTTGAGGAAACAAACAGAGGATTATGTGCAACAACCCCTAGAGCTCAAGAGGTTTAAGTGAAAGTTACCCAATGGATATTGATTAACACCAAAAAAATTAACCCGCAATTGGTCTATAGGAATTTAAAATTTTAGAATTATAAGCGTAACGATTTTATCAAAATTATAAGAGGAAAAACGAACCGGTAGAGAAGTTAGAAATCATTAAGTATCTCGCTCTTAATAAATGGCGGGTTAAAAAGCAAGTGCATCAAAATATGCTCAGAGCGCAAAGAACAAAAAGAGAAAACAAAAAACTTGATGAAAAAGAGACTGGAATTAATGGAAGGCCTGCAAAGGCATCCGCTGGATTTTGCCGAATTTTGTCAAGGTTTAATACTAATTCATACTTTTCCTCTGAGGAGGATGAGAAATGAGATATTTGAGTAACAATGTTTTTAATGTGCCTGTTTTATGATGTTAGGCCTGTCGGCGTCATAGTGGGCCTTCTGGCCTGTTTGCTTGTTCTCAAATTGTACATTGTGAGTAATCTTTCTAAATGGGTATCATGATTTGTGAAAAGTAAATTCAAACCCTCTGAGTGGAGTATTCTGAGACATCCATTAAGGCAATAAAATCTCCAAACTACACCTCGTACCCCCTTTAAAACGATTAAAAGGGCACTTTTTTGGACCTAAAATTAATGAAATGAAGTATCAGTCAGATCAGATGTCATTTGTCATAATTTTTGAGATTCTATGTAACAATCAATGACTAACGATAATGCATGAATTGTCATATAATTAATCTCATTGCTCTGGGCTCAAAAG
Organism: Asparagus officinalis; assembly: GCF_001876935.1. Lineage (NCBI taxonomy): Eukaryota > Viridiplantae > Streptophyta > Magnoliopsida > Asparagales > Asparagaceae > Asparagus > Asparagus officinalis. The sequence goes on along the minus strand of NC_033801.1, from coordinate 89,992,291 downwards.
TAACTTCTTTTCTCACATGCTGAGTATTCAATTAGAACCAGAATGGATGAATTTTATCATATAATTAACTTCGTACCCCCGAAGTCCAGCAGGCGCCTTGCCTAGCCTACGGGATGGCTCGGGCCCAGGGCTCGCCCGACGACCTCCTCAGCAGGAGCCAACTTCGGCAGCAGTGAGCTGGGGTCGTCCTCTCTAGCCTAAAGGGGAAGAGTCATCAATGACGACGACCTCATCTAGCCGATCAGCTAGGACGGCTGACTGCTGTCTTCGGCCGCGTCAACATTGGCCCTGCCAATCAGCCTCAACTGGCCATTTGGTCCTTGGCTTTCACCTTCTTGGCCTTCACCCTCTGCTCCGCTAGTTGGGCAGCGATCTCAGCCACTCGAGACCTCAAGCCGCCAACCTCCTCGGGGTCGACCCCTTAACCTCTTCTGGGACCTCGTGGACGAGCCCGACTCCTCGCCCCTCGAATTTCTTTTAGGGCTTTTTTCAAGGAGGAGGGCCAACAGACTCACCCTCACCTTATCAGCCTCAGTGGGGAGGACCATCGAGACGCACGCCACCCGGAGAGATGTCGTCTCGAAGAGATTCTCTCTCTCTCTCTCGAGACTCGACATAGGAGCAGATTTTCTCCAGCTTCCACCTCTCCTCAGTGGTAAGGAGAACGGCTTCAGCGCGTCCTTGTTGATCTCAGGCCAGTTGGGGGAGGAGAGGACGCCGTCAGCGCCGAAGACCCACATGAACCGCTCCTTCAAGTCGCAGTTCGACTCTGGGCATCTGAAACAAATTTACAACCCCCAGTGAAGTGGAGGAAGTAGTGGGGGTCCCTGGGGGCCCCTCCTCATAGACTTGACGCCGACCAAGTTCCCCAGCAGGTGTATGCTCAGCAGGACGTCGACCCGGTGGCAGATCACGATGAAGCCCACCAAAACCCCAATTGCATTTGGGGTAAATTGAGAGGCGGAAACCCCCAGAGTGATGCACACATCCCTAATAAAAGGGATTGAGCGGCAGCCGAAGCCCATACTCAAGATGGGCAAGATACAGCGATGATCTATTTTGGCTATGGCGGTACACTGACTCATCCCCACTAAGCGCCAAAAGCGTAAAGGTCTTGGGGATATCGTAGAGCTCGTAGTATCTCTCAAGTTCCTAGATACAGACCTTCGAGCGGATTGGCCGGAGAAGAGCGATCTTCTCCTCATTGCGGCTAACAGTGGAAGTCTGAGCAGCAATGGAGATTGGTTAAGAAGATTTGTGAAGTTAAAAGAGATGAGCACTTGAAAGCTTGAACGAGAGTTTGTGAAGAAAACCCCTCTTTGCTTCCATGAGGATATTTATAGCACACAAGAGGGACACATGGAATAATCTGGACGGCTAGCTCGTTTCAAAATAAACGGGCGAGATACACCTCGAAATCTTAAACGGTTCACATAAAACTCAAAGCACTACCCTGCTTTATTCCATGCCTATTCGCTCGAAAATTAAAGCGACGCCATAACTCTGGCTTTTGACAATGTCATCATGTCATTTCAAACAGTAACGTTTCACTTGCCCAACAAATGCTTTTGGAATCTCAACAAACAACATCTAATCGATGAACAATCGACCAGACCTAGTTGACTCCCAATAGCCAACAACAAACTTTGAAGAGAGAATTCTCAAGCACTCGCCCCAAGGAGTTCAGACGCCAGTTAGCAAAAAGCCATCAACTTGACTGGCTCTAAACCAAAATAAAGATAACATAAACAACTGCACGAGTTCGAGACGTATCTTCTCAATAAAGGATGAGTCCCCTCAAGTCAGCAATTAGGTTCACAATTCAAAGATAGCGCTAATTTATCCAAAAGACATAGATTGGGATTGAACAACACAAGAGGAGTAATTCTGGCTCAAAATCTCTCTTTATTCATTTATAAAGAATATTTACAGAGTACAAGGTACATGTATACATATATACAATACAAAAGCGAGAAACAGGAAAGCCCTAAGAGACTAAGAAAGGTCCATTCTCGCTCTTGGAGTCACAAGAAGGGAGCTGCTGGGAGCAGCAGGTGGAGGAGTTGAGCAGTCTCTTCCTTCGTCTGACTCCCCCTCTTCCTCGCCAATATCGAGTCCCCCTCCAAGTGCTTCCACCTTCACTAACTCATCTAGACATTTGTCTACAATAGGACGATAGTGGAAGCGATCAGGCGGGTTCCTCATCTCGACTGGGAGTTACGCCGAGAGGTAGTCGTACCCGGCCTTACAGGCGATCACCATTTTTGTTATTCCAGTTAAGCTTTGGCGATACTCCTCAATGATTTCCTTGTGATAAGGCTCGGAATCGAGGTGGGCATTATGATTTTGGGCCATTACCAAGGACTCCTGCAAGCGGGTGACCTCCCCCTGAAGCTTGACGAGCTATGCATGCTCCTCATCCGTCTAATGCTTCACATGGATCGTCGCTTGCTTCTCAGCCTCGACCTACGCCATAGCGCGGTCCCTCTCTTGAAGAGCCTCATTCAGTCTCCTAGCCTTCCTATTGCTCTCCTCCAGCTCTCGCCTGAGCTCGTCAACCTCGGAAGCTCTTCGAGCTGGCGTCTTCGTAGCCCGTTCCGAGTCGTCCCCTCTATCAGCCCTCAAGGAAGAAACCTCCCCTAAAAGCTTGAGATATGAAGTCCGGATCAGCTCCATCCGATCATATATCTCTTTCTCCACCAAAGCACCTCGAACCAAGTAGCTTCGAAGGCTTAGGTGGAGATTGACATTGGGAACCCCCTGCAAAAACTCCTCAACCCGAGGAAGTCAGAACTATTCAACCGCCTTCGACTAAGTCAGGCGAGAACTAAGGACCTTCCCCCTGATGTCGAGATGGTGAGAAAGCTAGAAGTGATGCTCTAGGTTAGGCTCCTGTCCATACCGAGCGCCGAATCCTGAAGTCCTGATGAGGTACTGCCTCATCCTTTCCCACTCTTCCTCGCTGATTTCAACAACACGGTGAAGAAAGGGGTACTCCATCCCTATAGGAGGCACCATCTCCTCTTCGACCGGCTCCTTCCCCCGACGAGTCAGATGACCCGCCCTCATTAGTAGAAGCTCTCACCTTGGCTCCCTCTTCCTGGGGAGCCTCAATTGGCTCTTCCGGGACCGACTCGTCCAGATGGATAATGTTGGTCTTGGGCATCTCGACCGCCGCCCAAGGTTCTTGATCCTCATCCCTCCAAGGCCTCCTCCTCCATCTATGGATGAGGATGGTAGAAGGCTCCTCCTCGTCCGTCTAGGCCTCCATAGGGGGAAAGTCACAGCAGAGACGCTCCAATGGCCCTTCTTGAGGGTCAGCCAAAGGAACAGTCAGCACCATCGTTGCTTCCGTTGTCCCTAAAATAAAGGCTGAAGCCCTCTCCTAGTCCTTTGCAGAAGGAGGCACGACTGACACAATGGCAATACTCAAGACCGAGTTGTCCAGCAGATGCTCTACTCGACGAGAGCCAGTATACGCTTTGATCTGATCAAGCGCATCCCTCTTGGCGTAGAGTAAGTCACTCGCCATGAGTGCCTCCCTCCTTATCTCGGGCCAGTTCGAGTAGCCCAACTTCAGGTCATCCCCCACGACTCAGACAAACTTTTCCTTCTAGTCCTTGTTGGAGTCAGGAAGGCCGGTGATGAGTTTACACTTCCCCACCATTTGGAAGTGGAAGTGGGGTTCAGTCTAGTTCACCTTTACAATCACCGAATGGCCTAAGACTCGCCAGGATGGCTTTATCGCCAGCCAATGATAGATCATGATGAACCCCACCAAGTTGGCGATGGCATTCGACTTAATCTGGGTAGGTGAAACCCCTAGCACAATGAAAACTTGCTGGAGGAAGGGGTGCAGGGGCAGACTCAGGCCAAACTCCAAATGCTTTAATTAGAACGGGGCCCTATCTGGCCTATGATCATAAATAGCCTCCGACCTTGTTGGGGCCATCAGCTCATAATCTCGAGGGATTTCAAATCTCTCATGGAGCATCCTCTTCTGTGCTTGCGTCACCTTGGAGTGGAACTCCGCTAGAAGAGCCTGTCGGTTAACTGGATCTGATGCCATCACAGAATCTAGAGACGATCGCCAGAAAGAGATGAGCGATAAAGGTTTTGAGTTCTCAAAGGGATTTTAAAAGCCAATAACCGCCATCTCCCTGAGTCTCAGGCCAAACTCCAAATGCTTTAATTAGAACGGGGCCCTATCTGGCCTATGATCATAAATAGCCTCCGACCTTGTTGGGGCCATCAACTCGTAATCTCGAGGGATTTCAAATCTCTCATGGAGCATCCTCTTCTGTGCTTGCGTCACCTTGGAGTGGAACTCCGCCAAAAGAGCCTGTCGGTTAACTGGATCTGATGCCATCACAGAATCTAGAGACGATCGCCAGAAAGAGATGAGCGATAAAGGTTTTGAGTTCTCAAAGGGATTTTAAAAGCCAATAACCGCCATCTCCCTGGCTCAAGTTCTATATATAGGGCAGCTAAACCTACAACTGTTAGAATCTGAACCGCTGGATCAAACTCTGGCCACGGCTGAGAATTCTCAGAATCTGAAGCGACACTTCGAGGATCGAGGCATAGCCCGCTTAGCTCAAATAGCTCGCAATCAACCAAGAAACATGGAGCTGTGGCAATCAAAAAGAATGTGTAGTGACGTCAGCCACGTAAAATCTGACATGACTTTTCAGTTCCCTCATTTAATGTACACCTACGTCCGTCCAAAGCAACTCTCATTTCACTCGGACCGGGCTCAAGCTGACTCCAAACGAAAGGGACCAACTATTATGGTGTTTTTAGTCACCAAAGTATGACCCTTTGTCAACAACGGACAGGTTCACCAACTACTTGCACCGCTCAAGTCAGATTGACGATCAAAGCAACCAAGGATCCCAGCGTAGCCGACCCGTCTAGTCGGCATCTCCGTATGTCAACACGTATGACGATACTTGTCAGTTCTCTTGCCGAAGACGACTCGCAACGAGCCTACTCGACTAGTTACTCGACGCCTTACGAGGTCGACTCCAAAGAGGTTACTTCTCGGTGAAGCTAAAGGACGACTTTAGTCTCGAGCCTCTCCCGCTGACAACACATCGGCGTCATATTTAATGTTTGGTAGGCGCATCATACTTCTAGCCCCGATAGTCTTCATGACTCATCGGATCACGTCAGTACCGCCATGCCTCCGATCACTTCTCATAAAATGCTGAGGTGATCTCTCCACCACTCATCTACCTGTAAAGTAGGTGCTGACGTAGCCACTAGCCCATACCTACTCACCGTCATTCTGTGCTCGGCTGAAGTGTCGATTCTACCCTTTCATCACCACTATAAATAGAGGTACAATTCTTAACATAAAGGGAATTTTGACTTTTGGGATATTTGCTAATAACATTGCACTACACACAGGAACTCTCATGGTTCTTTATTTTACCCACTCAAGTTCACCAGCTAACTTGATCGTCGGAGGTACAATGGGGGAACTAAGCCATGTTCTCTCATGAATTTCTATTTGTGCAGGCTGAAAGCCACCCTACTCAAGACTAGATATTCGGAGAAGTGAGCGGCCCCTCATCAATCTCATCCCGATATATTTGACTGTTTGGTTACCCATCATCAACAGAAACTCTATTTTTTCTTTTCTAGAGTACTAAAGCTATTGGCTTATTCTAATCCTAACTAAATTTAATAATTAATTAAATATAAATGCTCAAAAAAATGGACTCAAATTTATTATTTTGTAGACTTTAATGAATTGGCCGTCCATTAAATGATTCCCGCTCCCCCCCCCCCCCCCACGCCCGCACCGCCGTGAAAAAAAATAATTTAATGACATTAATGTTCTCTCTCACAACCTTAGTAACTTAATCCTACCTATTTTTGAAGTAATAGTAACTTTATGAATTGGAGAAGAAAAACTTGAGCATAGACTTGATGTATGTGTTATTTTTAAAAGAGTTTGAATATTGGTCCAATAAATCCACAACTCAATAATCCCACTAATTTAACTTGTGGGTACAATAGAAATTCCCAATAGCTAGAGACATTTTTAATCCTTAACCTTGATCTTCATAGAAAAGTATTAAATCACAAGGAATTGTGTTCTTTTCATTTGTACGTGGGAAAACATCATGAGGAATTATGTTTTGATTTCTTTTTTTTATTTTTTTAATTTATCTTCTATGTTTAGAATGGAGTTTCTTTATTTTACTTTTGGACATCCTATTAAAATTTTTAGGGAAAATTGTGTCCAGGCCCCAAAAGCAGGAACTTCATATGACGAGGCCCCTCATAGTTTCCCCCATGTGGATCAGCCCCTTTAAGTGTGACACTTTGTACTGCAGCCCCTTTTTTACAATTATTACATACCAGCTAAGCTAAAATCCCCAAATTATCCTTATCCTCTCTCCTCAATCCCTCAAACCAGCTCTCTCTCTCCTCTCTCTCTCAAGCTCTCAAGCGCTCTCTCTCTCCCTCTCTCTCCTCTCTCTCTCAAGCTCTCAAGCCTCATTCTTGCCCGCGACTATGCCCTTCACGATGACGTCGGGCTCTCATCTCCCCTCTCTCTCATCTCCTCTCTCCTCTCTCTCTCAAGCTCTCAAGCCCCATTCCTGCCCGCGACTACGCCCTTCACGACGACGTCGGGCTCCACATCCGTGCCCTAGCTCGCGAGTTGGGCCCTTGAGTTCCCAACCACTTCCCCTCCTCTCCTCCGTCCTGCCTCGTCGCCGTTGCTCGCCGCCGCTCCCCGCCTTGCCCTTGACTACTCCGGAGTTCGCCACTGTCGCTAACTACCTTGCCCTCGAGTTTGCCATTAACGTTATCGGGATGCCATCAACCCGGATGCTTGCCAAGAAGAAGCTACAGGTCTTCAACAACTTAGACTAACATATATCGCATCACATGTCGATCGTGCTCAGCATCAACTTTCACGACAACAAATGTTTTTTTGGCTTTTTCAATATTTAGGAGAACAAAGTGATGTTGATTCTGATGGTAATTAATCAAAACATTATTTAAGCTTGCATCTAAACCTTTTGATTCTGATGGTAATTAATCAAAACATTATTTAAGCTTGCATCTAAACCTTTGAATTCCTCTCTTTTGGACTTGGGCTCTTGGGCAATGAATTGGAATTCCTCTCTTTTGGACTTGGGCTCTTGGGCAATGAATTGGTCGGAGTAGATTCTCCATTCGATTGCGCTTATTTGGCAATGAATTGGTCGGAGTAGATTCTCCATGCTAGTTCTAGCCCGTACTATGTTAGTTCTAGCTAGTTCTAGCTCTAATTCATCTTAATTCTAGGCTCTTAGGCCCTCAAGTTAGTTTTAACCCGCACCTTCTTAGCTCTAGCCCGCACCATGCTAGTTCTAACCCGCACTATGTTAGTTCTAGCAAGTTGGGGTAAGTTAGAACTAATAATATTCAAAGTGATATAACAAAAGGTAGAAAATGAGCCCAAGTGAAAGGAAGATACCGTGTGATAGATAATATAAAGGGCTACACACCGGCGAAGACGGTGGTGAAAACAGAGACCGGAGGTGGCCGAAAAACATGCGCGAAGTCGGCACGGCGCTGTTGTTTTCTTCTTGCTGCTGTTTTCTTCTTGCTGCTACCGTCGAGCGATGTTTCAGACGTTATCGAGAGAGATAGAGAATGAGTTAGAGCGTGATACAAATTGGAGGTGATAGACAACATGTAGGGCTACTCACCAAAGAAGAAGTCGGCGGAAACAGAGATTGGAGGTGATCGAAAAGTACGTGCGAAGTTGGCACAAAACTATAGTTTTTTACAGTGCAATTTCTTACCGTTCGGGTTTGTTCTTCGATGTTCGGAGCTTTTCAACGCTGTCTGGGCTTGTCGGAGGTGGGAGGAGGTTGCCGAGGTCATAGGGGTGTCTCTGTAGGCTCCGTCGGAGGTGTGAGGAGCTTTTCTCTGTTCCCAAGAGCCTAGAACTAAGATAAATTAGAGGTAGAACTAGCTAGAACAAACATAGTACGGGCTAGAACTAACATGGTACGGGCTAGAACTAAGAAGATGTGGGTTAGAACTAACTTGAGGGCCCAAGAGCCTAGAACTAAGATTAATTAGAGTTAGATTTAGCTAGAACTAACATAGTGCGGGGTAGAACTAGCATAGTGCGGGCTAGAACTAATAAGGTACAAGTTAGAACTAACTTGAGGGCCCAAGAGCCTAGAACTAAGATAAATTAGAGCTAGAACTAACAAAGTGCAGTCTAGAAGTAGCATGGTGCAGGCTAGAACTAAGAAGGTACGGGTTAGAACTAACTTGAGTGCCCAATGGCCTAAAACTAAGATGAATTAGAGCTAGAACTAGCTAGAACTAATATAGTGCAGGCTAGAACTAGCATGGTGCGGGTTAGAACTAAGAATGTACGGGTTAAAACTAACTTGAGAGCCCAAGAGCCTAGAACTAAGATGAATTTGAACTAGAACTAGCTAGAACTAACATAGTGCGGGCTAGAACTAGCATGGTACGGGTTAGAACTAAGAAGGTGCGGGTTAGAACTAACTTGAGGGCCCAAGAGCCCAGAACTAAGATGAATTAGAGCTAGAACTAGCTAGAACTAACATAGTGCGGGCTAGAACTAGCATGGTGCGGGCTAGAACTAACATAGTGCGGGCTAAAACTAGCATGGTGTGGGCTAGAACTAAGAAGATGTGGGTTAGACCTAACTTGAGGGCCTAAGAGCCTAGAACTAAGATGAATTAAAGCTAGAACTAGCTAGAACTAACATAGTGCGGGCTAGAACTAGCATGGTGCGGGCTAGAACTAAGAAGGTGAGGGTTAGAACTAACTTGAGGGCCCAAGAGCCTAGAACTAAGATGAATTAGAGCTAGAACTAGCTAGAACTACATGTTTCCTATCACCTCCAATTTGTATCACGCTCTAACTCATTCTCTATCTCTCTCGGTAACGTCCGAAACATCGCTCGACGGCAACAACGAGCAGAAAACAGCAGCGCCGTGCCGACTTCGCGCGCGTTTTCCGGCCACCTCCGGTCTCCGTTTTCACCACCGTCTTTGCCGGTGTGTAGCCCTTTATATTGTTTATCACACGGTATCTTCCTTTCACTTTGGCTCATTTTCTACCTCTTGTTATATCGCTTTAAATATTGTTAGTTCTAACTTGCCCCAACTTGCTAGAACTAACATAGTGCGGGTTAGAACTAGCATGGTGCGGGCTAAAATAATGTTTTGATTAATTACTAAGCTTAAATAATGTTTTGATTAATTACCATCAGAATCAACATCACTTTGTTCTCCTAAATATTGAAAAAGCTAAAAAAACATTTGTTGTCGTGAAAGTTGATCTGGGCACGATCGACATGTGATGCGATATATGTTAGTCTAAGTTGTTGAAGACCTGTAGCTTCTTCTTGGCAAGCATCCGGGTTGATGGCATCCCGACAACGTTGATGGCAAACTTGAGGGCAAGGTAGTTAGCGACAGTGGCGAACTCCGGCGTAGTCAAGGGCGAGGCGGGGAGCGGCGGCGAGCAACGGCGACGAGGCAGGGCGGAGGAGAGGAGGGGAAGTGGTTGGGAACTCAAGGGCCCAACTCGTGAGCTAGGGCACGGATGTGGAGCCCAACGTCGTTGTGAAGGGCGTAGTCGCGGGCAGGAATGGGGCTTGAGAGCTTGAGAGAGAGAGGAGAGAGGAGATTAGAGAGAGAGGGGAGATGAGAGCCCGGCATCATCGTGAAGAGCATAGTCGCGGGCAGGAATGGGGCTTGAGAGCTTGAGAGAGAGGAGAGAGAGAGAGAGAGGAGAGAGAGAGAGAGAGAGAGAGAGAGAGAGAGAGAGAGAGAGTTTGAGGGATTGAGGAGAGAGGATAAGGATAATTTGATGATTTTAGCTTAGCTGGCATGTAATAATTGCTAAAAAATACTGTAGTATAAAGTGTCACACTTCAAGGGGCTGATCTACATGGGGGAAACTATAAGGGACCTCGTCACATGAAGTTTCTGCTTTTGGGGCCTGGACACATTTTTCCCAAATTTTTATCCATTATTAATTACATTCAATTACTTATTATACTCGGTTAATTTGTTTGAGTACTTAGTTACTTATCTTGTCCTAACGTATGTAACTATTCATGTTTATTTAAAAACTTAAACATAGGATTTAAAGTGAATCTTTTGTTAAAAATTATGATAGGTATGATTAATATTACTGAATATTGAGATGTCTATCCTCTACATTGTAATGCTATACTAAGTATTCAAGAATTGAAATGAGGCAATTTATATATGCAATAAGAGTTTGTTATGGTTGAAACTATCACTAGATAAATATATTAATCATATTTCAATTATTGTCATATCGGGTGCTTCTTGCGTGCTTTTTACATTAATATATTATAGAAAGTTTATTTTTATCCTTAATCTTCTATGCGTTTGCAAACATTTAGGGTCTTTTTAACTTAAAAATATACCTTTTTTGTAGCATAACTTAAAATTTTTATAGTGAATTTTTTGAAAGAAAATAGATTCACTAACATGGCACAGATGTAGACGAAATATCAATTTTATCATTGCCAAACCAAATTATCAAACAATCATAAAAAAATGGTTTTTTATATATTTAAATAATATTTGTATTTGTATCAAATATACAAGCCTGTTGTATAGATAATTTATTACTTAAAATGTTATATTTAAGCCTCTAAACTTTACAATTTCACCAGAAGATAAAAATTATAACCAACATTGTTTTACTCATGGAGACAACCAAAATATTTCAGTATATTTTCTGATAAAGGTAAACTATTTTGTAACTCGATTATAGTAAATGTTATGATATTTCCAAACGCCAAAGTACGGTCCTTTGCCAGCAACGGACATGTACCCCCCTACATGCATCGCTCAAAATAAATTAACGGTCAAGATCGCCAAGAATCTTGACTTAGCTGACTCGCCGAGTCGATGTCTCCTTAGATCGACTCGAAGGGCAGTACTTGTTAGTTATATTGTCAAAGACGACTTGCTACGAGCCCACTTAACCAGTTATTTGACGCCTTACAGGGTCAACTCGAAAGGCATTCCTTCTCGACACCCCTCGCTATAAGCCAAAGAACGACTTCAATCTTCAGCCTTCCCCACTGACAGCGAGTCAGCGTCACATTAAATGCTTGGTAGGCGCTATCATTCCTCTAGCCCTAATAGTCTTGATGACACATCAAACCACGTCGGCACCGCTTGCCCCCAATCACTTCATATTAAATACTGAGGTGACATCTCCTCCACTCGTCGACCGACACCTGTAAAGTAGATGCAGTCGTGGCCGGTATCCTATACTCGGTCAAAATTATCATTCAACCCTTTTACCACCACTATAAATAAAGGTACTATTCTAAATACCAGGGTAAGCAAGCAATACCTCAGAATTCTTCTCTACTGTACTACATTTTAGAACTCACATAGTTCATGACTTTCCTACTCAAGTCCATCAACTGACTTGATTGTAGGAGGAACAACGGGGGAACTAGTCCATGTCCTCTTACGAGCTGCTATTTATGCAGATAAAAGCTACTCAACTCAAAATTAGATATTCGGCCTAATCAACTTCACCCTCATTATATTATCTGTGTGATTATTAACATCAACAGTTTGATGTCCACCGTGGGGCATCTTTCATTTTCGAGAAAGTATGTCTTGTTTTGAGTATAGGGCTGATCAGTCTCACCCTGATGGACCACATGTTTGGTAGAAAATTTGTAATAAGAAAAATAATAAAAGAATCGTTTTGATTTATTCTCTCTAACTGCTTTAAAAAAATGATTACAACCCTCTCAATCTCAATTACAATTGGATTTTCTGATTACAAAAGAGAGGAGAATTGATCTGGATTCTCCCCTTTGATTAATTCTGGGTTCTTCACGGTGGCGATGGAGTGCCTCCCTCGAATGCTCACGTCGGTTTGCTCTCCGTTGACGATCTGAACGTCTTGATTCACTGGAACATGGTCTTCTCCTCACGATTTAACGTTATGGAGAACTTGCGTGGTAAGTTTGAAAATAACTCTTAATGAGTTAATAACTCAGAGCGAGTTTTAGAAGAACTTGCAGAGCAAGTTTTAAACTCTGATCGAGTTGAGAAGAACTCTTAGAAAGAGCTCACAAGCCAAGCCGAGTAATCTCAAAGGCTTCAATAAAAGCCTTCCAAGATGATTCAAGAGTTTCTTCAAGTCGCTGATCTCCAAAGCTCCTTGTTGCTGAAGTTGAAGATGAATGAAGGCTGATCTCCTTTTTATGACTTTCTCATGAAAAAGTCCAGCCAGAACTCAGTTGAGTTTACCCCTATTTATAGGGGATTAAGGGGTGTAACCGTCCCCTTAATTCACTCCTAAGTGGGACTGAATGGGGTGTAACCGCCCTCTTAAACAGCTCCCCAAATCGTGGGGAAAATGGTTTTGAAACCACTTAATTCATGTTTTGAATGAGTCAAACGGTGAAAAATACCGTTCAGGGCCCAAACTCTGCGTTTTAGACTTGAAACGGAGAGTTGGGCCTATTTTGGTGGCTGAACGCACAGGTCACGCTGCATTTTGAGCCTGGGATGCAGAGTTGAGCTCTGCATGAACTCTGTGTTTTGAGCCTAGGACGCAGAGTTGGGCTCTATGCGAACTCTGCGTTTTGAGTCCATGAACTCTACGTTTTGATGTTGTAATATAGGGATGACCTCTGCGTTTTGAGGTGGTAATGCAGGGAGGACCTCTGCGTTTTGCTTCTGGGAGTTTGGAATGCGGCCACGAGCTATGCGTTTTGAATCTGGGACATAGAGGTGAGCTCTGCATTTGGATTTGAAGAGACTGTCAATTTGTAGTCTCTTTTGCTAAAGCGTTACAAAGACCGTCACCTTGTAATCTTCATCTTGGCTCCTTAAAAATATGAGAGTCGTCAGATTGTAACTCCCGATGTTGATTGTGAAGGCTATTGATTAGAGCTTTCATTAGTTGTTGCGAAGGTCGTCAGATTGTAACATTCATTGATCTTTATGAAAGTCTTCAAATAATAACTTTCTGGAAGTTGTCAGATTGTAACTTCCATCATCGGTGTTTGATGGGGTATCAGCTGTCTATTGTGATTTTTAGACAGCCTACAGAACCCCCTTCAAAGTTTTTGAAAGTTCGCGGTTGACTGGGACGAATTTTCGGAATACTTTGGATCTTAACTCTGATCTTGGAGCTGTTGATTCCTTGTCGTAAAGGAGTTGTACTCTGCACTCGCTTTGAAGGCATCTTTGTCAAAGGGATTTGTCACACAGGACCTGTGTGAAGGTATGCGTCATAATCCTGCTTCTGGAATGCGGGTCTGACCTCGACGTTTTGACTTGAGACGGGAAGGTGGCTTTCATGCATTTTGACTAAGTCTTTAAGACTTGTCTTTAGCTCATCTGTTTTAAGTCTCGGCTCACATCCATTAAGCTAATGGACCTACGAACCTCCATAGGATTTTTGGCAAACCCTCAGCCATCAACAGATTTGATAAGCCTTTACCGACTACCATTTGAATCGGGCTAGCATGTGGATTGTCTAAGTCCGTTTCACATGTAACGTTGTGCTAAGAGAATGAACCCTCTTAGGGCTAGCATGTGGATTGTCTAAGTCCGTTTCACATGTAACGTTGTGCTAAGAGAATGAACCCTCTTAGACTTGATGCTATGATTTTGAATACACACATGTAACGTTGTGCTAAGAGAATGAACCCTCTTAGACTTGATGCTATGATTTTGAATACATAGAGTTTGTCATTTTCACGGGAAAAGACTAACCGGCAATGCGTGTTAGGCGTAGACTTATCTCTAATTAGAGATCGAGATAAAGTCCCTCATACGTGTAAGGCATGAATTTTAGCATTATTAATAACAACTTGCCACGATGTTGAATACGTGGACTTTGCTATTTTCACGGGAATATGCTACCCGGCAGCATGTGTTAGATGCAGACTTATCTCTATTTAGGGATTGAGATAAAGTCCCCCATACGTGTAAGGCATGGATTTTGGCGTTATTAATAACGACCTGCCACGATGTTGAATACGTGGGTTTTTGTCCTGCTTACGGTCAAAGACTAACCGGCAACGCGTATTAGGCGTTGATTTATCCCTACTTAGGATTCAGGATAAAATTCCCCATACATGAAAGGTATGGATTCAAAGATTATTAATTTAATGATAATCACTGGCTACGATATTGAATACGTAGACTTTGTCACTATTTCTTCCTGTGTTACTTAAAACACTAAAAAAAAGTTGGTAACGCCAGAGGTGTAGTATTAACTTGGCATGAATTTTTACTTAGAGTGAAATTCAGAAAAAAAATTTATTATCACTAGGATAATTCTAGAAAATCTTTAATTCACCGGAGATTTTTTGATGAAAACTTGCTATTCTTGTTGAAAAAGGATTAACAAGTTCATTGGAGAGGGTTTGACTGTTAGAGGTGTGATGTTAACCTAACAGTATTTTATGGGCCTATCGCTCTATTGAAGAGAGTTGATAAGTTAATTTGGTCGTCAGGGGTGTGATATTAATGTGATAGGAATTTGTTAAGATTGGAACAACCTTGAGGACCTATCGCTCTATTGGGGAGAGTTAATTGTCAGAGGTTTGGTGTTAACATGACAGGATTTGTGTTGCGATTGGAGCAACTTTGTGAACTTATCATCCTATTGACGAGGATTGATAAGTAGATTGTCAGAGGTGTAATGTTAACGTGACAAGAGAATGTTGAGATCAGAGCAACTTTGTGGACTTATCATCCTATTGAAGAGGATTGATAAGTGAATTGTCAGAGGTTTAGTGTTAACGTGACAGGATTTTTGTTGCGATTGGAGCAACTTTGTGGACTTATCATCCTATTGAAGAGGATTAATAAGTAAATTTGTCAGAGTTTTAGTGTTAACGTGACAGGATTTGTGTTGCGATTGGAGCAACTTTGTGGACTTATCATCCTATTGAAGAGGATTAATAAGTTGATTGGTTGTCAGAGGTGTGATATTAATGTGACAGGAATTTGTACTTGTGACTTGCACAAGATTTTAGGAATTAGCGTCTCGCTAGGGAAACTTGCTAGGCGAGTTTATCACCAGAAGCGATGGATTTTGATACTTGTGATTTGAACAAGATTTTGAATACTTAGTGTCTTGTTGAGGAAGATTGCGATTTGAGCAATTTTGAAGACCTATCATCCTATTAACAATGATTGATAAGTTGATTGTCAGAGGTATATTGTTAATGTGACAAATTAGGAGTGATGCAAGTTGCATTCATACTCTGTGGGGGTGATGATCATCAGAAGTGTAATGTTCACTCGACGAAGTGAAAGATTTGTTACTCTTAATCCAATAGATTCTAAGTAACCAACCCCCAGTCTTGATTAAGACTTAGCAGGGGAATAAAAAAAATAAACAAGGCACATCGCCTAGTGGGGCACTATCCATGAAGTCGGAATAGAGGCACATCACCTGGTAGGCCATTATCTGATGAGTTTGACTATCAGAGGTAACTATTAACGTGATAGTTTTGTGGACATGCCATCCTATTAAAGAAGATTGGCAAGTTGATGGACTATCAGAGATAATTATTAACGTGATAGTTTTGTGACCCGCCATCCTATTGAAGAGGATTGGCAAGTTGGTGGACTATCAGAGATAATTATTAACGTGATAGTTTTGTGGACCCGCCATCCTATTGAAGAGGATTGGCAAGTTGGTGGACTATCAGAGGTAACTGTTTACGTGATAGTTTTGTGGATTTTGTGGTTGACAGAGGTATTCTATTAAACATGACAACTCAAAAAAAAAATATTATTCATAATCCAATGAACTACAAATAAACCAACCCCCAGTCTTGAACAAGTGCAGGGGGGAAAAAAGAAGACATGACACATCGCCTAGTGAGCCATTATCTAACGAGTTTGACTATCAGAGGTAACTGTTAACGTGATAGTTGTTGGGCTTACCATCCTACTTCTTTTGACTGAGATGATTAGGCTTGGTCCGATTGCTCAGGTTGATCCTGCCTACTTTGTTCTTCAGCTTTGATCCTGGTAATAATCTTTTGAGCCTGTTCACCTTGAGAGATTAGTTGTCTCCAGGAACGGCATTCTGTAACCCTCATTTGTGCTAGAAGGTCGGTTTGCAAGTTGTGTCGATAGGTCTCCACCAGTGTAGACTGTGTCATACATGTCGGACATCGTAGAGCCATGTTTCGAAACCTTTTGATGATGGCTTTAACGGACTTCCTCTTCTTCTGCTTAGTGGCGAGAAGGGTATAGATGGAGACTTCTGTATCCTCTTCAAAGAATCTTGACAGGAAGAGTCTCTCTAGATCTACTCACTTTTGGATACATCCGATAGGCAGTTTCCTGAACCATTCAAAGGCAACTCCCTTGAGGGTGCCAATAAATAATCGAGCCAGTATGGCATTGTTTGATATCACATTCCCAGTCTGTGACTTGAAATGATATATATGTTGATTCGGTGATCCCGTGCCATCAAAAGTTTGTAGCGTCGGGACTTCGAACTTTAGAGGACAAGGGGCTGCATCTCATTCGGCAGGATAGGGTCTGCCAACTCCCTTGTCTTGGAGGTCGCTTCTGTTGGCAATGGTATTGAGGTGGGCTTTCAATTCTTTCCTTTTGGCAGACTGGAGATTATGCTCGTTCTCAGTCTCTCTTCCTTCATCAGAGGAAGATTCCAAGTTGCGGGCTTCTTGGTTAGAAGCCGTGTCATCAACCACTTTCCCCTTCCCTTTGCTTGTGTGAGGTCGGGATGAAGATGTTTTTCCTCTCTGGGAGGATTCTTGCCCATGTGGCGAATCTGTCTTCTGAGATTTGGCCTTGTTTGTGACGATTTGATTCATCAGGGCTAAGAGTTCATTGATGGCCTCCTGCTGAGATTTGATCATGGCCTCCTGCTCATCAAGTCTCTTCGCGAGATCTTTATGGTTTCCCGTCATATAAGCGGAGCTCTCATGTTTAACAAAAGAGCTTGATGATTGGGACTCTGCAATGGCTGAGTGTTCATCATCGGAATTAGTTCCTCTAGCTAACTTCCGATAGTTGACAGGGGGGATGGTTCCTGTTTGAGTCCGAGCATGTTGATAAATTCCATCGGACCTATTCAGGGGGTCTTTCAAGCTAGGAGACTGGTCTTTCTCTGACTTGTCGGAGCTAGGGACTGATGATCTCCCTCTGTCAATCATGTTAGAAGTGACTTTAAGGTATTCATCCTCTGAAGTCTTCTTCTTGTGAGAATGTCGTCGATTATTGAGGAAAGGGATGTTCGTTGGTTGGTTTAACATTGACAGCAATTCCCGCAAGTCAGAGACTTGGGATGAACCTCTCACAGAGCGTGAGGGTAGAGATGAAGTCAGAGACTTGGGATGAACCTCTCACAGAGCGTGAGGGTAGAGATGGAACCCCCTGTCCGTCAATGGATGGGACTGGTTCTTGGTAAACATGAATTTTAAATCCATGTTGATCTTTTTGAACACGACGAATCACATCGCGTTCCAAACAAGGAACACGAGGGTCGTGTTTAGCTTGATTAACGCAAGACCGAAGTATGTGTTTTGCTAGTGAAACGTAGTCCTGCGATCTGCGTTTTGCTAATAAAACGCAGTCTTGGATGAGCATCTTCATCTCGTCGTTTTTGTAACCCGCTACTCATCGCTTTAGCACGGGTGCAGAACCTTTAACTCGGTGGACGAGTTTGGGAGAAGCTGAGTCCACTCCTTCGGAGGAGGGGCTGTTCAAGCAATCTAATCCAAAGGAGAGGACTTCCTTTGGTGATTCGGTAGAGATTGGAGCTTTAGTCTTCTTGGATATCTTGCGGACCTTGCGCATAGCCTTGGGGCTAAGGGATCCGGAGGAGAGGGCCTCCACGTACTTGGCTTGATCAAACTCCACGACGAGAGTCTCGACCGTTATTCCAGCGAGCTTGACGTCGGATTGCGCCACCACTTCTTCATTAGAGAAGCTATCCCCAACAGAGTCGCCATCTTTTGTTTGGTGAAAAATTTGTAATAAGAAAAATAATGAAAGAATCATATTTGATTTATTCTCTCTAACTGCTTAGAAAAAAAATAATTACAACCCTCTCAATATCGATTACAATTGGATTTTCTGATTACAAAAGAGAGGAGAATTGATCTGAATTCTCCTCTTTGTTTAATTCTAGGTTTTTCACGGTGGCGATGGAGTGCCTCCCTCGAATGCTCGCGTCGAGTTTGCTCTCCATTGACGATCTGAACGTCTTGATTCACTGGAACATGGTTTTCTCCTCACGATTTGACGTTATGAAGAACTTGTGTGGCAAGTTTGAAAATAACTCCTAACGAGTTACTAACTCAGAGCGAGTTTTAGAAGAACTTGCAGAGCAAGTTTTAAACTCTGATCGAGTTGAGAAGAACTCTTAGAAAGAGTTCACAAGCCAAGCCGAGTAATCTCAAAGGCTTCAATAAAAGCCTTCCAAGATGATTCAAGAGTTTCTTCAAGTCGCTGATCTCCAAAGCTCCTTGTTGCTAAAGTTGAAGATAGATGAAGGCCGATCTCCTTTTTATGACTTTCTCATGAAAAAGTCCAACCAGAATTCAGTTGAGTTTACCCCTATTTATAGGAGATTAAGGGGGTGTAACCATCACCTTAATTCGCTCCTAAGTGGGGCTGAATGGGGTATAACTGCCCCCTTAAACAGCTCCCCAAATCATGGGGAAAACGGTTTTAAAACCGTTCAATTCGTGTTTTGAACGAGTCAAACGCTGAAAAATAGCGTTCAGGGTCCGAACTCTGCGTTTTAGACTTGAAACGTAGACTTGGGCCTATTTTGGTGGCTGAACGCACAAGTCGCGCTGCACAGAAATGAACTCTGCGTTTTGAGCCTGTGATGCAGAGTTGAGCTCTGCATGAACTCTACGTTTTGAGCCTGGGACGTAGAGTTAGGCTCTGCATGAACTCTGCGTTTTAAGCCTGGGACGCAGAGTTGGGCTCTATGCGAACTCTGCGTTTTGAGTCCACGAACTCTGCATTTTGATGTTGTAACATAGGGATGACCTCTGCATTTTGAGGTGGTAATGCAGGGAGGACCTCTGCGTTTTGCTTCTGGGAGTTTGGAACGCGGCCACGAGCTATGCGTTTTGAATCTGGGATGCAGAGGTGAGCTCTGCGTTTGGATTTGAAGAGACTGTTAATTTGTAGTCTCTTTTGCTAAAGTGTTACAAAGACCGTCACCTTGTAATCTTCGTCTTGGCTCCTTTAAAATATGAGAGTCGTCAGATTGTAACTCCCGATATTGATTATGAAGACTATTGATTAGAGCTTTCATTAGTTGTTACGAAGGTCGTCAGATTGTAACATTCATCGATCTACGTAAAAGTCTTTAAATTATAACCTTCTGGAAGTCGTCAGATTGTAACTTTCATCATCGGTGATTTTTAGACAGCCTACACCACACCAAAGCTATGTTACTCAAGCTCAGCTTAAAGAAAAAACTCAACAAATCTCTCAATCCCTTCAATAGCAACTCGTTACCTTCACCAGCGAGCTCCTCAGCTGATTTCCATAGCCACAGAAAGCTACTTATGTCGTCTGCTGCCTTCTGAAGACCAGCGATCGAGGACTCACCCTCCTTCTGGAGCACGACAAATAGTCTAGCCTTGGACTCCTCATGCTGTTGTTAAGCAGCAGAGAGATCGTGTCGAGTACGCAGCCCCACCACCACATCGGTCGACTCTCCTTGGGAACCCCGCGAGGAGCATCTTAAAAACACTTTCAATAATCCTGTACAAAATTGCATTCATTATAAATAAAATCTTTTTGAATCTGACTCTTGTGCCACACTCTCATAGTGCTAAATCTATGCAGGAATCTTAAGCCCTTGGTGCCTTCTCTGAGTAAACCCAAGGCACACTCGCCATTTGGTCAGCTCCCGCATTTACAACTTGACCACCATAGCAGGGCTAAAAGATCTAGGCGTCCTCATTAAGATCTAGGCACCCAACCTCCGTGTTGTCATTTTGCCAAAAAGACCTAGGCATTCTCCTTAAGACCTAGGCACCCAGCTTTCGGGTTGTCATTTTACCAAAATGATCTAGGCGTCCTTATTAAAACTTAGGCACCCAACCTTCGGGTTGTCACTTTACCGAAAGTACCTAGGCGTCCTTATTAAGACCTAGGCACCCAACCTCCAAGTTATCATTTTACCGGAAAAACCTAGGCGTCCTTATTAAGACCTAGGCACTCAACATTCGGGTTATTATTTTGCCGAAAAGACCTAGGCATCCTCATTAAGACCTAGGCACCCAACCTTCGGGTTGTCACTTTACCAAAAGACCTAGGCATCCAAAGCATTCCAACCTGTCAGTCTTTCTTGACAAAAAGACCCGGACATCTCGCCAACAAAAGGTGTAAAACGAGCCGATCGTCCCGACCCCTCAACACTTGGGTCGTCCCAACACGTTTGACTCCCACGATAATCAGCGCCTTTTCTAGTAGCTACATTGGAATGACAAGCAAACAAAGCAAAAACAAGGATTAATTGAAGGCAAATTCCAGAATGATAGGCAAGTCCAAATCTTCATTCCAACTTTAAATTTTATTACAAACTTTATTACATTATCCATGTCGATATTTACAAAAAAGAAAAGAAGGAAAAGATACAAGCTCTCAAGCCTCTTGGCTAGGGTCCGGAGTGGGGCTTGGAAGATCTGCCTCTGTGGAGGCTGCAAAAGCAAAAGCGGTAGAAGAGGAAGGAGGAGGGACATCTCCGGGGTCGTCCCCTAACTCGTCGTCACCTAACGCTAATTCCATCCCCCTTCCACTCGCATCGCTCTCTTTTAGGAGGTCGAGACAGCAAGAGACTTGAGGAGGGTAAAGGTGGTCAGACGCGAGGGCGAGAGGCAGGGGGGAGCAGCGAAGCTAGGTAGTCGACCCCAGCCTTGCAAGCTAAGGCCACCTTAGTTTTTCCTAAGGCGCCCTGGCGCCAGTCATCAACCACTCTTGCCTTGTACTGCTCCGAGTCCAAACAAGTGAGCCGATCCTCCAGGTCCTTAACGATTGTGGCAGACATTTGGTGAGCCAACTGCTCCTCCTCAAGGTCCCGCTTCAGTTGCTCGATCGAGAGACGACTCGATCGAGCATCCTCCTAAGCCATTACCTTGAGATGCTTCTCAGACTCAACCTCCCCCTCCAGAGAAGATAGGCGACTATCCCGCTTAGAAATTCATTGCTGGAGGCGGCCAACCTCCTCCCTCAGTTAGGCCATCTCGCCTTGGAGCATCTCAATGGAGGATATCTGCTTGGTGCCATGAGTTCTATACCCCTTGATGAGTCTCTCTCTCTCGTCCAGCTCCCGACGCCAACTAGCTTCATTATTGGTTAACTTGGCCTCCAAGGTGGTGACTCTCTTCTCTGTTTCCTCCCTGGCTGACTTCTCCTTAGCCAAGTCCGCCTCCAACTCAGGAAGGAGGTTGTATATGTAGGAGAGACAGTTAAATATCTCCAACTCTAGAAGTGGCCCCTGAACTAAGTAGCCCTTGAAGGCCAAGTGCAAGCCAACACTTGGCATCTCCACTAAGAGCCCCTCGTCATTCGGGAGGGTGAACTGTTGGATAGCTCTGACTTGGGTAGTTGTTGACCCCAAGACTGATCTCTCTCTGTCGAGAGGCGCCTCCGCGATGAACTTGTCGCCCTCTGGGAACTCCCTATTAGGTGAACAGGGACACGACGGTACTCTAATCAACATGCCCTTGGCTTCTCCCAGAATTAGGGGTCAAGCTCTGAAACCCAATGGCAAAAAGGCTAGTAGAAGCTTTCCTCTTTCTCCTCACCAGCCTCACCCACCAAAGATTCTGGAGGGAGCTTCGCTTGCTTTTCGGCACTTCCCAAAGTCCTAACAGGCTCCTTGCCTAGCCTACGAGATGGTTCAGGCTTAGGGCTTAGGTCAGCTGCCTCCTCAGCAGGAGCCCTGACTTCAACAGTGGCGACTACTTGGATCGCCCTCATTAGCCTAAGGGGGAAGCGTCATTGATGAAGATGATCTCATCCTGCCGACAAGCTGGGACCA